>NC_090850.1:8046666-8378333 GCF_024217435.2 Syngnathus scovelli | reverse complement strand
GAGGGAACAGTCATTAAAGTCATCCACCTGTGGGGGGTTTTTGCACCGGCGTAATTACTTTATGATGTCATCATCTGATTCAAAAAACATAACTTTGTGTGAATTAGATACACCAGTCTGTGTAAGGTATCTGTATTATTTTATTTGATTTTGAACTTTTATTGGATGTTGCACCAAAATTGGAGATACTGCACCAAACTGGACTTTCCCCTTTTACAACTAAGAATTCTATTCTATACTATTCTATTCTATTCTATTCTATTCTATTCTATTCTATCAGGTTAAAATCTTAAGACAGCAATGCAACATAGTTGTTGTAGCCTACAGTTTTAATTGCAGGCTCAAGAAATGTGATTGTTTTCTTGAAAACAATCATCGTGTGTATATATTGGTTGTGAGAAAGCAAATTAGCCTGTCAGAACTACTATATGTTGGACTTGGGAAGCACAGTGCATCACATAACAGCTTTGGTTTCTCAGCAAGCTAGAGGAAGAATGCAGGAGCATGGCAACCTTCTAAAGCAGCTACTTGGGAAAATGTCCCCAAACACCAAACCACATCACTATCAACTATAGCGGACATGCAGACATCTAAGGCCAACTACTGGGTCTCTACCAACAGCACATTGTTGGCAATCAACAATGCACTGCCCAGACAGTGCTAAATGTGGAGCGAGTGTAGAGACAATTCAAAGTGCTTTACATCAAAGATTATGGAAAGACAAAGTATTTATTTAATTTGTTGGTTTTACACCCTCGAGTGACAAAGAGCTCAAAGCAAGCTTTAATTTGGAAAAGTGTTATTCACTAAATATGAGTGCATTTCTATGAGTTTAAAGCGCATGTGTAAGTGATAAAACTGTATTTTAATGGTCTCTCTAAAACACAGGTGTCAAACTCAAGGCCCGGGGGCCAGATACGGCCCGCCACATCATTTTATGGGGCCCGCGAAGACAAATTGTGCATCAAATTTGTGTGTCATTACTAGAATTGCAAATTGTCTTTACTTTTAAAAAAATCTTTTTTTTAAATATTTGACCAATTTTTACTTGTCTGATTTGAAAACAGGTTATTTGTCAGTTTGTTTTGTAGCTTTTACTGTATATAATATGAGGTGCTTATACATTTATTTGGGTTGACAGTCATAATGGCCCTCTGAAAGAAGCTATGACTACAATGCGGCCCGCGAAAAAAAATTAGTTTGACACCCCTGCTCTAAAAGGTGGATTTTCACCTATTGCGGATGGGTCTGGATTTTTTATTTTTTGTTTGCAATGAACGGGTGTTCACTGGATACCAACTCTTGTTCTGTTTACGTGTTGCATCTATTTTCTACTCCAGTATAAAACAAAAGTTGAGAGGACAGCCCTACTTGGGGCCCGGAGGCTGCAATCAAATATTCGGTGTGTTATACCGGGAACATTTTGGAGGGAATGAGTACATTGTTGAATATCAACAATATGCGGTTGTAGTTTTGGTACCTCTTTCGCAGTTTGTGTTTACTGTGGGAGTCAGGGAGCTAACAGGGAATGGGAACAGAAGGAATCCGGTACCTGGTGGAATTTGTACATGTTGGTAAGCTGCAGCACATAAACCACTAAGCCACTTACATGTTTTCAAGTGCTTTTCAGTGACGGCTACTGTTAAAACAGCAGCCGTTTCTTTTCACTGAAAATTACACTGAAAAAAAGCACACTAATGTGAATACTCAGAAGACAATCCTGACAGCAGAGCAAGAGACAAATTTGACATTGTGGCTGGGAATTTAAACTGCACAGGTGAATATTACGTGTCAGAGGCATGCTGGGCGACAAGCGAGTGTCAGTTACAGCCTACAGCTCTACACTAACTATATTACAGCTGTGCTATGCTAACATCACAAACTCACATGTCTTGCAACATCCGTCCATGTAACTTAAGATAATTCCTCCAATCTGCACACAAAAGAAAGCAAAAGTAATGAATCATCAAAACAATAACTCATTTAAAGGGGGCGGAGTTAATAGTCCAGCGCTAACAAGGTAATACATTTTATTACCCTATTCCCAAAATGAACACAAGCAACATGTTTTTGTGTGCATGTGTTTGATAATGCTGACCTTCATACACTCTGTTTCATTGAAGGGGGGACAGCTGAAGGGGTAGGAGATCAGTGTCGGGCCAGACAGAGTGTCTGTGCATTCAAACTTCAGGCAGTTGGACACCCAAGATTTCCCTGGCTGAAAACACATTCATATTAACTATTCATCTATATTATAATATGTTAGAATGAATATAGAATATTTTCACACTAATTGCCCACCTTATAGAGCATTGTTGACCCATTTTCATGAGTGTAAAGGCACGATATATTCTTGCAAACTCCACAGCACGTAGATTGGTCTTTTGCAGGGATATAGATCTGATTCTACCACACACACACACGCACCCACGCACACACGCACACACACACACACACACGCACGCACACACAAACAAACAAACATTCAATTACGACTAGCCCACAAGGAGTTAGGTAATGTCACTGTTATCTATTACAAGGTCATATGTTGAAAGAGACGTCAATCTTCCTCACGGAATATTTACTTAGAACACTATTAAACAATCGTTTTACACTTCCAAAATGAATTTCATTTAATTACTGTAGAATGCTCATATAAAGACTACATATTTTAAATTCATTAATTATTGGACCTCATTTAAGAATCACAACTCCAGCTGCCTACCACGAAGGATCAAAAAGCATGTTTGCATAATTCCAAGGTCTAAGAAAATGAGCCAACATTTTACTTTTAATTTCAAGGAAACATCTGAGGATTTTTTTAAACCCAAGTCTTTGATCAAAATAGTTCCCACTTTATGTCTTACGATTTTACAGAGGGCCGAGCAGTTGGTGGTGCTGGTCCGGAGAACGTGAAAGCCACTTGACATGTCCAGGGTGCGGCTGCACTGCCGGCTGTAGCATAAGCCGTCCTCACGATGTTCCACCAGGGTCTGACCGGGTCGCAGCACCCCCTGTACCACCCCCTGGTAAACGCATACCGCCTCTCGCACTGCATACACATCCACGGTTTGGATTGCATGGTTGAAATTAAAATACAATGTGGAGAATGAATAGCCAAAATGTTTTTTACAAGCCAAAGAAACTGCATCCAAGTTCACTAGCCAGCTTATGATGCACATTGAGTAAAACTTCCTGTGAAATATTTTCTATGGTGATATACAATAAATACATTTTGTGCAGATCAATCTCTAACAATTATTTTTCTTCAGATTTTATTTTTCATCAGTATAATAAATTATAATGAATCACTTCAGCGTATGAGGCCAATTTGAAACAACAATACTCACCACACTTGTATCTTTTGCAGGCACATTGATTCTGTGGGTCAGACAGGAAGGCCTGCTCCAGCTGAGGAGCCTCTCCCTGCACAACACAATCAGATGCATGTTGATATTTAATGATCTGTGCACTCCTACATATAAAATGTGTATATATATATATATATATATATATATATATATATATATATATATATATATATATATATATACACTATTTTGTTCTGATATGATGTGCAAACAGGGGTCCTTAACCACCAAGCCGACGGACCAGGACCCAGTCCGGGTAGGCAAATCCTTTGGGAGACTGAACCAAAACTATTCATTGTTATTTTTATTTGATTATTTATTTTAGTTCATCATCAGAGTCATCAGAGTCTTTTGTTCTGAAAATCTGTTATATTTCCACATGCCTGTCCAAAAGCTTAACTCTGAGTAAAACGTAAACATGTTGGGATAGCTTCTTTGAAAAGGGGAACAGGCCAAATACTGAGATGATAGAATCAAGACCCTACAACTTTGAAGAAAAAGAAAGCTGTACTTAAAGACAGTTTTGTCAGTTCTACTTAAGGTACGGGTTATTGCTTACAGGTATTCCATGCACCAAACCTTTCTATGTAAAATGTGGCGACAGGATCGCGATAATTATACAACAATTAAAAATTGAGCGTATTGGTAAGTTGTATTTTATAAGTTGCTTTCATGTTAATTTTAGGTTTTTATACAGGTCTGCCACAACTGAAACCGGTCAAAGCCACAAAAAGGCATAACGCACATCTAGCTCTGACATCCCAAGTGCAAAAAGGCAGACTTTTAGGACTTCAACATACCAGTTCACATTTGGGAGGAGCAATCTTGTCACAGGAACACACTGAAAACAAAACATGATATGAAGTCTAGAAATATGTAATTGAAAGACCAAGCACACACACACACACACACACACACACACACACACACATATATATATATATATATATATATATATATATATATATATATATATATATATATATATATATATATATATATATATATATATATATTATATTATATTTTATGTTGTACCGCATGTGTGGTTGGCACAGCAGTGATCTGAACTGGTCACTGACATCAGCGCCATCCCAAATGGACAGCTGAGTTGAGGACATCTAGAAGGTTCACATACTAAACACACACACAACACATTCACATACAGGTTCATTATTGTGGAGTAAAAAAGTTAAAGAAAAATACGTGTTTTTTGTTTCTGTAAATGTTTATGTGTGTGCGTGTGTGTGCGTGTGCGCGCGTGTGTGTGTGTGTGTGTGTCTGCATGCATGCGTGTGAACTAACCACATTGGTAGGTGGGGCAGCAGTGGTCCTTGGTGTTAGGGCCCACAGTCAGAACCTCCCCATCCCGACACAGTGGAGGAGTGTCCACACAAGACGAACAGACTACAGGAAATAAGCACACAAGTTCTTAATCACACTGTACAACACACATATGATTACAGTAGAAAACATTACCCTATTTCCCAGACTATAAGTCGCACTGAAGTACAAGTCGCCCCAGCCATAAAATGCATAATAAAGAAGTAAAAGACATATATAAGTCTCACTGGAGTATAAGTCTCATTTTTGGGGGAAATTTTGTTGATGAAATCTAACACCAAGAACATCTTGAAAGGCAATTTAAAATAAAAATAGAAAAGATGCAGCAACAGGCTGAATAAGTGTACAGTATGCCAACATTACATGACACATAGACAACAAACTGAGAACGTGCCTGACGTAACATATTAAGAGTTATTCAGATAACTATAGCATAAATAACATGCTAACAAGTTTACCAAACCATTCGTGTCACTCCAAATCACTGAATCCAATGAAATCTTAATCCTCTGTGTCACTTTTGAACAACTCCGCTAACTCCGGAGGTAGAAAATCAAAGTCAAAGTCAAAGTCAGCTTTATTGTCAATTTCTCCACATGCCAAAGACACACAAAGAAACCGAAACTTCGTTCCCCCCTATCCCACGGTGACAAGACATGGCTCACAACAGACAAACAAGTAAACAAGTACAACAAAAGCGTGCTGAATAAATAATGAATAAATAACACAACAATAAATAAATAAATAAGAGGAGCAGAAAAAAAAAGGAGCAAGTGCGCGTACAGCAGACATTCTCGAAAATAGCGCAACAGTGCCGCACGCTACGCAGAAGGGGGTAGCGAGTTCAGGGCCCTAACAGCCTGGAGAAAGAAGCTGTTGGCGAGTCTGGTGGTGCGGGAGCGCAGGCTCCTGTACCTCTTCCCAGAGGGCAGAAGGTCAAACAAAGAGTGAGCCGGGTGACTCACATCTCTGGCAATCGAGGTTGCCTTGCGGGCGAGATGGGAGGTTTAAATGTCCTTCAGGGAGGGGAGCGAAGCACCAATAATCTTACTAGCCGTATTCACTATGCGCTGCAGGGCCTTCAAGTTCTGTTCAGTGCAGTTACCACCCCAGACAGCGATGCAACTGGTGAGGACGCTCTCAATGGTGCCACGGTAGAATGTAGACAGGACTGCCTGAGGAGCACATGCACGCCTGAACTTCCGCAGGAAGTACAGGCGGCGCTGAGCTTTCTTTGCCAGTGACGAGGTGTTTGCGGACCAGGAGAGGTCCTCACTGATGTGAAATGAAAATGCGGGGTTTCCTCTTCTACGTGACTCATCGTCAGTTGCAGTTCCAATTATTCCACAGGCCTAGAGCGCCCTCTTGCGGTTTAGTGTGAAAATAACATGTGAAATGATATAATAATGTGTTAATAATTTCACACATAAGTCCCTCCTGAGTATAAATCAAACCCCCAGCCAAACTAAGAAAAAAACAGCAACTTACAGTCCGGAAAATACGGTACTTGTTGGCTATATTCGTAACAAAAATAATTGTTTGATACTTACTGCAGATGTGAGTCAGGCAGCAACTGTCATGAGTTCCGGTCACGACCAAGGACTGGTCACTTCTACAGGTGGGAATGTCTGCCTCACAACTTGTGGGATCACACTCTGTAACCAATGTGCAATTGACATAATGCACTTTGCACATGTGCAGATCAGTGATTCCCGAATGTGCCATGAGCGATACGAGTATCACAGGAAATTATCCATATTTTACTTAATTCATCTGACAATTATATAGTATACAGTCCCCATCCAGCAATGTATAGGGAAAAACAGAACAATTACATGATCTCCCATTAGATGCTCAAGGGCATAAACCTGCATAAGGCATTCCTGTTGAGTTCTGTAATGCAGAAGTTTGGGCCGGGTAGTATGCCCTTAAAATAGAAATTTCACAAAATTAACAGTTCCCATTTATTCATTTCACTTATAGAAAGAACAAATAGCATTATTCAAAACTTGTTAATTATTAAATTTAATACATTATAAATTTAATTACTTAATTATTGTACTTATTAAATTATTTTTTTCTCCAAGGATTTGCTTGTTTCAAACAAGCTTTGAAACTTTTTTCATTCAAGTTTATTTTTTCATTAACCTGCATCAACTTTAAGAAACTAAAAATATCTTTCTTTCTGACTCCGCTTTTGCGACAGTTCGCAGCCATGTGGTTAAGGTCAGCACTGCAAGTCAGTGACATGTGGTTTGTCCCATGGAATCCGCAAATTAACTGATAAAATGGATTAATTGCCCGGCGCTAGCAGGACTATATATTTGGACCGGAGGCTGTCACTGTGTACTCACCGCACACATAGTCTGGGCAGCACGAGTCATTTCGGTAGTATGACACCAGCTTCTCCCCATATTTACAGTCAGGAGGCAGGAGGTCACAATGAGTCTGATTACACACTGCAAAGTCATATGACATAATCTTATGTTTTTAATAACTTGATGAGCTCCATACTGTATTGGTGCTGGACACTCTGTGGCCTTACCACAGACTTTACGGGGGCAGCAACTGGCGTCATCTGCCAGGCTGACGACCACCTCTCCTGCTCGCTGGCACACAGGCGCCGTTGTGGTGGAACAGTTGTACTCCACAGGGATGACCGTGTCCTTGTCGCAACGGTACATGCAGCAGGAGTCCTTTGAGGCCTTCCACACCTCACCGTGTGCACGTGGAATGCCAGAACTGTCAGTGCAGGCTACACAAATATTAAAATTGAGAAATCCAAGTGCATACATGCCATTTTCCATACAAGCTGCTATAGGAACTCTTACCACACTTTTTGGGGGGTATGCAGAGGGCAGTATATGGCCGATGGAGAAGCGTTCCTTCCGGGCAGGCACAACCCTCAGTGAGGCCTGAACAATGGTCTGGGTCTAAATCAGAATTCTGGTTTGGACATGACTGAGCTGTGCAGACCGGCAGACAGGCATGATATCGCAGCGTTTCAGGGCACATGAAGGCTACAGGAAGAGAGACACAAAGAGAATGCACTGGACAGTGTTTCCAAGTGAATTCTGTAGATGCACAAACCGTCTTTATGCATGTTTTTAACAGATGAAGGCATACAAATTTGATACCTTTTGACAAGTTTTGAAGGCCACTTTCATATATTTTCATTGTGAAGACCTCTCATTTGGTAAATGACGCCACAAGAAGTAGGCATTGTGGGTTTGTAATTATACCACAATAATATTTTGCATTGAAATTATTCATATTCTACATAAAATAATTATGAAATGGCTGCAATGATTGCAACTTTCATGTATCACTGAAAGGAAATTAAATAAGTCATAAATTATCTTGTTAGTTGTTCTACCCAATTGGACAACTACAGCATCTGCCATTTTAAGACCAGCCCACTTTGAAAGGTAAATTTACAGTTTAAATGTACTATTTGAAAATAATTGGGGACTTTTTTCAGAATTTTGAGAAATCAGAAAATACATGTTTCTATGACCTAATTGCTAAGACAAATACAGTAAAAAAAAATCAAATTATGGTAAAAAAAAAAAATATGGTAAAAAAAAAATATAAAAAAAAAATACAGTAAAGAAAATAATGACAAGGGAATTAGAAAACCCAATTATGGTAAATAAACACATTAAAATGACTGAAGGTGAATGTGTTTGGGGATTCAGTCTTACGACAGTAATCTGGTCTCCTCCACTCAATACAGACGTTGAATTTGTGGCAAGAGGCTACGTAGGCAGCCAGTGCCACACACTGGTTGTTCACATACTCCACATCTTGGACCCAAACCTCACAAAAAGTACTCGGGGAAACCTAGACAAATAAAAACATGATTTCATTCTTCTTGGTAATCAATTGATTTGGTATAGGCTGAGAAACTACAATTCTGTAAATTACTTGCTTTATGTGTGAACCTACAAAGGCATGGCATGGGAAGAAGACCGGTTTCTGCACCATGACCAGGCACCGTGAGCAGTCACTGGTGGAGCAGTTGAACTCTCTGCGTCGACTGTGACTGACATAGCTAGTAGTGTTGGGAACCTCCCAGCTACTGATGAAGAGCGATGGATCCCCGTTCCTCCCCACAGTGGTGCCATTGGCCAGAGTCAGGTCATTGCTTGGATCTCCATCACAGAAACCTACAGGGTGAGTGTGCGTGCCAATGCAGAAACACATAAAAGCTTAATGACATATAACAATAATAATAATAATAACAATAACAATAATAGTAATAATAATTATAATAGGGGCAGCACAGTGGGTGACGCACTGGTTAGCACGTCCACCTCATAGTTAGGACGGTGCGGATTCGATTCCACCTCCGGCCATTCCTGTGTGGAGTTTGTATGTTTTCCCTGTGCCCGCGTGGGCTTTCTCCGGGCACTCTGGTTTCCTCCCACATCCCAAAAACTTGCTTGGTAGGCCAATTGACCACTCCAAATTGCCCCTAGGTGTGAGTGCGGATGGTTGTTTGTCTCTGTGTGCCCTGGAATTAGCTGGCAACCTTTTCAGAGTGTCCCCCGCCTACTGCCCGATGACTGCTGGGGTAGGCTCCAGCATGCCTACAACCCTCGTGGGGACACACGGTACAGATGATGGATGGATGGACATTCCTGATCTAAGCACGAGTTTTCACTGTTCACTGTTTTCATGAGTTATGTGTTATACTGACTGATAATAGAGTTGTCATAACTACTAATAAATGATATATTCTTTCCTCATTAAGATGAGGGAGACCGGCGTCAATGACATATTCACACACAGGAATCCTCAGCAGACAACTAACATGCATGATTTGGAACTTTGGGAAGCAAACTGAAATATAAAGAGTAAACCCACATTAAGCATAGAGAAATAATGTAACCCAGACCCCACTTGCTGTCAAGCAAGAATGTATCCATAAAGCTCTACTAAAAAAAAGTATTAGTAATATTATCCCTTTTTCTTGTCTTTGACTGTGATAATGTTCCATAAAAAAGGAAACTTGAATAGATCTTGGATCTTAGAACTGTTAATTGATGCAAAATGAAATCATGTTGGGTACACTGCAGACTTGACTATTCAAGCCAGTTCATACCACATAGGCCCACAGTAGGCAGCTTCTTGCTGGAGCTGGGGCTTCCACTGTCGATCACCATCATTCCAGTGCTGTGATACCACTGCAGCTTGAGACCAGTAGGGCTTCGGATCAGATACATGTTGCCCGTGTCGTAGATCTCAAAACCAAGCTTTTTAAAACGAGGCCTGGCATATCGTGAGTTGACATACAGCTGCAGGAAAAATGTGCAATTTATTAGTGTTAATAGTTCGATTTCATACTGGAGCCTTCCAGCCCTCATGTTTGAGTTACTATATGTATTAAGAACAAATAATCCACTTTGTCCTACCCTCCTCTGGAGCCTGTCGATGATGATGTGGTCGAAATTATGGGTAATGTTGAGTGTTACCAAACATAGGTTTGTAAAATTCCACCGAAGCTTCAAAAGACATTCACATTTCAAAAAGTTATTTACATCAAATTGACAATATTTTTTTTCTTTATGTATGACAATGGCTTACTTGTGAGTCTGATCCAGCAGGGCACTCCTGTACCAAAACACTGACCGTCTCATTGGGTAACTGACTCACTATGAACCAGGCAGCTTTATAGATGGCAATACTATTTCCGTCAAATGTGATCACATTCAAATCTGGAAACACAGAGCAGCGACCTGCAACAGAAACCATGAAACAGTGACATCATGAATCTGCTTACTCAACACGTACATATAAATCAATCATTGTGTTTTACGTACATGGACAGTCCCACTGGGGGCAACATTTGTCACCATTAACCAATATGGCAAAACCAAGAAGGCCACAGTTCATCGGCTCAGAGGAGAAGGAGCAGCTTTGGGACTTATTGAACAAGACGAGCTGGCTGTCCACACAGATGAACTTGGTGCACTCATCAACAATCTCTGCATATGGAGGCTGATTTAAAAACATAAACAGAGTAGGAACATTCAAACCTTGTGCGGTTTATTCAACAACTGCAAAAATAATGTAATACTTTTTGTTTAGAAATTCTTTGCTTCCTTTTCGATTGCTGTTTTATCAGTTAAATCTATTAGAATAATCTAGGACCATGGTGAGATGGTCAATAAATGGATGTTGTAAAGTGAACCCACCGTACACGTTCTTGTGACAGATACAGCTGTGGCTGTTACACTATCTGATGTAGGCTTGGATTTTTCCAATGTAGTTACACCAGGACTGGTACGATTCATCCTATCCAGCACAGTTGTTTGGACTGTTTTGGTTACAGGAATAGACGATAAAGCAGGAGTAATAGCAGGTCTCTGAGTCTGGATGGTTATTTCAAGTGGTGGAGATGTTACTGGTTGGGAAATGCCTGGTGCCGCTTCAGATTTTGTGGTTGTCAGGCCAGAGATTGGTATGGTTGCCTCAGGCATAGGAAGTGGGGCCACTGAGGTGGGCATTGTTGTTGCGTCTGCAGGGGTTGTTGTGCTCACTGAGGTCAATGATTCTGCTGATGTGGATGTGGTTGGAGATGGAGCTCCAAATACAGTTGTTTTACTTGGCTGTGGGGCGACAGTTGGTGAACTGCTTGTTTTGATGGTTGCTGTCAGCGGTCTTGTTTCTATAGTTACCCTTGCTGTGATTGGCCTCTTGGTTGACGTGATTTTGGGTGTAACTCTTGTCACTGGAACTCTCTGTGTCGGTCTAACAGAGGTCATTTGTGTTGTTGCAGTTGTAGTTGTTGCAGCAAATGTAGATCTTACAGTTGACGCAAGCTGTGTGGTGACCTTGATAGGGAAAGTTAGTTTTCTGGATGTTGAAGACGTTATGTCGGGTAGAGAAACAGATGAAATTGGCGTTGTTGTGTCTCTTGTAAATTCCACGTTGCTCGTTACTGGATGCATTGTCACTGCGACTGGTTGTACTGTAACAGGCCTGAGGGTGGTGGTTACAGTGACAGGTCTTGTAGGCCCTATTGTGAGAAAAGTATCAGGAACTTCGGGTTTAGGGAGACGCACTGAAGTAATATGTGTCTTAGTTTTAAATTCTGTAGTGGGCATCCTGTAAGATGTAGTCTTAGCAGTTGTAGTAGTGTCTGCAGTCGCTGTAGCAGAGGGGATGACTGGCTTTGGCACTGGAAGTCGAGGTACTTCAATTGTTTTAGTCAAACTGACCATATGTGGAACAGTTTGAGAGATGCGCTGTGGTGTTGTCTTTTTTGTATGACTGTACAACTGGCTGGAAGAGGTAAGGAAATGGGGAGGACGCCATGGTTGTGAGCTCTGCGTAGTGGAGCTTGATGATAGTGGAGGAAGAACGGTCTCCTTGGGACTAACTGGTGGGACAGTTGACTTTGCAGATACAATTGGACTGGTGGCCACAGTGGTGGCTCCAGCTATTGTTGGAGGTCTTGAAGTTGAAGACTGAATCGAAGTAGACCCGGGAATTGTGGTTGTAAATTTAGGGGGTGGCTGAGCAGTCAGTAATATGGTGGCAGCAGTTATTTTGGACATGGTAGATTCAAGTACGGTGGTTGTTTTTGTAGTTAATTGCCGGTCTGAGGCTGCCGAGGTAGGACTGGGAACAGTTGAAGTCCAAGCCAAATGGACTGGCAATGATGTTGGTAGCTCAGGAGTAGCTGGGGTGGTTAAAATTACCTTCTCAGTGGTGAATTCAGCAACGGGGGGAGTCATAGTCTTTGGACTAATCAGCTGTGTTGTTGTGCTGGTTTTAAAGGGTTCAACTGGAGTGACTGACTCTGTGGTTGTTGGTGAAGTGACTGTTGATGCGGTTGTTGTTTTGAAAGGAGGTGGTGCAAACAGGGGGGAAGTGGTTGAAGAGGCTGTACTTCGTAAACCAGGAGTGGCAGGTGCGATTGGGGACATTGGAGGAGTTCTCCCTAGTGTTAAAGGCTTTGTGCTTCTAGATTCAGTGTATGTAGTGTCAGTAGATCTGGGTAGGGTGGTCCGGTCTGTCACCGTTGAAGTCTCTGAAACTGGCAGAATATGAGAAGTGGTTCCAAATGGGAACACCACAAATGGATGCCTTGTCTCTGTGGACTTCTCAGTGGCAAGCGGAAAAGCGGATGTTGCCACCTCAAAAGAGCTAGTGGTTAATGTTGTGGTGGGCGTGGCTTTTGTGGTGAAGCGAGGACGGTGGGAGTCAGTGGGCCTGGTCGAGGAAGTTAACCAGAAAAGAGAAGTGATTACAAAGGGAGTACTACTAAACTTGAAGGTGCTGGATCCAAAGGGGCTGATGGTGGCACTCTCAGCAGCGGTATGGTCTTTGGTAACTTTTAGAGTGGACAGAGGTTCATCCACTTCAGGCCTTAAAGTGGGAGGTAATGGTGCAAGAGGTGCTGCTGTTTTGGAAGGTTCAGGAAGTGCAGCAGGTGAGGGGATGGTCGGTTGAGTTGACTCATCAGAAATTGGTGGGGGTGTGCTCACAACAGGAACAGTGGTGGTGATTTTGGTGGTTGGAGTAGACCAAGAAGGGGCAGATGGAGCAGTGGTGGTCTTGAGTGATGCAGTGGTCGACGCAGAGGATATAATCCCAGTACTTGTTATGGCACTGGTTGGAATGATGGGCAAAATAACTGGGGCTTTGATACCTAAACCCAAAATCATGAAGAGCGTGTAAGAAGAAAATGTATACACACTAGGATATACCGCATTTTCCGGACTATAAGGTGCATCTTCAAATCATTCTCCATTTTATGTTTTTTTATTTGAACTTCAGATGCAACAAATTACTTTATAATCACAAAATAATGATCCATAGTCTTTTTGATTCATGATTCATAGTCTTCAGACACAATGCTTCGGGCCAGTTTAAATTTAGGAATTTGGTCCATATATAAGGCGCACCGGACTATAAGGTGCACTTTCGGTTTTTGAGAAAATTTTAGGTTTTTAGGTGTGCCTTATAGTCCGGAAAATACGGTATCACTGATAATTTGTATTCATTTCAGAGTGCTAGGCTTTAATAAACCAAATTATGACTAAGGAGAGCATGGTTAGGCAACTCCGGTCCTTGGGGGCTGGTGTCCTGCATATTTTCTATGTCTCCCTGTTGCAACACACTTGATTCAAATGGTCAAAAAATTTGCAAGGTCTGCAGAAGCTGGATAGCAATCCTGATCATTTGAATCAGGTGTGTTGCAACAGGGAGATACAGGAAACATGCAGGACACCAGCCCTTGAGGACCGGGGTTGTCTGCCCCCGATATAGAGGATGACCACTTCATTTAGCAATGGGGTCAAGTATTGCAAATTAACATCAATACTTGCATACAAGAAACATATCAGTAAAATCAAGAATGGTTCTACTCACAGTCTTCAATGTAGACACAACGACGAGTAACTTCATCCAGGACCATTTGTGGGGGACAGACAGGAAGGCAGCCCTCCACTCTGATCAACATACAGATCAATTAAGAAAAACAATATGTTATAGAAAACCAGTCCAGACTTAACCACAGATTAATAGAGCAAAGCAAATAACTTTCGTAAGACTGGGATGGTGCTTATTCTAGTTGACTTTGGACAAAACTCAAAACGCTATACTGGTCACCAGCCAATCACAGCAAAACAAGCATTCATATTAAATAACTAGCATTCACACCTTTGGACAATTTGAAGAGTTTGTCGGTCCATGCATTTTCCAAACCATTAACGCATAAATGTTCTTTTAATGTGGGAGAGTACTTGGAGTAAACCCACGTATGCATGAAGTAGAAACCCAGTCGCTTGCTTAGATGATAGTAACAAAAGTATGCCTCCTGACTACAACGGTCGGTGTGAACAAATTAGATAAAGTCTCACTGTGGGATGGCAACACAGGCTTCCGCTGATGGGTCGCTGCAAGTTTTGAAACACGGGCTGACGCAGGAGTCATATCTCCACTGGCACTGTGGACGAGACAGGTCATCTGGGCCAGAGCCTCATGAAAAAGACAAAATATTTATTGAGATTTTGAGCATGCAAAAAGAGACACAAAACAGACTGCGCCCACAAACCGATGTGGATGCTGATCTACTAACCGGGTGCAACCAGGACTGTGTCTGCCAAACCGGTGAAATTACCAGGCAGTTCTTTTTCTGCATTGTGGGAGGAGTACTACTAATTAATTCATCATGCCAATGTGATTTCTCAAACCTTAGACAACTGCCATGGTCTTTAAATTGAGCGTCTGCAAGTGCAAATGAGATGGATGGGTAAAACTGTTCTTTAAATATAGGATACAAACTGTCTGCCAAGTGTGCAAAACTATCTTCACAGATCTTAAAAGCCTGGCTGCGGTTATCCATCCATCCATCCATCCATTTTCTGAACCGCTTAGTCCCCACGGGGGTCGCGGGCGTGCTGGAGCCTATCCCAGCCGTCATCGGGCAGTAGGCGGGGGACACCCTGAACTGGTTGCCAGCCAATCGCAGGGCACACAGAGACAAACAACCATTCGCACTCGCACTCACACCTAGGGACAATTTGGAGTGATCAATCGGCCTACCAAGCATGTTTTGGGGATGTGGGAGGAAACCGGAGTGCCCGGAGAAAACCCACGCGGGCTCGGGGAGAACATGCAAACTCCGCACAGGGAGGGCCGGAGATGGAATCGAACCCGCACCCTCCTAACTGTGAGGCGGACGTGCTACCCAGTGCGCCACCGAGCCGCCCGGCTGCGGTTATCCTCACATGCAATTCCCTAATAAAGTGGCCTTATGAATGCACAGGGCTCAGTCACCCGAGGAGAATTTATTGTTTTAACTCCGGAGCGAGTTATAGTCCAGAAAATACGGTAATTGTAATTTTGTCTCATTTCTGTATGCATAAAAATTAAGACTTGATTCTTTAAAGGAAGACAAATGGTGCACTGGTTTTAGCTGCAATAAAAATATAGCCAGACGTGTTGACTTTTGACCCCAAGGAGAAGCACTGAGACCATTTGAACCCGGTGTCAAGACCTCACGGTCAGCTGAAAAACCCAGTAAGGCAAATAATTCAACACCTCAGTTTGACCTTCATTTGTGTCATCTCAAAAATAATATCATGACTGATAAGCCTGCAGAGTTTACAAAAACAGAGATTAAAATCACTCCTGTGATTTTTTTTTAACATTGTCTTTCCTCACATTGTTCAATTGGATTTGGTGTTTCATCATAGGTCTTGTAGCGAGTCAGTGAGTAATACCTGCAAGTTTGAAAAGAGTGGCCTTGCGGAAGCTGTCTGTGTAACGATATTTGAGCAGGTGGAGGCGAGGGGGGGTGGCATGTAAGAAGAACCCAGGCTTTGCGTGGGACTCTAGAGAGTCATAGCCTGAGACCCAGGTGTCCCTGTGGAGCACAAAGGTGGCTCGTTCCCAGAAAGCCTCGCTTTCCGCCCACTTGACCAGCTTCACCTGGCCACTGGGGCTCACGTACAGAAAATAATTGGGTCTGTAGGCTGCCTCAAAGGATATCCGCGATGTGTCTGAGGGAAAAGAAATAGACAAAATTCTATGCCACCGGTTTCTGGAGCATTTTTTAAAAGCAAAAAAGTTTATTAGCTGACATCCATATTCTGTAGAATTCAAGATCTTTCATCCATTAACTATATACCACTCATCCAGTTCAAGGTTATGAGAAAAATGGAAGCAAAACTGAGAAAAAATCCTAAGGGTGAGTTCTTGCAATAAACTGTTGATCCTGACCATTAAATTGGTCTTTAAATTTAAATGTAACCCCATTGTGTAAATGTGTTAACATTTAACACTTTCCCCTTGTGGTTAAGGTGAAGCCTGTTGAGTTACTAAGAGAAACACACCATGTGGTCGGGCTCTGCTCAGGCCTGGTGTCATCATAAAGTGTGAGAGGGTGTCGGCAGTGTCACTGAGGTTTCCTCGCTTCACAAATACTGAGCCGCTGGACCTGCTGGCAACAAGCGCCGAAGTCCGATCTCTGAAGGGGAGAAACCTAAAAGGCCCTTTACCAAGAACTGTAGAAATGAAGCTGTGTTATTGCACGTTGTTGAAAAGAAATGTTTCATTAATAAAAAAACTTGCGGTTTATTCTGTGGTCATGAAAAATTTGTTATGTTGTTTTGAAATTGTCAGATTAATTGCCTAAATCAAGCATAGACAGTGCCAAAAGGCATCAGGGTCACGTCTCTGCTACTATACTTGCTTGTCAAATCTTTTTGTTATTTTCCTGTGCATCTGATATATTCCGCCTACCTCCCATGACAATCAGCTAGCTTTGACATTTAACATTTAACATTTTCCCCTTCTTGTACCGCTAATCTGCATTGTTGCGGAAACTACTGTAGAACTATATTCACATCAACAAACAAATTGGAAAGGCTGCTATACCTTTGTTGTAGAATTCACAATCAAATGCTGCAGAAAGAAATAGAGATACACTGGTAAGTATGACTATAAAACATTTTATCATGACTACATGTTAAGGAAATCAAATTTTTAAAATTTGTATTTATCTTGACAAATATATATAATATTTATGTACATGTTACTTGTCAACTTACGGCACAGAGAGGGGGCGCGCCAATCGACAGGAATACGCTGGTGACAGCATTGTTGAGCGTACGCTGCCACACTAGTGCAAAAGCATTCACAATCTCCTCCACGATTGCAGCCACATGTGTCTGCCAGGCAGTTCATGTAGAACCAGGTAACATCCACCTACCAGCAAAGAAAACACCTCAGGTAGTCTATTCAAAGGAATCATTCCTCAACAGTGGTTTTGCATAATATGTTATGGTTAATAATGTTTAATTTTATGTGTGAGAAGCATGGTGGAATAATGGTTCGCACATCAGTGGCACAGTTCGGAGTTCAGGGTTCGAATCCCAACTTTGGCCTTTCGCTGTGGACTTTACATGAGTTTGCCAGTGTAAATGGTTGCTCACATATGTGCCCAACCAGTCCTGGGTGTAACTTTAATCCCATCTAATTTGCACTTCATAATAGACCTATATTCATTGAGTCTTTTTATCATTTTGTTTTTTGGGGGGTTAGGGTTAGAGTTTGTTGCCGTCCGTCACCTTGAACGCTCCCCACACATCGAAGTCTGTTGACATTTTATTAAAAGAAATGCAATGCACAGATGACAATATCAGGCGGATAGAGTAAGTTATTTTGATGTTATGTATCTGAATTGAATGGAAGCAAGACTAAAGCCGCCACTTATTCTACTACTGTGTCCGGCCACGCTCTTTGACTTGTGAGTGACTGTGCGGATGAGGTGCTTCCGTAAACTTTAAATCGGTCACGGAAATTCATTGAATTGCTAGCGCTAAGGTTTATGCTCTAGTCATTTAGCTTCGTTCGGTCCTTATATCATCGTCTGTTTAAGTAGCGTAGGATCGAAGATTTAGTGCAAGTTCATGTTGAACCACCACTTACCACTGGGTGGCAGGCCTGGAAGACCTCACTAAGCAGGACAGCACACTGCTGCTTGGCAAACGGCTCTCTGACTGGATTCAGAGTGCATGGGTGTCTCATATCTGGACCATTCACACACTGAACACAAATTAACAATTAACATTTTTTTAACATAGCTGGATGATAAAAGGATGACGATCATTTGGGGCATGATAGTGAAATGGCCTTTCAAACTGTCCTCATAGTAAAATGCAGCACAATGACTCACCGCAGCTGCTGTCCAACTATTTCCGAACTCTTGTGATGTTGTTGTGTCCATGTGGTCGGGTGTGCGCATCTCATTCGCTGTCTTCATGTCAAAGTTTCCACATAGACCACTCAGCTTCCCCTGATTACATCAACATTGAGCAGAATTAACCTTTGTTGGGAGATGAAGTGCTTTTTCATGACCATCTAAATCCAAACTAAAAATTCAAAGCAATTGAATAACCAAATATTAAATTATTTTTACTTTTTGTTGTATTTGTTTTAATCTTCAGAAATCTAACACATTTTTCAACCAATGTGATAAATACAAATCAACAAATGAATGTACTGTATTTGATGTCCAGTTCACCTTGTTGATTGGAGTTACTTGTTGTAAATCAATTAATATCTATTTTTTGCATGTACGGGTATTTAAGCTGCTCCAATAAGTAAACTTTTGGAGTACAAATGCTTTCTTGTCATTGCTCCCAACCATTACAATGATTTCCAGCAGTTATTATAGATTTTAAAAAAGAAATACATCTAGTATTTGTTGCATCAATTTCATAAAACAAAACAGTTCCAACCATCAGCATCGTGGATCTCGCAGTCATGGTTAAATGCACAGTGTTATCTATAAATTGACAAATGCAAACGTACCAGCATAGTATACAGGAAATGGCAAAAATGGAAGTTGAACAAGCCATGATGCACAGTAAATATGAAAATCAAAAGACGATCATATATTTCCTAATATAAATAAACTCATGAATCTCTGAAATTAAGCATTTATACTGACAATGTCATGACAAGCATAAAATGAGCCTAAAACATTCTCTGCATGGAAACCTTGATAAGTGGCTCTCCCTTTCCTTTGAAAGCACAAATCTACCGCAAAGTGTTTTGATGAGGGAGAGTGCCACATACTTGCCAACGAGGTCCAACCTGAATGTGGATAGTGGTTTTACGGTCCCATAGGATGGTGACGTCCTCCTCTGGAAAATGAATCACAGAGAAGTAGCCGGCAGGCCAGATGACCATCTTCTGATTCTTTCCTATGACACTCGATGGGTTCTATAATACATATAGCAAGTATTAGGTGTGATTTGATTTGCAAGATATACATATTTTGCCACAAAATTGTAAAATAATATCTTACCATCAAATATTTTGATAGATTTGTAATATTTTTCAAAATAATTTTGTCAATAATTTTCAATATGATAATAATCCTTTATTACAATGCCAAACTAGAATATGTGACTTACAGGCTGCCCAGTGTCATCATCAAAAGCTATGAAGGATCTTCCAATGCTGATCAACAATGATTTCCTGCAGATCATGCCATTCTCAAAACAGTCAATGTTTTCTGCTATCACGCTGAAAATCATATCGGCACTGCTCTGTGCAGGAAATAATAAACCACAACAAAGACAATCGCTGTCAAAGTCTCAATGGATGATGTTTGAAATGTACACCATTGATATTGATACATGAATACTGCATGCGAATTTAAGTAATTGACGGCTATTTCACAGATCTCACAAAAGAGGACTGGATGAGCAAGCCAGATAAAGAACAAAGTGCAAAGTATTGGTCACAAATCAAACAATTGATTTGATTTCAAAAAGTGCTGTGATTGGATAATCAACAATAATTTGGATGGAAAAGCATTTTGATGGAAGTATTGACAATTACAACGGCAGGCAAAACATTTCAAAGGGATCAAGGGTATTCAAATTCAATGGGGATTAAAATTAATGATGGGTGATTATTTCTGGTTCACATAACCGGTTTGGATTACGTTGCTTGATCATAAATTTAGGGGCCACTGGAATCACCAAATTAGCTCAGTTGTTTTCATTATGCCATAAAGTGTGCAAATTCCTTTCTACGTCATTTATAGAGCTACTATAGAGGTTTTACTTATTTATTTTCATTCTGGGTTGGTATTCTTCAAAGAATGTCTTCATGACGTTTTGGTAAAGCACATTGATGAAAAAACAAAAAATGTCTAATTCTTAGAATGAATGAATCAAAATGGTATATTTGGATATACCGTATTTCCAAATATTTGCTTACGTTACTTTTGAAAACTGGTTTGGATTTTTTTTTTCTAGACACTAAGAAACAGAGTGAGGTCAAGTGAAAACTGGGAAATGCAGTGAGGTGTATGGGAGTTTAAACTGAATCACAAGCCTTAAAAACACTTCATGTACCTTTACAAGATAAACTGGACAAGCACCAACATAGTCAAAGAGCAGGCCATCAAAGGTTCTGTAATGACGATCTCCGTAAGTTGTGCACATGGATGGACATGGACGGAACACACACTGGAAGGTCCCATGCTGACAAATACTACAAAGACAGCAAAGTTTCAGGGTCATCTTTTTGTCACTGCACTACAAAGAGTTTGTTCACATCTTTTGGCCATTCATTTGTCTACATGAAACTAAAGAAAGTGAATTATCAAATGGCTGAATCACTATTCATTGCACTGTTGGGCTGTCATCATCATGTTCAACCTGGATCACAAATGGAAAGAAAGCGTGAGATCACTGGGAGAGGGACTCTTTTCACCACAGCAGAACGAATCAAAGAGCTATACAAGGGCCCACTTTGTTGCCAAACCTTTTCTCCTCTGTGATAATATAATGATATCAGGTGGACACTTGCATTGCTGACTATCTCATCACTTTGTATCAGATTTGAGGTCAACAAAAATTAAGATTTAGCTTTAACTTTGTTTCAATGTATTTGATAAGCAATGGATGAAGAATTAATGAAATAAATGAGAGAAACCATTTAAAAAAATCTAACTCCATCCGACTTTAGATGATACTGCATAGCCATGAACATACCACTGATGGCAGGAGGAAGACACTTTGTCGCCAGGGTAATACTCTTTTCCTTTCCACAGACAGGGGCACGCATCAGGCTCAAAGCACTCGTCTCCATGTTTCAACAAGCTGGCAGAAAAAGGATGTCGTACAAATCATGAGTGTGTTCTTCGGCGTCTTTTTATTTACTTCTAATATACGAAGTGTTGATCAACAACCATCAAGGAGTGTTTGTAATACAGTCATTGTAAAACACACGTGTTGCATATTGTAAGTGCACCAGACATGCAGCTGGGACAGACTGGATGAAAAATAAGATTTAGAAGGTAAACTCAAAGTTAAAGTGTAGTACAGTAGTGATAGGAATGAGAGATAGTTCCTACTTGGAAACTGCAAATCAGAGAGGAATCTAACTGTATCAAAAGTGATTAAAAAGTTCTTCCTGATTGTCCTTTATAAAAAAAAAGTCATGCTAAAATTATTTCCCTCTTTAAGTAATAATTCAAGCTTGTATATTCATAACTTGTTGATGTAGTATGTTATAATATACACAATTGTGTCATTTTCAGAAATGTCATTTTCTGAAATGGCCAATAGAACACTTCAAATTTTCCATCTTCATTTCCAAGATATGAAAGAATTGGAATTGATCTTATGGGTTGTAGAACTCAAAAGTGTAATTAGTAGCAATAGTCAACACTTAGCTGTGTTTCATTTCCAAAATGTGTTGATTTTTTCCAACTATTAAAGTAAATAGTCCACACATACACAAAAAAAAAGAAGAAGAACCAAAGCAGTCTCACAACCACAGTGGAACTATGCCAGAAAAACGAGAGCGCCGCGAAGTTGCACGAGTGAGCACAGATGAAAAAAAGGTGGTTAGATTCGCTACCCACATGAGAAATCTGGACAATCGGATTCTCACACAGCAAGAGAGAGCGTTTTTTTTTTTTTGGGCTGATTCACTCCTCCATTTACTCCTCGCTCTGCAATGCGAAGCTGATAAGTATCTTGTAATATCAACGGCTGAGTTACATCCTCTAGTGAGGGTGCAGACAATGAAGTGACAAACTGATTGACCCCTACTGAAACCCCCCCGATGCAACTGAGTAGAGTTACACCCCAAATAAAATGCTGTTAACAGTTTCCTTTATCCGCCAGCCAAGTTGTTGTATCAATGACTCACATCAAAGTCATCTAGATTAGTGTTTGTACCCAAATATGCGTAGAATATTGCCCGAGACAGTTTTAATGTACCGTATTTTCCACACTATAAGGCGCACCGGATTATAAGGCACACCTTCAATGAATGGCCCATTTTAAAACTTTGTCTATATATAAGGCGCACGGATTACAAGGCGCATAGAATAAATAACTCAACGTTGCTCAAACGTTAATGTAATCACAATATAGTAACACTTGAAATACTGAAAACAATAACAATATATCAATAACTCAACGTTGCTCAAATTTTAATATCACACAACACACAAAATAAACACGTAAAGCTTACTTGAATAAATTAGTCCTCATCCACGAATCCATATTGGTCTATATATAAGGCGCACCGGGTTATAAGGCGCACTGTCGGTCGGCTTTTGAGAAAATTGGAGGTTTTTAGGTGCGCCTTATAGTGCGGAAAATACGGTAATTAAAAATAATGTAATTGTCACATGGTTTATCCTTCAAACTCTCCTATTCAAAACTTGTGATGTGACAAAGAAATTATCAGAACAATTATGTTAGTGTAGACTGCAGCCTCTATTAGAATCAAACCAATTACAGTAAATAATGAAATACAAAGTTGTTTGTGGAAAAGTATTATTAATGTGGTTTTATGTGCAATCTGAAAAATTATTGTTAGAAGAGAAACATTTTACCACCATTGACTAAGAGCGCCTTCTGCAGTTTTCTCAATGCATTATCTATTTATCCTGATGTGGAAAATAACCTTTTGGTTAACCTTGTGGCCATATTCACAACAACAGGAGCCCTTTACAAACTACATAAAATGATGCCATCCAAGTTGTTGTCATTTTAAAGGTCATCTTGGTTTACTGGAGTGAATGACTCACCCTTCTAAATGACACAGAGTCCTTAAGACTAGGAGCTGTTTGTGCACCTGGCTAACCTTTTCTCTGTGTAATGACGTTAGCAATTAACACTGTTGGAACTCATGGCCTCTTGCTGGGAAGGGGTAAGTTTGGCATTGAGAAATTTCATCACGTGCATTCACAAATAACATAGAGGTCAAACACCATAACTTTAGCAACAACTTTAGATGAATGACAATCCTGGTATATGGGGAAGCTGTTATAAAAATTCTCACTTCCTTTGCATTTTCTTTTCTCTGGAAAGTTTACATTTTTTACAGAATTGCAGGCAAAAGTTAAATTGTGGCCATAATACACTGCATAAAATACAAGCGACCTTTGGGTTGTAAAAAATATATGGGCTTTTTTTTTCATTCGCATATCGGCCCAAGGTTTCTTTGCCAGGTTTTTTGCCTCATGAATGAACATTATGCGTACAGAGCTGTTTCTCTGATATTCAATAAATTACTCGGCCTACCACTGAGGACATTGGATAAGTGAACAGTTTTATATTAAATATAAATAATGAGGTTACACTGCAACACATTTACTATGCCCTGACTGAAGATGAGTGCTCGCTGGTTGGCTTGGTTTGATTTATGTAGAAGTTCCTCACCCTAGCACAAAACAGTCTGGATCTGCCAGTCATCCCTGCAATCGGTTCAAAGGGGTCATTAAGTTGGATACATTTCTTTAACTCCTGCTAGTGTGTACTGTTATCATGATGACTTTTTGCTTGGTCTCACAGAACAAAACCACTTAACCCTCTTTTTGGGCATCTAGCCAGTTTGGATTATCGGGATCAAATAACTGGAGGCCCTCATTGGATGGCTATGATGACATTAGTTTCAAAGGTTTGCCTGAGAATAGTAGTCTGCAGTAGTAGCAATAACGGTACATTAGCCTCTAACCTCCTTGTCTTCCGTCTCCACATTCAAAACCTACTCACCCAGATGGGCAAGTACATCCACTTAGACATGGCTCATGTGCTGAGCAGGTCAGGTTGAGGAGGTAAGATTCACAAGTACGCTCACAGGCCACACCTCGTCCTGGAAGGAGGCCATTCTCATCCTCAGAGCAGTTGTGGTATAACTGACTCTCAGGGCATAACCTGTCTGCATGAACAGAACAAATAACAGAAGATGTTAAGAAGAGGAATCCATCTGTAAATGGAAGTAATAATGCATGAATTTTGTACCCCAAAAAGCTTTAGGTACATTAGGCGATCTAATATAAGATTACAAAGTGCATTTCTAAAATATTGCATTTTTTTATTTAAACCCTTTGTTCATTATTTTTGTAAAGGAAGTGATTTACAATTTGTACCTACCACCATCTGTTGTTTGTGACACAAATTTACCATCTAGACACAGCCTAGAAGGACAACAAGAGAAAAGCCACAATGATGGTGAACATTAGGACACATGAGGAAAGAGAAAAAGCTAAATAATTCTTATTTAAAAAAAAAAAAAAAAATCTCAGTCTGGGGACAGGACAGGAGTCAGTTTGTGCATCCAACACTCATTAAATGCTGGATCTACATAGGTAGAAGAAGTATTACGATGCTTTTAAAAAGAAATGCCTTCTAAATATGTCAAGTGGGACTGACATGAAATGAAATGAAACCTCATTGAAACACTGTTTTTGTTTTACTGAAGAAATCTGACCTGCAGCAAAGAATCCTCCGAAATCCGATTACACTAACCACACATGTGAGCCTCCCTCAGTCATTATATTTTGAAATTAAGCTACCATATAGTTTGGAAGACTAATATAAAACAAGTGCTGCGTGTTATCTATGAGGTGTAGTTCCATTTTAAACATGAAGGAGTGGCAGTGATGGAGAGGAAGATCTTACTGAACACCTGCTGATGTCATGATCACTTCTCCTGGTTCGTAGTCAGCACCAAGGAAAGTGCAGGGACATTCATTCCTGCAATATCACCAGAAAACAAACAAATAGCACTACTCAGTCCATGCAATGCAAATTGAGTTGAACAATTGCCAAGAAGGTTTTCCTTGAAAATAACTCACTGGAACAATCTAGCGTTAGCAACAGCATCACCTCCCATTGAGGCCAATTTTGATGCTGCTTGCTCAGAAGATGGCCATCCGTTATTTTATCTTGGAAAGTGCTTGTGATCCATATACAGAATCTCAATTTTACAGTTTTAGTCATATGACAGTGTACCACTCGCATAGCTGTCATCCATTTTATACTGCGTAGGCCTGTCTTCCAGTCGGGGTGAGTGTTTCTCTGGGCTCTGTTGGGCTACGGAGTTACGCACAGGCCTTAGGGTTAGGGGTGGCTTTACCTCCCTTTTCACCCCCATTCCATGCTCCAATCCCACCCACAGCCCTTCCACCCCGGGGTCAGTGTGTTCCCGTGGCTTGGGGCAGCCCTCGGGGTGGGCTGCACCTGGCCACCCGCCTTGGGGATGATCAGGAGGGGGTGAATCGGTTTTGCTAGAACACCCTCGTTTACCACACTGGGTGGTCAGGCTCTAAGGTCATTGTCCTCTTGATACACTTCACACAGGTAGCATGCACACAGAATATCACAATATTATCACTTGGAGTGACTGCATGACAAATATTAACAACCAGGAACTTTTTATTTTGGTAAACTTCATAATTAGTGTTGTATAAAATTTGAAAAAATTGTTCAATAACTGCAGCCACAATTGTCCTGTGTATAAATCCAAGGAAAATCAGTATAGTGCCAGTCTTTGTGTTGCCTGTGAAAGGTGAACCGCAACCTTTCTTTGATAGGTTTTAGCTCACAATAACAAAAATAGATGTTTCGTTTTATTATTATTTTGTTTCTTGTGTAAGTTCAAAGTGAGTGTGTAGGAATGGATCACCCCAGACCTCAGACAGAAAAGAAACGTCTCTGATGCAAGACAAAAATGCTAGAAATATGTGCGCTCGTCCATATTTATCGTGTATTCATAGTGTAAATAAATTAGATCAGGGGTGGGCAATTCATTTTGCAAAAGGGCCAAATGAAGAACTGAGGGCCAAGCCAACATGCTAACCTAAACTTTGTCTAAATGTTTTATATATTTAGAAAAAAACTCTTGTCTTTCATCAATAAATTGCCATGCATGTAACTATGGTATGTATTATTATAATTTGGAAGTACTGCATACATTTTAAATTAAATTATAAGTGGTCGTTATCACATACACACTTAAAATTAGAAGTCGGATAAGTCGTGAGATATAATAAGACCATCTCTATTTGGCAACGCTGCAGACACAAATCGTAGCTCTTGCATGCTACCTACTTAAAACAGCGTCCACAACTGCACATAAAAAAAAGCCAAACTTAGACTTCTTGGTTATTGCGAGGGCTGGACTGGGGCAGGCCGGATGTGGCCGGCACTCGGGCCATTGTTTGCCCAGGTACATTTGTAAACAAACAGTTACTGCTATCATTCTGACACATTATGAGTTGCTTGTTCAACATGAGGCATTTACAAAGTTAGATAAAATTCAAGTTGATCTCTTCTTTGGTAAATGGCAAGGCTTTGTGACATATGGCCCACAAATTGGCCTCTGTCTTACAAGTTCTCTCCCACTGGTTATCAGATATCTGTGTTGTCTCGACCCTAAGTGGGACTGAAAGGGGGGGTTTCACGGTCACTTCCTTGAAGTAACTCTATCACATAGTAAGCAATGCTGCAGAGGGATGTAAAATCGTGGGACAGTTAAGAACAAGTAAGCTTGTACATCTCCTATGGCAAAAGAGCCTAAAGGGGAGTGCAGACTGATTGGGCTCTCAAAAAGTCCAGTTTCCGCCGAACTCAATAGATTGGAATGGGAGGGCTTTGCATAGTATGGTAGGTTACAAAAAAAAAAAATTGTTGAACCATCATATCAAACTGATTCCCGAACTACTGTTAGTAAAACTAAACAATATTATAGCATATTTATGAAGGTAAAGGTTCATTACATTACTTGTATTGATTTCTGACCCATCCCTCAGCCAGCCTGACCTGTGCACACAGGTGTGTGTTAGCTGGTTGTAGAATAATCCCAGCGGGCAGACACAGCCTTCTTCACACTCCCCCCCACAGTGCTGCGAGGAGGAAAGGGCGGAGCAACGGCGTTGGCAGGATGACACGCACACGCCATACTGCATGGTGATGGGGCAGGTGACCGCTGCAGTCAGAGCGACAGACAACATCCATGGAAAGTTTGAGCCATTCAGCAGACAGCTAATTTTCTCATTTTTACTAGTGACTATATTTGCACGCAACATAATTTGCTCACAGTCATGAGGACCAGCTAATTAGTCATAAGGTCAACTCCAAGAAGTTTTAACATTTTTAAGAAAATGCTAAAAAACATTTTGGGGATATTGAAATGATGCTTGTGAAGTTTATTTTAAAACATTATCACACGGTGCCTCTAATTAGGACACTAATGGTTAAATGAAGACCATTATCTTTGTATGACAGAACACAAACGTGTCCAAAACTCACCACAGTCGTGTATGTGTGACCGGAAGTCAATGACTATGGAAAATCGGCGGCAGTGACGAGCATAGTGAGCCAGAGCAGAGCAAAGGCAAGCTGTTCCGCATTTGCAGGTATCTGAACGGCACTGCTGGTGAAATGGCACTGGACTGAGGTATTCATGGCAGGGAGAGAACAGATCCCGGTTCAGAATATCACACATCTCAGATGCATAGGCCACTGAACAAAAACAAAGAAGAAAGGAAGTGATAACATTAGGAGAAAAGATCAGCAGGCTGTACAAAAAAAAAAAAACAGCGACAACAGTACATATACATACTGTGTATGTGTGTTATCTCATTGCAATTCTGTATTAATTGATGCTTATTTTATTTATTTGGCATTAACATATGTATGCATTGTACTAACTTTTTTTTAAAGAAATTTGGGATGTATGTTTTTAAGTGAGTATACCATTTCAAACTAACTTGAATTAGTACATTTAACAAGTAGTTAAAGGTCAGAATCAATATTTATCTAAATTTTGAAAAAAATCTAATGAATTAACACAATGGGATGATCTTAAAAAAACGGAGAGGTATAAGACTGACCAGCTTGTTGGTGTGTGTCGCAGGGGTCAAGCTGAGGAGTGATCAAGCTGGGCGTACATGCTGACGAGACCCTCCAGGCATTTCCAAACAGTAAAGGAGTGCTTTCTATCATACCAGCTGGAGATCTGAAGGGAGACAAGAGTACATGAATAGGTGATGACTATTGGTGGCCTATTTGCTATAATAAATACTAATAATAACTTGGGTCAGATTGCTCAAACAGGTTGGAAATGTGCAAAAATAGTAAGCAGACAATTGTGATGTGTTTGACAACATCTGCGGTGTTGCCCAGTTTTTGTGCTATCCACTTGCCAGCTCACCAATGCCCTCATAACGAACACTGATGCTTGAGTGAGAGCGTCGATGACCAATGTGATGTGCAATTCACACAAGAAAATAAGAAAATAGAGCCCAAATAGTTGTTTTGGTATTCAAGTAATGATATCATAAAGTAATTACACCTGACCCACACAGATGCACCAGGAAAAGCCTGAACAGGATAAGTGGTGTTGAAAATGCATCGATGATGTATTGTGACATACTCAAGCAGAGTAAAATCCCCTCCCTTCAGAAATTATGCTATTATTCCAATATAACTCTAAAGACATCTCCAAGACAATAACTGTCTTACTAAATTGAGAATAATAATATTGTGATATAATAATCGCGATGTACTGCACCAGCATGTCTCCAGATGTATAAGTAAACCATTTCCATTGTCTGTAAGCCAAAATAACGATAAACATTTAAAGTAACAAAGGCTTGAAATATTTCAATCTATGCACAATGATTCCATACAATTTGTGACATGAGTTTCACTTTAAACCCTGACAAAAATTCAGAATTTTTTTCATATTATTCAAATTTATTTGGGTATATACATACTGAAAACTAAAGTAAGTAAAAGCTTTGAATTGTTGTTCCATATACCGTATTTTCCGCACTATAAAGCGCACCGGATTATAAAGCGCACCTTCAATGAATGGCCCATTTTAAAACTTTGTCCATATATAAGGCGCACCGGATTATAAGGCGCACCTTCAATGAATGGCCCATTTTAAAACTTTGTCCATATATATAAGATATATACATTTGGCCCGGGGGCCGGACTTTGGACACGCCTGCTGTAGTGGCTCAATATTGGTCCATATATAAGGCGCACCTGATTATAAGGCGCACTGTCGGCTTTGGAGAAAATTGGAGGTTTTTAGGTGCGCCTTATAGTGCGGAAAATACGGTACATGTGTGGCCCACAGTACTGATGTCATCTCCATAAATTAGCATAACTTTGACTACATATTGCCATACGATACAACTGATGTTATGCACATTATTTTTTAAGAAAATGTTCCTCATTATTGCTTGAAGAGATGCACCAAATTCCACAATTTAACAGAAACATCAAAGGCATGGGCGCTATTTTAGTAAGTGAGTGAATTCCACTTTGTTACTTGCAATACTGTATATATACAGTGGGGGAAATAAGTATTTGAGCCCTTGCTGATTTTGCAGGTTTGCCCACTTACAAAGAATGCAACGAGCTACTATTTTAATCATATGTATGTACATTCTAACAGTGAGAGACAGAATCCCAAAGAAAATTCCAGAAATTCACATCATATGAATTTATAAAAATTGATAACCGTCTGATGAGAAAAAACAAGTATTTGAACCCCTGGACAAACAGCAAGTATTCTGGCTCCTACAAGCCAGTTAGTCTTTCTTTAAGACACAGCCCCAATCCCAACCAATTACTCTACATCAATTACACCTGTCTCACCTCATTACCTGTATAAAAGACACCTGTCAACACCCAAACAACCAGCATCCAACATCACCACCATGGGCAAGACCAAAGAGCTTTCTACGGACATCAGGGACAAGATAGTTGATCTGCACAAGGCTGGGATGGGCTACAAGAGAATCGGAAAGCAACTTGGAGAGAAAAGATCAACTGTCGGTCCAGTTATCAGGAAATGGAAGAAGCACCACACCACCGCCAACCTCCCTCGGTCTGGGCCTCCACACAAGATCTCACCTTGTGGGGTCTCCTTGATCATGCGAATGGTGAGGAATCATCCCAAAACCACAAGGGGGGAACTGATGAATCAACTGAAGGCAGCTGGGACCACAGTTACAAAAGAAACGGTTGGTAACACACTACGCTGTCATAGATTGAAATCCTGCCGCGCACGCAAGGTCCCCCTGCTCAACAAGAAACATGTACAGGCCTGCATGAAGTTCGCCATTCAGCACCTGGACGACTCAGAAGAGGCCTGGAATAAGGTGATGTGGTCAGATGAGACCAAAATAGAACTTTTTGGCCTCAACTCAACTTGTTGTGTTTGGAGGGCAAAGAACACCGAGTACAACCCAAAGAACACCATCCACACCGTCAAGCATGGTGGTGGCAACATCATGCTTTGGGGGTGCTTTTCAGCCAAGGGGACGGGACAATTCCATCGTATTGAGGGGAGGATGGACGGGGCCATGTATCGTAGAATTCTGGACCAACATCTCCTTCCCTCAGTGAGAAAGCTGAAGATGGGTCGAGGATGGGTGTTTCAGTACAACAACGATCCTAAGCACACCGCCAAAGCAACAAAAGAGTGGCTGAAGAAGAAGCACATCAAGGTTCTGGAGTGGCCTAGCCAGTCTCCAGACCTGAATCCAATTGAAAATCTTTGGAGGGAGCTTAAAATTCGAGTTGTCAGGCGACAACCTCGGAACCTGAATGATTTGGAGGCTATCTGCAGGGAGGAGTGGGCCAACATCCCTGCCGAAATGTGCACAAAGCTTGTCACCAACTATAAAAAACGTTTGACATCTGTGCTGGCCAATAATGGCTTTTCTCCAAAATATAAACATGCTGTTTGTCCAGGGGTTCAAATACTTGTTTTTCCTCATTAGACGGTTATCAATTTTTATAAATTCATATGATGTGATTTTCTGGAATTTTCTATGGGATTCCGTCTTTCACTGTTAGAATGTACATATCATTAAAATTATAGATTGTTGCATTCTTTGCAAGTGGGCAAACCTGCAAAATCAGCAAGGGGTCAAATACTTATTTCCCCCACTGTATATCCCCTCTAGTCCCAGACTCCAATGTATATCCTTTTACAGCTGTTGAACTACATGCGCCCTTTACGGCTGCCCATTACGACACGGTACAGTGGACCTCTAACAGTAAATTCCTTGTTGAGGATCTGTGTCCTGTTGAGGAATCGTGTGAGCCGAGCAGTGTGCATTACAGAAAGTGTGAGAAAAAAGTTCATGTTTAGAGCTGCACAATAATTAGGTTGTAAATGACAATTGGGTAAAACGCATTATAATCACAAGAACTATATGTTGGTTTTAGTGAGCTCATTGTACATCCAGTTATCTGAACAATCCACTATACACGTTCTCAGGTGAAAATACACAAAAATGTTTTCCCACCACACTGTTCTCTCTTTTCCTTACATTTGTGAACAAAAATATACTCACAAGAAGTCATCTTGAATGTTGCCGTTGAAGGTTCCACAAAGCCCCACTGTGTCATCCTTCCATTGCGCATTGGCCTGCAAGTAGAGACGAAACTCTTTCCAGCTGTACTGCAGACGTAGGCCAAACATTGTCTTCACTTGGAGGAACATGGATGAGAGCTCTTGAATGTGGAAGTTGTCTGCAATAAATGAAGGATAATCTTGAATCTTGAAAAAACTCTTGAATTAAAGTGCAAATGAGCAATATTCATATTATTGTAACCTCTGTAACCGGAACCTCTGTCAAGAACTTTATTGGTACTTTGGTGCAACTGCACATCAGTCATATATCTGCACAATGTGTCCACATGCACATGGTACAAAACACACTCAATGCTATTTTTTTCACAGCGCACAACTGCTTGAAATCACAATATTGGAAGAGAATAAAAGAGGGGTTACCGTCAGAGTAGGGTAGGGAGATGCGATACTGCCCGGCAATGAAGACCTCACCAATGTGGCTCAGTGTAATCTCCAGTTTAGGATCCTCATCAATAACTAAGTTCACAGACTGGATGCAAGACCCATCCAGATTCTGCAATCAAAACAGAATGGCATGACAAACACGACATGTACATACTGAAGAAATAAATACTGTACTGAAGTCGTTCTCAAAAAGTGGGGCGGGGGCCCTCCTGGGGGGACGAGGCACGATACCAGGGGGCGCGCATGTGACCCCAGGGGACAGGTTAATAAGGATACAATGGTAATAAGAGTTGAACAATTTTATCGTCATATGATACTATTTATAGTCACTGAGGAGAGATGATAGTCATTTTATCATCATAATCACTATTAGTACTATATTGAATGTTTTGTCTTCTAAATGTTTTTGTACAAATATCACATACTGAAAAAAACGATGAATAACAAAGGTATTTTCATGCCATATTGACAGGAAATGTAGCTTAATTAGTCAACCTTAATAACTCAAATATTTAATCACTGACATCCTGGTAGATAGATATTGACGAATTATTGGCAGAGTCAAGGAAAAAATGAGGATATTCTTTGCACTGTAAAACCAAATTGAACTCAAACATGCAGTTGACTCACAGCTCCACAAGGGGCATTCTGGATGGTGACTGTGAACTTCCTTGAATTGCGACTCTTGGCAAGGACATACTGACACGTTGCGGGAAAGGTGTAGACACGCCCATCGAATGACTGGAAATACATATCGCCAGTCACAGAGCATTCGCCTGTTGAGGAAGGTGAACAATTTCTAAATTACTTCCAAAAAATTCTACTTGATGATTTGCTACTTCATATGCATATTTTCATTCCTAAACCTCGTTTACTGCTTATTTGTAATTGGCTAATGAGGAAAGAAAATTGATGAAAATGGGTCATATTCTTATTCGCGGCTACAATGGAATAGCCAAGACATTGCAAGATATAATGCTGTGCCTCAAATCAACCAGACAGAAAGCTAATGCAGAACATAAATGATCTACATGTGTTTTGTTTCACTTTACCAGCAACACATACCAGTAACCTCATATGAACTTCTCCACCATTTAGTTCCCCCCAAAAAAACTTAAATTCACTCACTGCTACTAATCGCTGTCTTGACATGCATTTTAGTAAAAATTGAGCCGTTAAAAGAAGGGCAGAGACCAACCTGGACAGTTGTATTCAGTGCAATTCCACAATCCAGCCACACATGTGCTGAAACACAAAGTGAAACATTTATCACCTCATATAATAGGCGATTAGGACAGATATATTTTACAAGCGATGAGTCCCAGACCAATTTGTCTATCCTTCATTTAAGGCACATGGGCTGGTAGGAAAAAGTGTATGGAAATAAATTTTAAAAAAAAAAGGTCCTAATGTGCCTTACCAATTGTTGCATTCCTCTTGTATGATTTGTCCAGATGGGTAGAAGACACCATGGGACTCACATGGACAGTCAGAAGGCGTCACACATTTGCCATCCTCAAATATCAAACCTGAACATTGGAAGCTCTACTTTTAGTTTCACTTTTTCAACAATCACAAATGTAAACATCTAATCACCATTGGGACAGTGACATCCATCCAGGCAGGTAAGCCTGCTATCGATGCATGTTTGCTCCAGCTTGCAGGATGACGGGCAACAGCTGATACATTCCAGGTACTGCAGACCTTCCGGACACTCCTTTACTGGTTGCAATAAAAGAAATAATAAAGAAAATACTTAAAATGGTCAAAGAGAAATCATAGAGTGAGCATTTACAAATCTTATTAAACCTGGTCTTAGCATTTCCTAGTTTTTCATGGTGTAATGGAAACTTAATTGAATGCGCATTTTAGCATTTTTCACAATCAAGACCACTGGTAGCGCTAGAATTTTTTTTCTTGGGGTGGCCAAGAATATCACAGATGATCCGCAAAACAAAGAAACATACCATTTACATATAATCCCCCAAAATTCTTTGGAAAACACCAATAAACATTAATTTAGTGTTCCCTACACGGGATAAGAGGAAATGTGGGGTAAAATCCCTTAAAAATAATCAGAATATACCCAAAAGGCAATTATTTGGCCTGGTGGTCAAGCATATTTTGGGATGGTTAGTGCCTCTGCAACCCCCCCTTTAGCTCCGCCAGCGATCAAGACGTTGTACATTGTGGGACATATCCATGACACTGCAAAAATGGGAAACATACCACACTGAGGAATATGGTCCCTCCAGTCATTGAGTGGATGGTCAGCATGGGCACAGGCTCTGGAGTACTCCGTAAACACTTGACATACTGCATCATCGGTTGGACCCGACCTTCAACAGAGGGTACAATACATGGTTGGGTAAACTTTTAATGGGTTTATATTGCTGGCTGATTCTCACAATAGCATAATTTACATGCTATGAGATTGAGTGAATCTTTGAATGAGTTAGACCAGGGGTGCTCATACTTTTTCAGCTCGCAAGCTACTTTTAAAATGACCAAGTCACAAAGATCTACGCACTACAAAAAAAATTACACTACAAAAAATTTATATAATAAATTTACCCAATTTTAGTTGTTTGATGGACGCATAACTGACATAAATGACATTGTAAAAAAAAAGTGCAACTCCCATTCTGTGTGACAATGGTCATAAACCTTCTTTAGTTTAAAAGAAAAAAGCCAGTGCTTACAATCCGTGCGTTAATGCGCTGATTAGTTTGTTAGCGTTGGCGCCAGGTTTGTGTATGTGCTGCCAGACATAATTAGCACCCCTGAGTTAGACAATATTCCACACAATCACAATCAGGTCAGAGAAAACCTTAAAATGACAAGTGCAACATGCTAATTTTTTTCTTTCTTACGAGCAGATGTCGTTGAAGCAGCTGGCCATGTAGGACAAAGGGCTGACAAAGTCGTGGCAGCTCTGAAATGGTGGATCTAGCAGCATTAAGCATATTTCCTCCACTTTCTGATGGAAAGAACAATAAAAGGAATTACATTTTTAACAACAATCCTATAACTAGAAACTATAATTTGCAGTTTCTGTAGAAATTGCGTGTGAAGGGTGAAGAGGCTGAATAAAAATTCAGGGTATTCTACAGAATGTTGTTTGAAGTTGGAACGGGTTGAATCGGTCAGAAAATGTAGACATTAGAAGGGGGAAAAGGCAATTTTCTAAAATTTGGCATGAATTTTAAAGTTGAAATTTTTGAATTTTTGGTAAGTTGGAAGTTTTCGAATAGGTTGGCATAAGATGAACAGTTAAAAGTTGAAACAGGTTGAATCGGTCAAAGAAAGTAGAAATTAGAAGGGAAAACCGAAAATTTTCAGATATCTTAAAAGTGAAAATGTGAAATTCCTAAAGTTGAAACCAGTTGAATGGGACAAAATTTGTAAAAGTGAGACAAGAATGAAAGTTTGAATTTTTGGGCTGATTTATAATTTCAAAGATTCTATTATCTGTGTGCTGCGTCCATAAAATCTTGTTTTACTTCAAGTTACTTCACAGTCACAGTCTGATATTTTTCATCTCACTAGCTCCATCTTCATGAGCAAGTTAACAAATGTTTTTTTTTTTTTCCATCACAGTGGATGAAAGTCAATTGCACTTCACAATTGTTAGGGAGCACAGTTTAATACAACACATTTTTTCCCCAGATATATCTTCTTTATTTTACTTGTATTTATTTCCTATAATTAAATACTCGAGCTTACCAGCAAGACATGCACATCAACTGCTGTACAAGGTGAGGGGAAACTCAAGGGCACCATGGGACACGAAGCCTGAAGTGGTTCCGTCTCCGCCCAGCTGTTTCCAAACATTTCTATTTCATGAGTAAGGACACCTGCAAGTAAAGTTGCACACATTTTCATAATTTTTAAGCAATATCATGTATTGAATTTGATTTCTTGGTATCTCGGGGCATTGAATCAATCTCAAGTGGAGCGCATTCTTAGGAGACGTTTCATCTTTCTCATCCTTGAAGGCTTGATCGGTTCATGCAGCAAGGCTCGGTTAGGGCAAACCAGCTGAGTACAATTACTGCAGAAAATCTTTACAATACGTCATCGTTTGTTAAAGCATGCTTTGCAAATGCTCATGTGTGATTGATATACGTATCTACGTGTGACTACCGTATTGGCCCGAATATAAGACGGTGTTTTTTGCATTGAAATAAGACTGAAAAAGTGGGGGTTGTCTTACATTCGGTGTCTAGACCAGTGTTTCCCAACCAGTGTGCCGTGGCACACTGGTGTGCCGTGAGAGATGTTCAGCTGTGCCGTGGGAAATTGTCCAACATTAAATACCGAGCGAATTGTAAACAGGATTACCAAACCACAGGTCAGTTAACGCAAGGCTAATCGTGCATGCGTGGCAAATCGGAGAATCTTGAGATTTCATGTTGTGGCATCGGCACATACTCAGTTTATGTGTGTGTTGCTGTTAGTGTTGGCTCGAGAGTGAACGATTCGTTCAAAAGAACAATTTTTATTTCAGTGAACAAGAGTGAAGGAATCACTTCCTGAAGCGAAACGAAGAAGAAAATGACGTTTTCGTTCCGATGGAAATCAGAGCATGTAGTTCAACGGGAGAACCTGGATTGTTCCTAAAACAGTAAACAAAGCCATATTGATTCTTTTGGATTCTGATCACAATCACTTTCAATAGTTTATTTCTTACACTGTCTAAAACCTTTTTTCAAAAACTGTCACTTTCATTTACAAAAGAAATACAATTTAAAGAATATTTAGTATTTATCTTTATTCAATTATTCGACTCTCCATACATATATAGGAATAGGTCTTTTGTTGTAATATAACTGATTTTAATATAGAAGCTGGTGTAACACTTAACAGATTTTTGTTGGTGGTGTGCCTCGAGATTTTTTCCAATGAAAAGGTGTGCCGTGAATGAAAAAAGGTTGGGAAACACTGGTCTAGACGATATACCCATTCACAACGCTAGATGGCGCCATATATTTTTAAAGCGAATGCTGAACTTAACTCCCCAGGCCAAAGCGAACCCCTGTCACAAAGAATAAAAATAAAAATAGCGGTAGCACGAAGAAGAAAAATTAAAAATGTAGCAATAAGAAAGAAAAGAGAAGGAAATAAAAGAAGAGATAACAGGACAAAGACACTAAGCACAGCGAGGCAGAGGGTGTTTGTGAGGAGTAATGTTCTGACATGACAAAGCTCAGCTACTCTCAAGTTTAAACCAGTTTTGTTGTTTTATCACAGTATATTGGTTTATTTACATTACAAAAACCAGAAGCCATTCATTTACAAATGTGATTGCACTTTAGTTTACATATTTGAATGTTGAGATATTAAGATGTGATAGACAGTTTTTGCATGATTTGAATGAGGCAAAATAACATGCTTTTTCTCTCGAATATATTGTTATAATCATTTGTTTCAGATGTAATTATTTTCTGTATAAAAATTAAATTTGGTGTTCAAAAAGTCTTTTTCCAAACTTGAGTCTTAAAAAGAGGGGGGCGTCTTATAATCAGGGTCGTCTTATATTCGGGCCAATACGGTAGTAATCAAAAAATGTTTGGTTACTTCCAAACGCAAAACCACAAATAATCCAAATATGATCGACAATGAATGAAAGCGATTTTGACTGCTCGTAAGCAAAGTGATCTTACCATAGCTGGTCCTGAGGTCGTCATGTAAATCGGCATTGAAGTTCCCACACAGGCCACAGGTTCTGCCTACAAATTCTGGGCTGAGTTTAATGTAGACTGAGCCGCTGTGTCCCTCCCAGGCAAGTGTGAATCCTTGCGTTTGTTTCACTAACACGTACTGGGAAATCTGCTCCAGATGCAGGTTATGGATGTGATGTGGAAGCTGCAAGCTGGATTTTTTATATTGTAAAATAGAATAATGAAAAAAATAATAATAATACTGACACATTATTTTTTGTACAGTTTTTTTCCTTTATCCATAATATTCAAATATAATTTAGCTAGTGCTTTGGAAAAAAAAAAAAACAGGTAATACTTCATTCTTGTTAAATGTGACAAATCAAATCATGTGACAAATGGACTGCTGCTTTAATCGATAATATTTCATCACGATTTATACGAAAGAAGCTAAAAAAAATAATTTACAATAATATTTTTATCTTGTTTCTACTCACCTTTGACCTTTGAATGTCACGTCAGTGGCGTGCAACTGGATCTCACCTTCCCATGGAAGGAAGAGGCTGACTGAGCGCTGGCAGCTGTAAGGCTCGGTGCCACAGCCTGCATCATTGTGCACCTGCAAACAGAATGATGCTTTGCAACATAAAAACATGTCCTTTTGGAACCATGACATTTAGCATTAAGCATTCAATTTACTTTTGGACTAATTTTCGTCGTCTGTTTTCAGCTACAGATTTATCATGGTGTTACTACTGTATTTACAGTATAGGGCCTGTTTGTCTGTATGCAGAATGGAACCTCAAAAGTCTGACACCCCTGATCTTTGTCAAATTAAAAAATCAATGAGATTTCTCATGAAATAAATACTTTAAAAGTCACACAAGGCTAAATTCAAAACGACAACTGACAATAGCCATATAAAGACCGACATTTCCACTTTTATTGCTTTCGTCAGTTATTATTGATCCTCAAATTTAGAAACATTAAAAAAGGGGATACAACTCACCTGGACAACAATGCTGGCCTGAGCAGTTTCCTCACAATCTTTTAGTAGTGTATACGAGCATCGGCCAGGGAAGTAATAGTAAAGGCCGTCAAAGGTCTCAAAGTTGTATTGACCCCAAGTCCTGCATGTCATCTCCCTCTCCAGGCCAGGATTTGGAACTGAACACATGAACCAGGAAGGTAGAAATAACCAAATCAAGACTGAATTAGCAAGTTTAGGCAAAAGAAAAGGAAGAGTGATAAAATAACATGCCCAATGCCGTGACATCATTAGGCCTATTTTAAGGGGGCTTTGGATGTTAATTTCATTAACTGCCAAATTAGTACTTCTAAATAATACATCACCTGGGGGTACGACCCCCCTCACCCCCAACATATTGTTGCTGGCAAGCAACATTTCTGACTTAGAATACCCACACAGTGGTATGTGAGTAAAGGTATAAGATCACCCACTTGCCTGAATATTATCCTATGAATTAGTTCCCCTTAGTCACTGATTGACTGGATTTTTTAAAATGAGTTATACCTGTCTGACACCTGTGTCCAGTGGCCTGAAAAAGGCTGCAGTCACATGACTTGGACTGAGTGCACCAACCACCATTCAAGCATCGGAAGGAACATGACTCTACAAAAAGACAAAAAAAAATTGTTATAGTACACTCGGGAACAATCTATAAATTCATGCTTTTTAGATACACAGTAGCACTGCTTGTTGTGCACCGTCATTTTTGGCGACCAGTTGAGGGAGTAAACCACATTTTGCTGGGATTGGCTCAAACTTACTGGCGGCCCTCCTGATGAGGATAAGTGGTATGACAGATGGCAATGCTTTTTTTCCAATCATATTGGAATTTTTTTTAAATACCGTATTTTCCGGACTATAAGGCGCACCGGACTATAAGGTGCACCTGTAATGAATGGCCCATTTGAAAACGTTGTCCTTATATAAGGCGCACTGGACTGGACTATAAGGCGCATCATTAATGCATCATGTCAGATTTTTAATCCAAATCAAGTCATTCTCCATTTTATCTGTTTTATTTCAACTTCAGATGCAACAAATTACTTTATAATCACAAAATAATCATCCATAGTCTTCTTGATTCATGGTTCATAGTCTTCAGTGGGCCACTTATGATTGATTTCATGACACAATGCTTCGGGCCAGCTTAAATTTAGGAATTTAGTCCATATATAAGGCGCACCGGACTATAAGGCGCACTGTCGACTTTTAAGGAAATTTTAGGGTTTTAGGTGCGCCTTATAGTCCGGAAAATACGGTAGCTTTTTACACATAAATCATCCATCCATCCATTGTCTGAAGCGCTTATCCTCATGAGGGTTGTTGGAGCCTATCCAAGCTGACTTCGGGCAATAGGCGGGTGACACCCTGAACTGTTTGCCAGCTATAGATTACCCATCCTTTAATTTTCTTCCTTTGGGATACACCCTGAGCCGGTCGACAAGCAATCGCAAGGCACATGTACACTGAAGAAAAACAGCCATTCATACCTATCTTCAATTATCCTAACATGATTTTTGGAATGTGGGAAGAAGCTGCCGCACTATAGTCAACCTACTTCATACAGCAACACCCAGATAACAATAATTCCGAGGTACAGCCTATTTCTGCCAAAGTTGATAGCCAAGCTACAAATTTGTCCAATTCAAAACTACCCATCTGCCCTCTGGAGGAGTGGAGCCCTAACAAATTGCCAGTTTCTATTCACATCACCAAACACCAAACAATAGCTGCTCATTTGGCCTGTTACACCATCTGCTCGGTGGGTTCACAGCATGTGTGTCCACTCAACCACATCAAACACAAGTGAAGGTATCAAACGGAGGGGGAAATTAGTAAGCCTCTTTTTTTGTTTAACAACTGAGGGTACAACAGAGCTAACTGGACTCTTGTGTAACATTCAAACACTGGGGTTGGATTGTAGAGACAACCAAAATTTTACACCACACAATTTAGTCTTAATGAACTTATCAAACATGATTTGGACAATGAGTGTCAGGGTACCAGGAGGAAACTCACAATTGCAAACTCCACAGAGAAAAGCTCAGATGTTTGACACCAACTTCATACATTCATTCTTGGATTTATGCAAGTGAAAATGTACCTGAAATCATATGAAACCTCAGAGCTTCTTTTGCTTTTCTGGTGAAAACTGAAGCATTAATTGGATGTTCATCATCAGAGTAGATTCTGTTTGCAGGGCTTCCTGTTGTCTTAGTTGATACTTGGATAGATGGGTTGACTGAGTTAATCAGAGTTGAGTCAGACGGTGCTGGGTAGTGATAGGTGGTCAATGTGTCTGGTGTTTGTGAGCTATTTCTGGAATAGTTGGCTGTTTGATGAGTAGATTGAGAATCTACGGATTGGTTGACTGTGAAAGGTTTTGCTGTTGATTGGCTGGAGGATGACTGACGTGCTGGTATCACTGCTTGATTAGTTGAGGTAACTAAGAACTTGCTGGCTGGTGTTGCTTGTAAGGATGGTGTCGTGCTGCCTGATTGGCCGGCTGAGGCTACAATGGTTGGTGATTGGCTGCTGAGCACTGTCTGCGTTGGCGATGGCTTAGACATCGCTGAGGTGATTAAGGATTGTTTGGATCGTGCTTTGGTGGTGGGCTCTATGCTGGATGCTGTTGTTCTAATTGGTGATTGGTTGAGTGATACTGTGGTTACTTGTAGTTGCTTGGATTGTTCTGTTCCTGGTGGTAATTCACCGTCTGGTACAATTGTTGAAAATTTGGTAACGTTCAAGTCCAATTTCTTTTGGGACATGATTGATAAATTACTGGAGGTCATAGTCGTGCTGTTTTGACTGGCCAACGATTCCATGGAGGATGATGTGTTGGGAACTAATGGCACATCTGTTGAGTGAAATTCCTAAAAGAAAGAAAATTGACACTCTATTGATCTTTTGTTCAACAAACATAACCAGCCAACCGCAGTAAATGAAAAAATAGATACTGGCTATAATACGCAAGAACATTTAAATATCGTTGCAAAGACTAGAAGAATAGAATAGCCTAAGTGATGATTTTTTTTCTTTACTAAATCAATCTATGGCAAGAAAAGTTTTTTGTGTGTGGAATGGCAATATTTCCACTAAGTAAAGTGTCTACCTGTCCATAGTTCTTTATCAGGGGCCCCTTTGGTAGTGTAGTTAAAAGACCTGACATTTGGGCAGTTTGCACAGATTTGTTTTTTGCTGAGTTACACATGTGAACAAGTATTGTAAATGTTAAAGTGATAAACTTGAGGGGTTGGTTATTTTGGTAATGCTGAGCAAGCAGACCAGTATAACTCCAAAATAAGTCTCAGTTTATTCATGTTACAGTGACTTGTTGTTGGGTCATATTTCATAAAATATAACTAACGATTTGGGAATGTGTCTTTCATGTAACCTTTAACAACTAAAAGACTAAACGACTATAAGACTTTTGTTAGAAGTGGGACTGAAAGTCTTCATTGATGCGACATTAGCATGTGCTGAATTTCACTGCCATTGACTTAAATTCAGAATATGGTTTACTGGAAACAAAAGTAAACATTAGCACTGACTTTAATGTAAATGTTAAGTCACAAAAAATGAACCCTCTTCAGCAAAAAACAAAACAAAAGATGCTTCTAGACTAGAGGCTCCATGGATACCTGAGCTCTTTAGCCAAAGCTTTCATCTCAAACAGCAGGAACAAAGCAGATGGGAAAGGGGAGTATTGGGGGCACAGGGGTTCGCTGTATGATTAATTATTCATCAAAAGGTCAGTAACAGAAACTGAGTATTGAACCAAACTGGCCGCAGTTCAACTAACCCAGATTAAACAACCGATGTGACGCAAAATGACAAAGGTTTTGTTGTTCTAATATGAGCCAGTTCGGCCTGTGACCTGCAACCTGTGCTACTAATGGTTTTGTTCCTTTTTATCACGTATGTAGTTTGGACCCCATTCTCACGCCTTTCTGAGCCAAAGAAGAGTTGGACAACAGGAACAACCACATTGGGGCTGATGGACGCGCTGATAGATAATAGTGAGACAACTTTTGTATATTCCTACTCGGAATTTCTCGCATCTGTTCCTACAAAAAAAAAAAAACATTGGCTTTTTTGACCATTTAAAATATTTTTTTTTCCTTTTAATGCATTTTCTGTACATTTTTCAGTGTAACTGAAAAGACCAGTTTTTGGGGTGATTTATTTATGTGTAATAACTGAACTCAGGATTTAATCATCAGAACAGTATCCTCGTGTTTATTTACAAAACTGAGCTAATGGAGTCTCTTGTATATTTATTAAATAGAATAAAGTACATGAACATTTTACAAAAAAAGGACAATACATTGAAATGAGGCTGCCAAGAAAATTGCTAGTCTTCTCACTGATCCATGATTTGGTGTGAGTAGTCAAGATTTAGGACTGATCCCAGCAACTCAATCAGCAAGGATGGTGAATGTTGCTGCCTACCTGCTTTCCCTGGGAAGTGGTGTCCCATTTCTGCTGCTTTATCCTGGTGCTGTTGCTGTTAGGAGAAAGAACAAGGACAGGTTTGTTCCTGCTGCTGCTTTCCCTCATGAGCCCCCTCGCAGCCAAACTACCAGAAAACCAAATTGTCAACCAAGAGAAAAATCAACTTCCACCTCTTTAAATCTACCGTACCTTTCAAAAAGCAAAGTGAATATTGTGCAATGCCTCTGGAATGAATGAATGAATGAATGAATGAATGAATGAATGAATGAATGAATGAATGAATGAATGAATGAATGAATGAATGAATGAATGAATGAATGAATGAACGGTCGGACGGACGGACGGACGGACGGATAAAAAGAAAAAGAACAAGGCAATATAACAGTTTAGCATGACATCTACTATGAGTATGACAAAGTGTTCATCCATTAATTAACGGAGTCATTAATTTTTGTAATCTAAAACCATGCAAATAACATTGCAGAATGTAAATTGTTTTTCAACAACTTACTTATAAAATTCATCTGAATTCTCCACGTCGACAGCATTCCTTGACAAATGCACTGAAATCAAGATGAGTAGATTCATTAATACTTTTAACAAATATAAGATATAAAAACAAATTCATCACCCATTTTTTTCTTTGTTATAGTGACAGCACATGTGACATTTATCAACATGACTCACCTTCATAAATTAAGATAAAATATAAAAATAAAAAGTGCAAGAGACTTCTCCAGCCAAATCCTAAGTGGGGATCCATTTGTGTTTTGCAGATCCTCAGTCAGTCAGCTTTAGACAGCATCACCTGGTGAAAACCCCCCAGCTGGACTCCCGCTGCTGCCTGCTCTGCTCCATCCGGCTCATCCTCGAGGCGCTCGGCGTGCACCTGAAGAGCTGGTGCACCTTCTCATTAGCATAAAATATGCATGGATGGGTGGGGGTTAAGCAAGTGACATTATCCAAACACCTCTCCGTGGAGAGGCTGAGCAAATGTCAATGTAACTGACAATATCAAGAGTAATAGTAAATTGAATGAATAATTCTATCCATTTTCTATAGAACGTGTGCTTTTTAGAGTCGTGGGTGAGCTGGAGGTGTCGTATGGTATGTAGAGACAAACCAGTCACACCCACATTCACATTTATAGACAATTAGTCTTCATTTAAGCTAGAGCTTCTCAAATAGAGGGGCACTCAGAGACCCCAATGGGCTTTGTATCACACAGCTTAGTGTGTGCGTGTGTATGTTTATGTGTGTGTGTGTGTGGGGGGGTGCTCAATCAGCCTACCAAGCATGTTTTTGGGATGTGGGAGGAAAATATACTATACCTGTATTTTTTGCCATATTGAGATTTTCTCTCACAGCTAGGCATTTTTTCTTGCGCTGAACTTTTTTATGATTCAGACTCTTTATAGATGTCCCTTGTATCCCATGCCGCTTGTTCGCAAAAGGAAGCAATGGTTGATATGAACGGAGGTGGTGACCAAAGCAGTTGATGAATACATTATATTTCAACTTACTGGTGATGTCCGAGTCCTAACAGCAACCTGAACACACTCACTGTTGAGACTGAGCTGTGGAAAATGATTTCAGAAATCAGAAATCAGAAAAAACCTTTATTGTCATTCTACATAGTACAATGAAATTGGAGACCTCCATCCAGTGCATGAGGTAGACACAAGTAACATAGTCAAGTAATCGACTAGTAGAAAAAGTAGATGAAATAATCAGAAACAGTAGTGCGGACAAAGTGCAGTAATAGTGCAGGAGGAAAGTGTCATCAGTGTCGGGTGGAGTTGAGGGCGGCTATGGCTTGGGGAAAGAAACTGTTTCTGAGTCTGTTTGTCCTGGTCTTCATTTGCCTGTAGCGTCTTCCAGAGGGCAACAGGTCAAACAGGGCGGAGCCAGGGTGGGAGCTGTCCGCTGAGATGGCCTTAGCCCTGCTGAGGCAGCGGGTAGTGTAGATGTCCGTAAGGGAGGGGAGAGGGCGGCCGATGATCCTCTGGGCTGCCTTCACCACTCTCTGCAGCTTCTCCCTGTCAGCGGCGGTGGAGCTGCCGAACCATACTACGATGCAGTAGGTCAGTAGACTCTCGATGGAAGATCGGTAGAAGGTCAGCAACAGGTCGGTGTTGAGGTTGTACCTCCTGAGGACTCTCAGGAAGTGTAACCGCTGCTGAGCCTTCTTGACGATGGTGGTGATGTTCTCTGACCAGGAGATCCGGTCAGAGATGTGGACGCCCAGGTACTTGGTGCTGTGGACCCTCTCCACCTGCTCGCCGTTGATGAAGAGGGGAGTTGGCTCAGGGCTGTGTCTTCTGAAGTCTATGATGAGCTCGTTGGTCTTCTTGGTGTTCAGAGCGAGATTGTTCTCAGAGCACCAGTCGACCAGCTCCAGGACCTCCTCTCTGTAGGCTACCTCATCGCCATTGGAGATGAGACCGACCACAGTGGTATCGTCGGCGAACTTGACAATCCGGTTGTGGTTGTGAGCCGGTCTGCAATCATGAGTGTAGAGGCAGAAGAGGAGGGGGCTCAACACACAGCCCTGTGGGGAGCCGATGCTCAGCGTACGGGTGGAGGAGAGGCGGGAGCCAACTCTCACAGCCCGGAGTCGGTTGGTCAGAAAGTCATTAATCCAGGCACATGTGAGAGAGGGGAGTCCGAGAGTGTCCAGCTTTGTGGTGAGTCTGTCCGGGAGGATGGTGTTGAATGCCGAACTGTAATCCACAAAGAGCATCCGGACATAGCTCTGCTGCTGCTCCAGGTGGTTGTGATGTCAATAGGATTATCAATTTCAATATTAGAATCAGCATGATTTGATGTATCGTCCTCTACTACTGTCACTTCCAGTAACTTGGCCATCATCTGGAATAATAGTACTGAAACATAAATCGTTTTATGAAGGAAATAGAACAATACCTTTTTTAAGTCACTGTGTGACTAAGGTTTTTATTGATTTGATTTTGATGCAACTGATTCCATCCATCCATCCATTTTCTATATCGCTTGTCCCCACGGGGGCCATGGGCATGCTGGAGCCTATCCCAGCAGTCATTGTGCAGCAGGCAGGTGACACCCTGAACCGGTAGCCAGCCAATCGCAGGGCACACAGAAATGAACAACCATTCACACACACACACACACATGCACGCACACACACACGCACACACACACACACACACACACACACACACAGACTTTGGGCAATCTGGAGTGCCAGATCGGCCTAACATGCATGTCTTGGGATGTGGGAGGAAACTGGAGTGCCCAGAGAAAACTCAGGCAGGCACAGGGAGAACATGCAAACTCCACACAGGGTAAACCTCACCAATAAATTAGGCATGATGCGCTCGTATCTTCTGCAAATGCTTCAATCACTGTGAATGATTCACTTCGTAATACATTCCACTGATCTATTGCGGTCAATACTAAGTACCGTTATATGACATGACATATGACATGATATGATTATGGTAAAACATTACATCATATTGTACAGTGGTACCTCTTACGAATGTTATACGTTCCACGATCGCGTTTATAAGTAGAAACATTTCTAAGTAGAAGCAACGATTCACATAGGAATCAATATAAAAGCAAATAATGCGTGCCAGACTATGTTCAATGGAACATTAATGTGCAGCGAATGCTCCCAAGTGTGAATCTGAGATTACATATACATATCACAAAATCTTGCAACCTATACAGTACACAAGTTTAGGACCTAAATTTAAATATAATAAAAAATATAATATAGTTACAGTAAAGCACTTGTCTTTTCTAGAATATTAAAACAGACACAAACAAAAATGAGTTAAAACCATGTAACATTTCAAAATGGAATACAACAAATTTATTTGAGACAATTCCAGTGCAAACAAATGACACCTCTCCTGCATCTTACCGGTTCTAATACAATTACTGTAGTGAACCATTCAGACTTGTATGTGAATTTTGCTTTGTTTTCCTTTCTTAACAAAACAAAGATTGGCACACATATCTAAACTTCTGGTCCAGAAAGATTGAGCAGAACTTGCATAGCGATGAAAAAAACAAAAGATTCCTGCATAATTACACTCACCCTAAATTACTAAAATATAAGACAATGCAGTGCTTATCAACAAATGCAACTTATAATAAAGGCAACAAAGAAACACAACATTCAGAAATTTACAAAGCTTTCGCATTAAACTTTGTTCTTACTGATCTCAAAGTGTTTGAAGCGAGCTGTTGAATAAATCATGTCAATTGAACATGACATCAAATCAGTTTGAACGACCCCAAAATATACAACATTCATCTCATAACGTCCATTGCTTTACGTATGTTGTCAAACATTTACTCAAGGGTAATGATGTCGATTACATATTGTGTTTTTAATTAATCTTAATCCTTTGAAAAACATGACCCATCACTAAAACAAAAACCTTCCTGAGTGTTCAAATTTATGACAATATGACTACAATAATAATAATCTTTTATGTAATCTTGGAGCGAAGCTCATGAAAATCAACAGAGACTTCCTGTAACATTTCAACAAATTAAAAGTATGGGCTCTATTCAGTAAAAGAGTATATTTTCTTAAAATATTATTTAGGTAACACTTTATATAATGTCTGCTTATAAAGTATTAACAGCACTAATCATGAATCTTTTGTAAAATATTTGTAAAGTTTACTTATGAAGCATTCATAAACAATTAATTAATGATGAATGTAACATTTACAAATGTTTGTAAATGAGTAAGATTGATTGTTGATGATTGCTTTACTAATTATTAACAACTTATATATTATTAACAGACAATATCTTACTCATTTACAAACATTTGTAAATGTTATGTTCATCATTAGTTCGTGGTTTATGAAGTGTACTTTATAAGTGGACATTATTATAAAGTGTTACCATTATTTTCCCTCTGCAAATAGTAAGTCATGAGTCAGGTTTACATATTTTTTTGTAATTCCAACTGAAATGATTCTGACTTCGGATCTCTGGCCACCTGTTTTACATATGAGGTGATCTAGCACTGTTGCGCTTTTTCTGAAATGTCTGCTGTACGCGCACTTGCTCCATTCTGCCTTTTTATTCCGGTTGAGTCGTTTATGTGGAGCATTTGTGATCATTTGAATTCTAATCGAAATGCATGGCTCCATGTAAACGCAGCTTCTTTTTTAAACTAAAAAGTACCCTTAGGTTCAAATTCAAAATTCAGATTAACAGAGAACCACCGCTCTCTTGTGGTGTTCAGCGTGCATGTGAGTGTGGGATTTTGGATGGAGACTCTTGCAAGCTCCCTGGAGTGATGCGTTATCTGGCCCGGTGGTTGGAAAGCAGGAAATCTTTATCTTTGCAGGTCAAGCAAAGTTTGAGGTTCCTGAAGGACCCGCCGGCAGAGTAAAAGGCCCACGTGCCCATTAGGAACAAGATAATGTAAGTGGGAATCAGGCTGGCAACATACTCCGGGTTCTGGAAGGTCTGTTGAAGGAGAGGTAGATACATTCAAGTCAGTGGTATGGGGTAGCATGCAACTTCATGAGGTAAGAGGAGTAGTAAAAAAAAAAAAAAAAAAATGACAAAGTTCATTTTAAAATTTGGGAGCTGAACTTTGAACTAGTTTGTGTAGAAATTGAACTTTCCCAACACTGCTGATAGCAACGCAGCCACATCATATGCAAGCTTCTGGCTTCCCAAAACGAGCCCTCCAACCCCACTTTCACTTCGCAAACACTCACCAGACAGGAAACGACCAGGTGGCTGATGACAACAGCAGCAACCGCCCACCATTGCTGTTTTTCACAGGAATCAAAGAAGACCACGCCCCAGAACATGTGGAGGAGGATAATGGCCATCGTCATGAATGCTAGGATGGGAATAATAGAAGGAAAAGTTTCAGTAGAGTGGAACATGATTTGCATGCATTTCACTTGCTCCACATCATCATCATCATCGCTTTCCAGGCACCGCTGGGTTGGACTGGATTCTCGATATGGCTTTCTTCCACCGGGAACGGTCCACGGCCATCTCGTGGTTGATGCCGAGTGCCTTCATGTCGGCTGCCACGGTCGTCTGCCAGGTCTTTTTACCCCTTTTCCGATGTATTCCAATCTGTCCTTTACATGGTCCACTATGTTAATCAAATCAAGATGTGTTACATCATTCATAGTTTACCATAAACTTTACCTCAGTCTGCCATACATCCAGCTTCAGCCCTCTATGGGGCCCTAGGCAAAAATATGTCAAGGGAGCACTATGCTTGGATCAAAAACTGGCCACATGGAAGAGGGATAAAGACAAGAAACAATATTTGGGTTGGAAAAGGGGTAACGCGGTGGTCTTAGTCCAGATTTAAAAACCCGAACAAAGACAAATTTTGGGTTTTTCACAGAAAACCTGAATAATACCAATATTCAAGTTTTAAATGGATTATTGCTCTTCCACATCTTAAACATGGATCAGAGCCAGATGACACGTCTCAGCCATCTGGTTCGGATGCCTCCTGGAGAGGTCTTCCAGACGCGTCCCACTGGGAGGATACCACAGGGACCACCCAGGACACACTGAAGAGACCATGTCTCCCGGAAAAGCAGGACAAATTCACTGGGGGCGGGGAAGTCCGAGCTTTCTTCTTAAAGCTGACTCTCGGATGGACGGACGGACTACTTATGGCAACCATTATTTAAGTAATAAATATTACTCCAACTGTCATGGAAAGGATAATCCTGTTTCATTTGATTCCTTGACCGTAAAGATGAGCACTTTCAGACCATAACAGAAGATATAGGCCCCTCAAGTACAATCGTGCACTTGAGAATGAAGTGGTACCTGAAGACAGGAAGTAGTGCTGCGAGTCTCCATGGATCCCAATAGTTCCTGGGCCAACAGAATCAGCCAGAATGTTCACCACAGAAAATGCGCCACTCATGAATCCAAAACCAAGGCCAGACACTAAAACAGATCACAAGAAGAAGCATCTAAGACTGGAACTATACTACACCTCTGACATGGTGAATTTGTATGTACACTGTTCCCTCACTTTTTGCAGGTGATACATTACAAATATTTATAAACACTATGCAGTCTATCACAAAATATTTTAGCTGATCAAACATGTGGTTGTACAATTAAGTTTAATTTAAGTTCATTAGAATTAAAAATAAATAAATCAGGGAATTTTTAAATGCAAGGGATAAAAAATAAATTTGCAAAGTTTTAAATGCAAAATACGGTTAGGATGATTGTAGCATATTAGCTTTTTTTTTTTAATTAGCTTTGAGGACAATAGGAGGGTTACCCCTTTAAAATAAAAATTCTTGTTAGTTTGGGACGCGTACCATAAGCCAGTTGTCGTATGGAGATGGGCATCGTTTCCTCCTGACTGAGGGCAAGGAGCCCTTCATTTGCTTTCCTGCAGACACAAATGCACAGATGTCATAAAACATTGTAAATAATTATGAACAGAGTATATGTGGCTCAAAGGCGATATGTGGTGTGCAAATGAGCCTTTGCCAGACAAGAAAGAAAGTAGAAAAGTGGAAAAGAATTCTCTGTCACAGCAGATTTTTAAAAAAGTGCTTTTTTTTGCCATCACTGGCAGCTTTCTGTGGCAGTGCGGTATTATGCTACGTTCAGATCAAAAGCAAGGGGAGCATTTCTGTTAATATGATTTCATATGTAGTCAACATAGTTGGCACGGTCGGGTGTGGAAGCATGCAGGGTGGCACGCATTTGGAGCGCAGTTTAAGCCATGGCTCAACGTGAGTGCACCTAAACGTTTTACTTTACCCACACATTCTAAACGCCCCTTTTGTTTTCTTTTGTATTTCAACTATACAGGAAGTGCGCCTTTTGCTGGCCATATGTGGTGTTGCAAACATCCAACTTATTCCTATGTGGCGAACATCTTTTGACCTCAACCTTTAGACCAAATGGCCTGGCATTATGAACCAACATCGACTCCTCTATTTTCAGGACCCCTGAAAACGCTGAACGAGCTTTCGTGACTGTACAACCCTTTGGTCACCCAGAATGAACGTCAAAAATGGCCCTTTAAACCAGTTCAGTCAATTCTCTGCCCCGAGTGGCTGAGGGGTTACCGTTAGAGTGTGTAATTATCTGATTTTTAAAGTGTTGTACTCATTTCATGTTAAGTCTGAATGTAGCATTATAAACAAATACAGACAAGCCCAAGAAAAAGGAAAACACACATGGAACTGACATCTAAGAAGCACAATCTGAAGTTTGGCATGGATGCAGATTAACATCTGAAGTTGTGTAATTTTTTTCCAGAAATATACATGAATTCCAAAATTACATTTTTTGTTTTGTTTTTTACAATCGGCTTGATATGATCGAGCTTACTTGAGCAGCTTGTAGTAAGCGAAGCGGAAGGTCTCCTGCAGGAGAACGGACAGCACCACCCCAAAAATGAGGAGGCCTTTCTGCTGGACCGCACTCTCCTTATTACTTATTTGAACGGAGATGAACCAGACCAGAGAGGACAGCAAGAGAGAAACAAGCCAGAAAAACGCCCTGGGGGGGAATAAACACAAGTTAGTTTTAAACAAGAATTATTTTTCCCCTGTCAATAAAATTCACTCTACTCAATGGTGATAAACTGATTTTGTGAACCTGTGAACTCAAAACTTTAAAGGAGACTTTTTAAGTCAGAATTCTAATTCTGAGGGGGAAAGAAGTTAGAATCCTGTCACCTGCACACCCTTTTTTTTTTCTTGACTAGCCCTAATCCTCTTCCGTACTATTTGCATTTAAAGAGACCGCACCAAAACAGCTCGCTCTGAGCCGCACCTCAGAACAAGTAGAAAAGAAGGACCTGTGATCGTATCAAAATGAGGAATTCATGGCTGTTCCACATTATGTAGACCACAACTGAAAGAGTAAAACCCAAAACATTAGAATTTATTACCGTGATACTTGGGCTATGATGGGTAAAATGAATTTTGTGTACAGCGCAGCAGTAAAAAATGAATTGCAAAGAAAACACCAAGTCTAAGTGAGTAGTATGTGCGTATGCGTGTGCACAATAATAATAATAATAACAATAATAATAATAATAATAATAAACTATTCTAAATAAATATGCAATTTGATACGATGAGCAACTCATTCAAGATAAGTGACTAACGAAAGTGCTCGGGAAAGCTAATGGCCCGTTCGGCTACAATGCTAGCCACACAGCGATTCACGTTTATCGATCTAAACATGACCAAATTGACGTTACGGTTCTTCACAACGACACACATACGCTAAGGTTCCCACAGGGAAGGGTTCGACTCACCCTGCTATGAGAAAGATGACCCTCAGAGGCTCCTGGGCGATGGTAAACAGGAACAGAGCAACGGCAGGGCCGAATGCAATGAAGGTACAACCAAAAAACACTGCCGCTGTCATGTTTGATGCTTCTTGGTTAGATATTGTTGCGTTTGTCCGTCGTCGAGCAAGATGTGGACCAACAGTTGGTTCTTTATTTGCAATATCTTCGGTTGTTTTACGGCAGTCAGTACACAATGCACTCCAGCCGATGTAACAACAACGTCATACTTCCGGTCACAAGGCCTGTGTCAAACTCAAGGCCCGGGGGCCAGATCCGGCCCGCCACATCATTTTATGTGGGCCGCAAGACAACTTTTGCATCGACTTTGTTTCATTACTAAATTTACAAATTGTCTTCACTTTTAAAAACATATATAAATAAGAGTATTTACGCATTGAATGACATGATAAATTATATAAATTAAAAGGAGTATTTACACATTGATTGACATGATTAGTTATATAACTTAATAGGAATATTTACACATTGATTGACATGATAAATTATATGAATTAATGGAGATATTTACACATTGATTGACATGATTGATTGACGTGATGGATGGATGGATGGATGGATGGATGGATGGATGGATGGATGGATGGATGGATGGATGGATGGATGGATGGATGGATGGATGGATGGATGGATGGATGGATGGGAAAAGTATAAAAGTATAAAAAGTATATAGGTTTGTATAAACTAATACAAATATGTACACATTGTTGTTGCTCTTTCTTCAATATGAAGCCTAGTTTGTTTGTGTACTCAAACGCAGTGATGTGTGTGACATTGAGGGGGCGCAAGTGTGCCAAATGTGAGTGGGAAAGAAACCTCGAGAACGTGTGTAAATAGTTCCGGAATAAAAAGTGGCTAAGCAGAGCCCTTAAAGGAAAGTCTTTGGTCTGCAACGCACTCTTTCTTCGAGTCACACAGTACAACAATATCTTGCGAAGCAGAATAAGGAGAAATAGCCCCTGGCCGCTGAATTCATCATAAAGAATTTTACAAGTGTTGAATCTGTCGACACAGCCATTAAACTAGTGAAGGAAGCCCAAGCTCTGTGTGTCAAAGGACAACTCGGTCTCCACAAATTCATCTCCAATGATCGAGCAGTTCTAGAATCAATTTGTGAGAGTGAAAGAGCCAAGGGAGTGAAAGACATAGAGAGTAGCCATGAAGAGCTACCAGTTCAGACAGTTCTCGGAGTGAGATGGAATGTAGAAATGGACACTTTCTTCTTCAAGGTCATACTCAAAGAGAAACCATGGACACGACGTGCAATTCTCTCAATTGTAGCCTCCGTGTATTTTGGGTTTTTTAGCCCCATCTATACTCTCAGGCATTAGGTCCTTCAGAAAATATGTCGGAAAGGCATCAGCTGGGATGAACCACTTCCAGATGAGTTAAAGCCAAGGTGGGAGTGCTGGGTTAGTGACCTTAAGAGCATAGAAAAGATTGAAATCAAAAGATGCTTCTCGCAACGAATGGAAGCTTGCAAGGGTGGTAGACGTGTGTGAGGATGCAGATGGACTTGTTGGGAAAACAACTGTGCAGATAGGTGATCGAAGATTAGGCAGAAGAGGTGAACGTCTGAACAAGCCATCTGTTGTTGAACGTCCCATCCAGAAATTAGTTGTTTTAGTGGAAAACACAACTCCCTGCGTGTCAAATTAGACAATCGATCTTTCGACTTGGTGTAGCTACAGTGGTTGTTGTGAAAATTTTGCATTTTATAGATAAAATTGCCCCTAAAAACTCAGCTTCTTTTCCAAGACTTTTGGCGTTTCATGGAAACATGGCTATCATGAAAAGTTATTGAGCGAGTGGCTGACACTTGCTTGTCTTGTGTGCTGACACCGTGAGTTTGATTCCCACATGTGAGTGTGTGTGAGTGATGGTGTGAATGTGTGTGTAAGTGACAAAAAGAAAAAAGTTTTTGACAACTTTTTATGTCGTAGCACGAAATTGCCATTGCGACCTGCATTTTGCCATATCAAAGTAAATGTCATGAAAAGGGGAAAAATCCCTACATGGAAGCGCAATGTGTTGTGTTGGGTTCTTTTACAAATAATGACTGCTGCTTTGAGTTCACAGTACATTATTCACTGTACATGGTCAGCCCGCTAGCGGTAAAAGACGGAACTACAATGGTATGGATGACGCCACACAATATAGCTTTGAAACTCGGGTTATAGTTTCAATGTCGATGTTAATTTCCGAATGCCATACGTGATGGGTGTTGTAAAAATTTGCTTTAACGATTGAGGTGCAAAAAAAAAAAAGAGGTTGATAATAATTATTAGTTGAATATAATTACTATATATTATTAATAATAATGCTAATAATGTTGATGATGTGATGGCAATAATAATAATCCATCCATCCATTTCTCATACCACTTGTCACTACAGGGGTCGTGGGTATGCCGGATCCAATAATAATAATAATAATAACAATGATAATAATTGTTAACAATGGAAATGACATTTATTTATTTGGTAATTTTGTTTGTTTGTTTGTTTGTTTGTTTGTTTGTTTGTTTGTTTGTTTGTTTGTTTGTTTGTTTGTTTGACCTCCCCAGCGGGAATCTCTGGCGCTAATCCCCAAGGCCATACTGATGAGCGACTGCCTCACCATATGGTTTGTATTTATGTAAATTTGCCTTGTGTCAATTCCAAATACATGAAAACACATTGATAAAACGTTTAAGACTCATGCGTAAGAAAGTGATCCAATGGAACAGTTGATACTACAAAACAGTAAGTATTGCATTTTTTTTCCTTTTATTTCACCAGGTTAGTCTCAATTGTTGTTTTTGTCCATCTTGGATCATCATTTTCCTGACATATTTCCTTGAATGTGTGATCTACACAACAATGTGAATAATGTGGTTACATATAAAACACTTAACTGATGCATGTCAACACTAAAAGAATTCTAAAGCTCTCTGGTTCAGGCCTCTGTCTCAAACATTTTCTTTCTGCCATCCATTCCGGATTGGTCCTCGATTTTCTTTCTCCAGTCACCAGTCTGTTTCTCCTGAGTGAAACATATGCAATCAGTGAATATGTTCTAAAATATTTGAGTGAAGTAGATGAATTAGATTGGTGGAAAAAGAAGATACGTGTATGTGATTTACCAACCTCATCCTTTGCCTCCTTCTTGACTTGCTTAAGGTTGGCCCTCAGGTCCATGGACACTTTGTGTTTGGACCCCAGCAGGGCCGCTAACATGGCGTCAGCTGACATCCGAACCTTCTTCAGGGCTGGCTTCCTAAACTTTCCATTAAAATCCTGAATCATTAACTTCAGGTCGTTGATCTGATAGGGAAGGGTAATGTAACTTTTAGATTTCAATAAAAAAAAATGCAACAGATTCTTTGTAATTATTGATGAAGAACCAAAAGATGCATATGTAGGCGTACCTCCTTTTCAGACTTCTTCACTTTCATATCCATGTCGTACCTTTCATCATCTACCAGATCGATCTGCTTGTGAAGTTTCCGACAGAGCTCCTGCCAATGTGTAATACAGATAATGATGAATTTGAAAAGAATGGGTGGGTTGCATCTGTCTGCTGAGAATACAGTATTTAGTCCAATCATACCAGTGTTCCCTAAACCTTTCCATCATCACATATTGTTCATTTAAAGTGATTTGAACTTGGACCGGGCGGCTCCCTGGTTAGCACGTCCACCTCACAGTTAGGAGGGTGCAGGGTCGATTCCACCTCCGACCCTCCCTGTATGGAGTTTGCATGTTCTCCCCGTGCCCACGTGGGTTTTTTCCGGGCACTCCGGTTTCCTCCCACATGGATGTATGGATGGATGGATGGATGCATGGATGGATGGATGGATGGATGGATGGATGGATGGATGGATGGATGGATGGATGGATGGATGGATGGATGGATGGATGGATGGATGGATGAACTTGGACCAAAAATTGAACCAGGAGAAAATGAAGTCTTCTTTGCACTGGCTGTGTGAGCTCGTACGTGTGATTTTTCTGGTCCAAGTCAGGTCAAATAGTTATCAACACAATGGCAATCCGAGCCAGGGATAAGATAAGGAAGGGCTAAAGTGAACCTCAGAAGGTGGTTTGGTTCACAGTAGATGGGTAAGGGCTCGTTTTGTGTGTTTGTGAATTGGACACCTGTTGGTTGTAAAGTTTACCTGCAACTCCTGCATGCAGCCAGGGAGGGCGAGAACTGGGCAGTTCTCCTCCATATATATGGTCTTTTCCTCTTGGGCCTGTTTAGCTGCCTCATCCACCATTGTCTGACCAATCTGCAACAGCAAGCTCTGAGCACAAGGAGCAGCTGACAGTTCAGAACCACAGATAATTGCATTTGGACAAAATTATGTATCACAAAATTTCATGAAATACATTTACTGTACAATGCCCTACTAAGAAAGGAGTGTAAAATGTAAAATTGTAAAATGACAAGACAAATTGACTGTCATCTGAATACTAATTTTAGATAATTGTTGCAGATGTGAATAACTAAGGCTTGGTTTATTTCCTTGTCAAAGCCCCAAATTGCGAAGTCCTTCTATATAGTAAGGATGATTGGAATGATTCATGTTTTAAAGATAACATAATGTTCAATTCTGAGTAGATGGTGTAAAGGCTCTTGATTTCTTTTTAAAGTTTTGATGTGTCGTTTGTATCATTTTCAGCGCTCCATAAAACCACAAGTGATTCAAAATGACCATTGTACTTCACCTTAAGGTAATTCCTTCGACTTAATGTCATCTTTTTCCTTCATAGAGAAATACAGAAGATTCCAGTGAGTTTTGTGGATTAACAAGTAAGAAGGGAAAAGTTGAAATGAGGACTTACTCTGCCATTTTGACACCGCAGCAGCTGATTCCTCTGTGGCCTGCAGGAAAGAAGTGAGATGAATAGGAATGCTCCTGTCTTTATAATGTGTGTGCGTGTGTGTGTGTGTGTGTGTCTGCATGTGTGTGTGTGCGCGCTTGTATGCACGCAATAGACCAGTTGTCTTCAGAAGCTGTGGGTAGAATGTGGGATTTAAGAGCTGACAGTGGCAGCTGAGCAACAAATGTTCCAGGAATTCTCTTCTGGAAGCATCCCTCAACAGTGAGACGTTACATTACAACAGTGCTTCACCGCGACAATGTTTTGTATTTGTAACAATGAAATGTCTCTACCAGTACAATATAATATGAATAAACAAAGTATATAGTATGTTGTATTTTTATTTTCATTTAATCTGAAACCTGTAGCATTCCATTGGGGCTCAAAATGAAATATTTTCCCCACACTAAATCCAGGATTTGTTGCCCTTGATTAAATCTGAGGCAGGGTTAAGATCTTAAACTGTACATAGATTTAGGACTACAACAATGAAGAAGTAGGATTTATTAGTATTTTTTTTCACTTCAGTAAAGTGTACCTTGAATATAAACTGCAGTGCACTGATATATGTATCTTTTTACTATCGAAAAAAAAAAATCCAACACCAGAGTAAGAAGTCTCAATTCATGAAGAATTCGTCATCTAAGTCAGCATCAGTTAATTGTCACAAAAAAAAAAAAATTAGGAGAAAACATGGAAAGTAAGAACACTTTTAAAGAGGTTATGTTAAAACTATTGAACATAATATTATCCATATAAGATTGAGCAAAACAATTCCGAAAGGTTTGTTTGGTAAATTATTCATCGGTGGCCCCCCCACCCCTTTCAATGATTCCCCACTTGCAATGAACAAACATTAGTAGGATGAGTAGCACAAGGGTGCTAAAGGATAATTCCCATGAGTCTGTTTTGTCATTTTTTGAGAGTGCAGCTTCATGTGCAAAAGGTTTTAGTTCAAATCCAGATTAGAGGACTAAGAAAGCAGTGAAGTCTTGCTTTGAACCAAAAGGTGGTTTCTAAATTCTCGAGAGTGAGGTTGGGTACACCCAGGACCAATCGTCAGGAGGAAAAAAAACTCACATTTGTTCATGCATGTTTTTGAAATATGGGAGAGAGCCATTGTATCCAGATAAAGCCCACCAAGAGATTATACAAAGGAGCCAATATTCATACACAAAACATCTTGACTGGGAAGCGGATTAACAAACCACAAACTTCATTTTAAAGTATCTTTGCATTCAATTTATCTGATACTTATTGTGTAGGTTGTCTATTGGGCCCCCGTCATTGGGAGATTTGTTCAATTACTGAAGGATCTGAACAGCATGATACATCTTTGAAATATGTAAGTTGTAAATAACTGCGAGAAGAGGGCGGATTAGTATGGCTGCCGAAGAGCCAGAAAAAGTCTCACGGCAGCTGTCAGCTCTAAATTTAGGAGGATTTATGGTCCTCCCTGTTTCCCAATCAGCAGCTCCAACGCCAAGGTAGATGGGTGTTAAATTTTGCCCACACAAAAACACAAATGCAGCTTCAGTTCGGTGTAAAATAAGAATTATATTTGTCCATACGTACTCTATCCTGCCACAGAAAACAAAAGAAAAAAATGCCAGTCATTAAATTTTGTAAAAATGAATTTATTTTGAAATCCTTACATAATTAAGAAACACTGCAAACTATAACCATAATGACAGTGTCAATCAAAACTCAGCATTACTCTGTACCGGTAAATGAGGAGAACATGTTAAACTGTTTCCGTTTCGTAACTCATTAGGTATTGTGTGTAGTGCTTTTCATTTCTTTACACCACATCATGCTTGCATTTATCAGCATTGGTAATCACTAAAATTTCCATCCAAAAATTTCACACAGACAAACACACACACGCACACACACACACACACACACACACACACACGCACACGCACACGCACACGCACACGCACACGCACACACACACACACACACACACACACACACACACACACACACACACACACACACCAGGACTAAATATCAATGTAATATTTTTCTTTAAAATAATAAATGTAATTTTTAGTGAAACATGACCTCTCCTGGTCCGCCAACACCGCGTCACTGGCGAAGAAAGCTCAGCGCCGCCTGTACTTCCTGCGGAAACTCAGGCGAGCAAGTGCTCCTCCGGCCGTCATGACTATATTCTACCGTGGCACCATTGAGAGCGTCCTCTTCAGTTGTATCGCTGTCTGGGGTGGTAGCTGCACTGAATACAACATGAAGGCCCTGCAGCGCATAGTGAACACGGCTGGTAAGATTATTGGTGTTTCACTCCCCTCCCTGAAGTGCATTTACGCCTCCCATCTCGCCCGCAAGGCGGCCACGATTGTGAGTGATGTGAGTCACCCCGCTCACTCATTTGATCTTCTGCCCTCTGGGAAGAGGTACAGGAGCCTGCGCTCCCGCACCGCCAGACTCACCAACAGCTTCATTCTCCAGGCTGTTAGGATCCTGAACTCTCTTCCCCCTTCTGCGTAGCGTCCTGTACTTATTTATTGTGTTATTTGTTTATTTATTATTTATTCATCACTCTTATTTATTGATTGTGCCTTCTTGTTTTATTTTTCTTGTGTTGTTTACTTGTATGTACATTGTGAACTGTCTTGTCACCGTGGGATAGTGGGAACGTAATTTCGATCTCTTTGTGTGTCTTGGCATGTGAAGAAATTGACAATAAAGCAGACTTTGACTTTGATTATAAACAATCTTGAAAGCGACAGCTACTTCTTGGGTAGGCTATTGAGCAATGCAAAGAACAACCCATTGCATCCACACTTTAAATTATTAATGATACTCATTGATGTGAAGACACATATTTTCTCACAATAAGAAACACTTCAATATAAACAGTAAGCAATCTTTTTTTCAATAAATGCCTGTCCACATTTTCTAATGATCACTTATACAACATTCCTAGGAAATGACAATGACTGGTGACGGGACAGTTTATTTCGAGAACAGGCTCGCAGGCACCACATCCCTGGTCCAGCGGCATACTGATTATTGGATGAGAAGTCTTGTTTATTATGTGATGTAATAAAAACGTAAAATGAATCTAATGGACATTGTCTCGTCATAAAATGTACGTCCTTTATTTTTAAACCGGCAGTTGTGTTATGCGTCACTGCACACTTTTATTGTGAACTAACTGACCGGAAGTAGTGCAGTCTTTTGCTCACCGCGCTAGTTAACGGTGATGTGAAGATGGCGACGCACAGTCGCTCTCCGCTGCTGCTACTGCTGTTATCATACGTGTGTCTTTGTGGCTTCGGCTCCGTCTTCGGCCTCAAAGCCGCCAGTGGCCCCGCCGAGCCTCCGAATAATCCGGTTGTCCTCAGAGCCGCTGAGCCACAAGCCAAGGATGCACCTGCCGCCGCTGCCGGGGCCTCACAGCCTCGAAGGGCGACCGGTTGGAAGCTGTCCGAAGAGGAGGCCTGCAGGGAAGACCTGACCCGACTCTGCCCCAAACACACATGGGCCAATAATCTGTCAGTGCTGGAGTGTCTACAGGACCGCAGAGAGGTAAGCGATAACCGCCGTTTGATGTGCTGATGATGCTGGCTGCGACGCCGGGGCCGCGGTTCTTTCGATTTATGGCTGTCAGCCGGACATTGAGGTGGAGGTGAAGCTGCATCGATAGACTGCTGTGTCCTTTTTTTTTTTTTTTTTTTTGTGAGCACTTTTACGACACACTGATCATACGGATTATATTGACATCAGCAGATACTTTAGCCAATCGTTAACAAAAACGGCAGATCAGACATGATGAAAATCTTTGCTCATTTAACGAGACAAGTTCCCTGTGTTGTTTTATTATATTTTTTAAACAGTATGAATAACTATTTTTAAGGAACTCAACTAATACGACCTGTCAGAAATAATTGATAGGGTGATTGCTTCTTATTTAATTTTCTAACATCAAATAATATTCTTAATAGAACAGTGTAGTAGCTATTATTTTGGGGGCTCTAGTATGGACAGCCACATCTTCTTACTACATATTTGTTGGTTTACAAATGTGTCTTTATTGCTTGAGATTGAAGTTTGTCATTGAGTAAAGTAAGTGCAATCTAGGACTGAGAAACGTCAACCTTCAAAGTGCTTAAAATGGATTTGAGTCCATGCGATTCATAAGCACCTGATTCCATCAGGATTCCTGTTGATTTTTTGATTCAGTTAAGAATTTCATACAGTGCCAATTTTTCATTCACATGGAAGATGTTCTCAGAAGAACCAATCCTGCAGACAGTTCTTGTTGTAACTTGCATCAGTAAAGATATTTGCAGTAAGGATTGAACACAATGCAGTTACAATATCGAATTGTGTGTGTTATTAAACATGCACTGAGAAATAATTATGTATTTCACTGAAATCCTGGTTGAAATAAATTATTTTAAAACTTTTGGCGTTATTGTGTGCGTTGTGACGGCTTGTGACTTGAGTGTGAAGAAGCATTTTGGAGGAGGAAGATGGGAGCAAGAGTTTGTGCAGTTGTAAAGTAGGAGCAGATAAAAACAAATGAGACAATATTGAGTTGACTTCTCGAAGGGAAAAGTGTTCCAAATAAACTAGGATTGCAGTGTGGTGTGCATGTTGTTGGGCTTCCCCTGTTGACGACTGTGACCCCTCCTTGGAGAAATCTCACCCCTGCATCCCTCGACTACGGTTAGGCAGCAAGCAGGAACATTAGAGAATGTGAGGCTTTGTAAAGTGCTTTGGCAGCCACCGGTGCACATATTACGTTGATATAGGCACTCCATCATTTTAACAGAATTGGATTCAGTTTTGGTCCCAAAACGATAAATTGTTCAGCCCCTCTTCTGTAATTGTATTGAGGTTTTGCTTGGATATTTTTGCCTTCAGTTTTGTCTTCAGCCAGTGGAATGGATTCAAGTCAGGTGATTGACTTTGCCCTTGCTTAACATTCCACTGCTTTGTCTTAAAAACTCTTTAGTTGCTTTTACTGTATACTTCAGGTCTTCGTCAATCTGCACTGTGGAATGCCGTCCAGTGCAGCATTTGGTTGAATAATATGAGTTGATAATATTGCCATTTCACAATTTATCCTGCTGCAAAGCTTGAGATTGTGGCCAAAATGACAAGTTGGGTTGATTAGAAAAAAAAGAAATCAGTCTATCGCTGACTGTGATGGAGAGCCAGCAAAACCTGCCATTTACAACTATACATCAGCAAATAGGGTCATGCTTCTCCTCCAAAAAATGAGTGTGGCCAAATCCTGTGCAAAAGTTAGCCAGTTAGTGAATAAGAAGCCCTGTGCTACTTTTCTCAGTCGTCAATCAATCCAATTGAATCACTTCCTTGTTTGTTTCATTTCAAATCTATTGCAATAGTGCTTGGAGTCAAAAATGAGAACTGCATCAATGTCACATTATTTGCTACCTGACTGCATTTACAATGGCCTCAGATATTTAAAAAGCATCTAAATGAGTTTTCTCACATTTGTGCATACACTTCTTGAGGTATGCATGTGTGCTGATTATATGTGTTAGTATCTCTGGTACCTCAGCACCATGCTGTTCACCACCAACACACACACAGGCACACACACCAGCATCCACGCATGCACACACACTCGCTCGCTCTCTCTCCCTGCTCCTCCTCAGGCCCCTTTTTTGAGATAACTGCATTGCTTCAGCTTCGTAACAGCTGTGGCCTCCAGAAGAGGAAAGTGTCTCTTATAAATCTGTCTCCTCTCTAGAAAGGAAGAAGGTACACACTAGCACACAAAACCTGGCAAAGCAGCAAGAGGTCACATTAGAGCATTTAAGATTGTATTTATGGTGGTTTGAGGCCTCAATTGTGATTTCAGAGAAGCAGCACCACTGATTAGCAAAGCATCTTGTGGACATAGCCCACAGGCACTTCCTGTTTGAGGTCAATCCCATCACTTTCTGCTTCAGGATTAGCATCCATCTGATAGGCATTTTATCAGCATCTTATCATGCCCTCGTTAATTTATGTACACAGTGAACTCCCCATTCTCAGGGGACACCCATGTAAACGAGCCCTTTATACACTTAAAATGCATCCGTTTCCAAATCAGTTTTCACCAACGAACTGGTGGGATGTAACTACAACACCATGCCATATAGAATGGAATAGAATAGAATAGAATAGAATAGAATAGAATAGAATAGAATAGAATAGAATAGAATAGAATAGAATAGAATAGAAGTCAGCAAGTTAGGTCACTTATATCACAAGGTACAATTGGAGGGGCTAGACCAGGTATGGGCAAACTACGGCCCGCGGGCCACATCCGGCCCACGGGACCGTTTAATCCGGCCCGCCAACCCTAAATAAATTGTATTATTAAACTTTTTTTTTTTCTCGGTCATTTTGCCTGCAATGACTGCGTTTCCCCAGTAGATGGGGAACCACCCGCCTGCGCATTTACTACCGGAAGCCGTGTCAGAAAGCTCGATGCACACTCACAAGTGCGTGTACGTACTCAGTAGTATGGAAATGGCGCACTCGCGCTCTATTTGTATCAGTGCCGAATTTAGAGCGTGGGCTGTGACGACAGCATTCTTGTAATTTGCGCGCCGAGCTTTCGGATACAGTTTTACACTAAAGCCACCCACAAACCTTCCCCTGGAATCCTTCCATTAAAATGAGTTGCCCAAGGAAAAGCAAGGTGGACACTGAGTGCCGAGTGTTTAAAAAGAGTGGCCAATTTGGCTCGACGTACGCGACGTGACGTTCAGCCACATGAACATCAACATCAACCCGTCACAGATAGGTAAACGGACCAACACCTCGGATCTCTCCTAAGAATTGCCACAACAAATTTTACTCCAGACTATGACACACTAGCAAAAAAAGGGAGACCAACAACACTGTTCCCACTGAAAATGAAGGGGAGGCTTTCAAGTTTGTTGTAAAAAAATGCATTTTGAATATGATCTGTACAAATAGCACGGATTGAAACTAGCGGCCATTCTCATTTTCAAACAATGCAGGATGCTCAAGGACATTGATGCACCACCTGTTTGTGACTAATCTTCTCCTGTAAAGTTCTTAAGGCTTACTTTAAGGAAGTGTTTCCCGTTTCCTCACCTCTGTTACCAGGTGTTTGTGAGTTAAAACTCTGCTCTGATTTTCAGATACCCCTCACCGTGTTGCCGTTTTGATTACTTTATTTCACCGATTCTTCAAGATGATATATTTGGTCAGAATGTTTGCCGTTTGATGTGATCTCATAAGATAAACATACATCTTTCATTAATCTGACCTGCAGGCACTGAAGTGATGGAGACTGTTATTCATAATAACAGTGTTGTATTTTATGAGAATCACTGATAGCAGTTTTTTAGGGATGTTTTTTTTTTTTTTAATGCTGTTAATAAATGCATTTGTTTTCAAAAAACTTTTTTTGAATATCCATGCTTTACTACCTACTAAAGGCCAAAACCTTTTATGCAATGACCTTTACAGGTCGTTTATATTACTTCACACAAACACTACATCCATCTGCTCCTGGTTTGGCCCCCCGGTCAAAATTTAGAACCCAATTCGGCCCGCAAGTCAAAAAGTTTGCCCACCCCTGGGCTAGACCCTATTCTCCGCCAGTCGTGGGGGCTTACATTATATTCAAGCCACTCTCCTTATCTTTTGTTACTCCAGTTAGTCTGAAGTTTGCAGGGACTTCCCCCATCCCATTCACGCCTTTATCAACTCCAATTAGTCAATGCTATTTCAATGCTTTGATGATTTGCATTGATCAATCTGCTCATGTTTCCAGGCCTTTGATCTGAATACAATACATTGGCTTTAATTAATAACTCATAGTCTGACTAATTGGTAATTTTATATCTCGGCTGAGTCTTCTTCGTCATTAACCTTGTCGTTCCTCTGTCCTTGTAACATTTAGAGGAAAGTCAAGAGATAGATTTGTGTCCCTGTTCCTGCAGGCAGAGAAGGATTTGGATTATGTCCTTCCTCGTCTTTTCTATGCCAAGTGAAACTGTATGATCAACATTTCTTGCTGGGTTTCTTTGGATAACGCATAATGTAATGTTAATTAAGAACTTCAGTTTGCTTCTCACATTTCTCCGTTATTCTCAGTTCACCACATTACGACCTTTTATAGTCGCAGTAAAATTACACTCGACAATTCTTTTAACAGTTTTTTTTAATCAGAGACGCAAGCAAAATCCCTGCATGTTTTTTGTCCGTCTGACTCTGCCTTCGATTTTTCTGTATAACTATGGTAATATATCAATTATGAATCAAAAGTTAGTTTTAGCAACAGTTGAAAAAATAATTCTGAACCAACATAGCTATAAATTACGACACATGGTAAAATCAGCATTTTAGCTTTGATAGGTCATCCTTAAAAACAAAATTTGCATACACCTGAATTACATTTTCAAACTGGGACATAATTCACACAATGCGTTTGTTAGATAAATTATGTTCTGAAGAGGGTTTGGTACATTCCTAACTTGCGGCACTAAATACAATATTTTTTGTGAAAATATGCATTGAAGTGTCACTGCCATTAAGTTATTTTAGCATACAGATGGTGAGTCACAATTTTCTGCTTTTGTGTGTCTGCAGGAAACTGAGATGGCTCCTGCTTGCAACCATGTAAGTACATAAACACAATTTATTTTTTGCCTTGTGTTTGCGTCTTGGTAGGGTTTTTTTTGTTGTAAACTTTGTGTAACCGGTTGCTGTTGTTTTTTTCGTGAGGAGGGGGGGCATGGCTCGCCACTGCCGCATACACATTCCAGATTTTCTGCAGGAGCAATTAATTACAAAGGCTGGTCTCGCTCAGTACATATCAAATGTCCAGAGTTCAGTGACACGCCAAGGTGTTCTGAGAGGATTTATGGAAAGAGGTTGCTTCAGTTGAAACACACAAAACAGCCTTTTTTGTGTTGACATGGTGTTATATTCTGTGTGACACACCTGTCACTGGTTCTTATTGGATCTCCCATGCACAAAGAAAATTAGCCAACACCTCAACAAAGAAGACACAAAGAAAACAGGAAGATTTGAAAGGAAAAAAAAATCATCTGGAAACCTATTTCCATAAACATGCACTGGGGTAATGTGTTTGTCTTGGAATCTTGTTTACTTTTCAGTATAATATTTTTCATGAATTTAAATTGTAGTATTAGATTGATTCAGCGGATACAAAAACAAAAGGCTCATATATCAAACCATTAAAAATCTCTAATCCTCAGAAACATTCTCTGGGATTCAGTGCTTTTCTTTTGTCGTAATGGGATCAGACAGCATCGTGCGATAATCAATGTACTGACAGACAGTTTTGTTTATATAATCATGCACGTCTCAGATTTTTGTTCCCCAGATAAATGTCTTTTTTGACGCTTTAGTTCAGGGTCGAATTAAAGTGTTTCTTGAGATAAATTCTCATTTGTGGAATACTTTTTATAGCTTACCCAGCAGCTGGCTAGATTGTGCAAATGAATGGATTCTAAAATGTTGTGATTCGGGACTCAAAGAGAGATAAAAGCCCTTTATGATGATGCCTTTTATATGTATGCAGGAAACGCCAATACCTTTTATAGTACTTCAGTCTTTGAAAGATGTGGGGAAAAAATTATTTTGTTGGGCCTTCATCAGCAGGTTTGTAATCTCACATCAAAATAAGGACATTCTTTATAGGACAAATCTTTTTTGTTTGACACACCTAGATTATGTACATATTGCGCTTTACTGTACAGCACTTATGAGTGCAGCAATTTTATGTTCACAGCAAATGACTTTAAGTAACTCTGTGTAATGGAAACATAATGAATATGAATAATAAATTAATAGAGAGCACTGAATAACTAAACACTGAATAACTCTCTTCATCAGCTCCTGTGGAACTACAAACTCAATCTGACCACTGATCCAAAGTTTGAGTCGGTGGCGATGGAGGTTTGCAAGAGCACCATCACTGAGGTCAGCATTTAGCTCTCAATGTTATCTATCTGCAAATAGTAATGGGAAAATGAAGCTTCATGAACCAGTTGTTGTATTCTTTGGCTCCTCTAGATGGCGATGTTGGTTTAAAGTGAGTGTTTTAAGAAATAGCAAAGCAAGTCGGTGGGCTTTCAGCTCTTCGGTGAACAGAGAGAGAGTGCCATCTAGAGGTCTAAGTAAACACAACAACCGGTTCATGAATCATCTTGAAGCTTCATTTGCCCATCATTATCTGCAAATATGTGAGGTATGACAGTCACTGATAATGTAGACAAATAAGTGGTAATGCAGTTGTTCTATTGCATATGCAACGTGACCTTTTTTTTTTTTTTTACATACACTTTGTCACATATTTTTAATCACACAGTCGACTTCATTTCTTTCCTTCCCTTTAATGATCACAGCTTAAAGAATGTAATGAGGAGGAGCGTGGGAGAGGGTACCTGGTATCTTGTCTGGTCGATCACCGTGGAAACATCAGCGAGTATCAGTGTAACCAGTACATTACCAAGATGACCAGTATTATCTTTAGTGACTACCGACTAATTTGTGGCTTCATGGACAAATGTAAAGAAGACATCAACAATCTACGCTGCGGGAGCATCAATATTGGACACAAGGTGACCTTTTGTTAAAGCGAATGCCTAGTTCCTTTAACGTTAGTTTTGATCCTTTCCATTCGCTGCTGTTGCCTTTACGCATCAGGACATACATAGCCAAGGAGAAGTCATCGCTTGTCTGGAAAAGGCTCTCGTGAGGGAGGCAGAGCAACAGGACCAAGTTCGTCCTATCAAAGAGGAGTGTCAGAGAGCTATCCTGCGGGTTGCGGAGCTGTCATCGGATGACTTCCACCTTGATCGACATCTTTACTTTTCCTGTCGAGACGACCGTGAGAGATTCTGCCAAAATGTAAGCACATGTTTTTTTCTCTCTCTTATCATTAGTATGAATCCATATTACTCTATCCATAAGGAGAAACAAGTCATAATCTACGGTGCCATTTTCCATCTCTTTATTTTAGACTCAGGCAGGAGAGGGAAAAGTCTACAAGTGCCTGTTCAACCACAAGTTCGAAGAGGCCATGTCAGAAAAGGTGCATCCCACCTCACTGGTTCATGCCCGTTTCCCGATTCATGACTCGCGTAGCTTGATTGTGTTTGCGGATTATAATGTTGGCTTTCTCCTTACAGTGCAGAGATGCTCTGACAACACGGCAGAAGCTGATCTCTCAGGACTACAGGGTCAGTTACTCTCTGGCTAAAGCCTGCAAACTCGACTTGAGGAAACACCGCTGCAGCCTGGACACCAACCTGCCGCGTGCCCGCGAGGCCCGTCTCTCGTACCTGCTCCTGTGTCTGGAGGCCGCTGTGCACCGAGGTGACCTCTTCATGTTGCTTCCACATGATGTTCAAATATGATAAATGTTCTTTCATCTCTCTAATGTGAAATAACCCTGACTAATTATGCTGGGACTCACAATTGCTGAATTGTTGCTGAAAAGTGTCATTGATGAAATGAGGAGTGGCGTTGACATTCAAGGGTAGTCATTTTCATCCATTTATTTATTTATTTTGTTTCTCTGTATGATCTTTTCATCCTGTGTAGGTCGCCCGGTCACCGGCGAGTGTCAAGGTGAAATGCTGGACTATCGGCGGATGCTGATGGAGGACTTCTCCCTCAGTCCAGAGATTGTGCTGCACTGCCGAGCAGAGATCGAGACTCACTGCTCGGGCCTTCACCGCAAAGGCCGCACTCTGCATTGCCTGATGAGGATCGGCCGCGGTGACCGCAGCGCCTCAGTCGACGGTGTTTGCCAGAGTGCTGTAAGTCACGGGGGGAACGCAAGGGAATACATAAACAATGGTTGTCACTTTGCTCGTATGCAGAGCAAATAGTGCAAATGATTTTTTCCAGTCACATTATGTAGTCTGCGGTGTTTTCGTTTCTTGCTGCTGCCTTTGAATAATTCCATTAACTCTGCTTCCACTTCAGCTTCAGACACTGATTCAGTCAGCCGACCCCGGCGCCGACTACAGGATCGACCGAGCGCTCAATGAGGCCTGTGAGTCTGTCATCCAGACAGCCTGCAAACATATCCGCAATGGAGACCCAATGTGAGGGCACATACACACACGAGCACACAAAATATGTGAACAATCAGTCATCTTATTCAGATGAATAAGCACCTGCCTTTTAGAGACTGACTCTGTGTGTGTTTGTAGGATTTTGTCTTGTCTGATGGAGCATCTGTATACAGAAAAAATGGTGGAGGATTGTGAGCATCGACTGTTGGAGCTCCAGTATTTTATATCAAGGGACTGGAAGTGAGTGTACTCACTGATAGGATTTATCAACCAGCCAATTGCCCCGACATCTGAGGCCTGACCCTCTCTTTGCTCTATTTTTACTTGTCAAGTGGAATTACTAACCCATGTGGACAGTCTTTTTATAGATGAACATTGTTGTTCTTTGGATTGTGGAACTTTCAGCCTTCATACTCTGTTTTTCTATACATAGTCTGATCACATACCACACTGCAAAGACGAGCTTAGTGACTGTGGTGTGCTCCAATTTGTTGTCTTAGATTGGACCCTATATTGTACAAGAAATGCCAAGGCGACGCTGCCCGACTATGTCACACGCATGGCTGGAATGAGACCAGTGAGTTGATGCCGCCAGGCGCTGTCTTCTCCTGCCTGTACCGCCATGCCTACCGCACTGAGGAGCAGGGCCGTCGGGTATGACATGAGAGCAGAAACTCGAATCTTGACATTGTGTTGGAGCAATTCCAAGTTGTTCTTGTCATTAAAAAAAAAAAAAAAAAACTTGTACATGTTTTTAAACTTAATAGGTCGACACTGACATTCTGGTAAGTGGTCTACAACCTCTGTCAATCGAGATTCTGGTGAAAAATTTGAATGATAAAGATGCTTGATGGCATTGATGATGGTGAATCGGCACTGAAATAAGATTTTAATTTCTTTGGATAATTTAATCTGTGGTATCTTTTTCTGGGCTTTTAAAATTTGATATTTAATTTACATAATAGGAAATGATAAAATGATGGCATGTTGACATAATGGATATTAAATATCACCCAGCCAAAACATTACGACCACTTACAAAATGAATACTGACACTGCCAGACCGGTTTTATTTGAGCAAGATGTTAATTATGGTCGTAATATTGAGGGTGCTTTGTCCACATTATAATAATGGTGTTTATTTTGCCTCTAATTATCCTATTAGGTATTCACGTCAGTGTCTTAGAATAATGGTGTGCGTCTGTCTTTACGTCTGCAGTTGTCTCGAGACTGTAAAGTGGAGGTTCAGCGAATTCTCCACCAGAGGGCGCTGGATGTGAAACTGGACCCTGAGCTGCAGAAGCGCTGCATGACGGACCTTGGCAAGTGGTGCAGCGAGAAGACCGATACTGGACAGGTTAGACAAATGATTGTTCACATCTGCCAATGATGCAGATTAAATATGATTAAATCTGTAGGCTTACATTTTGGAGTTTATTTACTTGGTTCTTTTCCCTTTGGCCATAGGGTAATACATCATCGGTTTCCAACCTTTATTCAGCCAAGGAATATATTTATTTTACATAACAATGCACAGTACACCACCCAACAAAAAATGTCATGCAAGTATTTCTACTGATATAATGAGGATCTTGTCTCAATTTACTAAGAACAAATTGACTAACTCAATGTGAAATCTGAGCCTTTTATGTTCTCGCACCAAACCATGCCTTAGTTTAATGGAACCTAGTGGAGAGACAGGTTTATTCTACCTTCCTTCAGAAAAAATTGCTTCTATACCTCATTGCCATTGATAGATAAAGAAACATTATTTGAGGTAAAGTGATAATCCTCTTAAATGACATTGGATAATTTCCCATGGCACTCCGAATAATCTCTTGCTGTACGAGGAGCCACTTGTTACGTGGTCCACATGAATGAAAAAAATCAACATCATTTTTACCTCAGTCAGCTCTAAAATCTTCCATAATAGATACATCCACGAGAATACAATTGCTGACTAAAATACTGGCGACACTGCTCTTCTCATGAAAAATTTTAAATTTCCGTTGCACTATTTAAGTTTTTTTTTTTTTTCCCACAAGCGACATACTTTGAAACATAGCATTTTTAAGGAGCCTACTTGCGTATGGCTCTTTCAAACAAAACTTCCTTTTGCGCATCCTATTATGAAGTGAATTTCTTGTCAATTGATGTAACTAGTGTTGTGGCGTTTTTTCCAGTAGTGCCAGGAGACACTGCAGAATGAGTGTGGAGGATTTGTGTGACCCCTGAAATTTATATTCAATACATTTTGTTGAGACCCCCCCCCAAAAGGGGATTGATTTGTTAAACTACATTTGAGATGTGTTTGTGTGTTGCTTCCCAGGAGCTTGAGTGTCTGCAGGAACATTTGGAAGACCTGGTGTCTGCCTGCAGGGATGTTATAGGCAACCTGACAGAATTAGAGTCAGAGGTCAGCAATGTTATTGCTTAAGTAGGAGCAGGTGGCGACCGTACATTTAACCCTGCCATTGTTTCCTTTTCATCCTTTTCAGGATATCCAAATAGATGCACTGCTTATCAGAGCTTGTGAACCCATGATCCAGGCCCATTGCCACGTAAGAATATTTCTACTACTTTCTGAGCACGCATATAGACACTCCTACCAGAAACAAAGAACTCTTTGTCAGATATAATAAACTTGGACAAACTTGAATAACAGTAGAAGGCAATAAGCTTTTGTGTGTTTGTCTTTAGGACTTGGCTGACAACCAAATAGACACCGGTGACCTTATGGAATGTTTGGTTCAGAACAAGCACCAAAAGGAGATGAACGAAAAGTGTGCAGTTGGCGTCACACACTTCCAGCTGGTAAGCTTCATCTTCTTCTTTTAAAGCTGATTTCCCACTGTTCCGAGTGTTGGATTGTAAACATGCCTGCAGATATTGATAAGTCGTCTTGTCTTTTTGTAAAGATTCAGATGAAGGATTTCCGCTTCTCTTATAAGTTCAAGATGGCTTGTAAGGAAGATGTGCTTCGCTTGTGTCCAAACATCAAAAAGAAGTACGCACACTAATATTCCCATTTGTTGCATCACTACATTTCTGCCTTACTCTCTCTCACGTGCATTTCAAAGTACGTATTGTACACCAAATTTGTCACACTTGAATTGACTCATAATGGCCCATCTGGAATTTTTTCTTCAGGGAATCAATTTTAAAAAAGGGATCGTTTTAACTTATCGGATTGCTAACCACGAATGATCCTCTCATTTAGAGTGGATGTGGTCATCTGCCTCAGCACCACAGTGAGGAACGACACATTGCAGGAGGCCAGAGAGCAGCGGGTCTCCCTGAAATGTCGTAAACAGCTGCGTGTGGAGGAGCTAGAAATGGTTGGGATGGCCTGTCGAAAATCGTTTCTGCCGGATGAAGCCGATACACATTTCAACTCAAATGTATTCTTCTTCTTCTAGTCGGAAGATATAAGGTTGGAACCGGAGCTGTACGAGCCTTGTAAGTCCGACATCAGTCGTCTGTGTCCTAATGTGGCTTTTGGCAATGCTCAGGTAGGATGACGAAGGTTAGATCTACAAATCCCGCAATCCTTCCAACAAACTCAGTCTTCGCTTTCCTCCTCAGATGATTGAGTGTCTAAAGGAGCAGAAGAAGCAGCTCAGTCAGCGCTGCCACCAGCGGATCTTCAAGCTGCAGGAGGCCGAGATGACTGACCCAGAGCTCGACTACCAGCTCATGAGAGTCTGCAAGCAGATGATCAAGGTGAGGAGAAGCAGAGCAAATATTGGGACGTCACGAGAATCACGTCAATTCTCATTGGCACTAAACACCACCGCAATAGATTTGAAATGAAACTGACTACATGTGCTTCAACTGACTTCAGTTATGTTTACATTCAAACCAGGCGAACATTATAAAGGTTTGAGCATACGTCTCCTGTTTTTAAAGGGACCACAAGTAATGGGACTTCAGAACTCACAGTGCAGCAAGTTTGTTATGCAATGGCCAAGTCCATCACCTGACCTGAATCCGATTGAGCGTACATTTCACAGGCTGAAGACAAAAAGCGTTGGTGGTCTGTGGGTTCCAGAATTCAGGCTGTGACTTAAAATGTTTATTTATGATTGTTGTTTTGTTCTGTTACTTTTGCTCCCTTAAAAGTGGAAGGTATCTATACAAACTTTTCCAACAAACTATCCCCACTCCATTCACCTGATTTGGATACCCTTAAAGTAAATCTTAAAAGTCGGAATTTAAAGCACATCTTGTTTCTTTTCAAAGCCATTGGGGTGGTGTTTTCACATTTGTGTCCTTGTCCCAATATTTGTGAACCTAATTGTATGTAAAATAATATTCAGCAATATCACCAGAGGTGGCAAAAGTACTCATTACTATGTACATGTGTACTTTCTGTAATTTTTTGAAAAAAATAAAGATTTGTAAAAGTAGGACAAACCCGAGTACCATATTTTTCGCACTATAAGGTGCACCTTCAATGAATGGCCCATTTTAAAACTTTGTCCATATATAAGGCGCACCGGAATTTAAGGCGCACCTTCAATGAATGGCCCATTTTAAAACTTTGTCCATATATAAGATTGTATATACATTTGGCCCGTGGGCTGGACTTTGGACACGCCTGCTGTAGTGGCTCAATATTGGTCCATATGTAAGGCACACCAGATTATAAGGCGCACTGTCAGCTTTTGAGAAAATTTGAGGTTTTTAGGTGCGCCTTATAGTGCGGAAAATACGTTAAAAGGAAAAAAAAAGATAGACTACTTGAGGGAAAAAAAATAACCTTCTCTGCACACAAAATCCACTAAAAGAGTCCTCATGGTGAAAAATCGCCTTATGAACAGAATCCACATTGTACTTCCCACCACTGAATATCACAAACGTTCTTTTGCAGAGATTCTGCACCGAAGCCGATGCCAGGAATGTTCTCCAGTGTCTGAAACAGAACAAGAACAGTGAGTTGATGGATCCAAAGTGCAAACAAATGATCACCAAAAGGCAGATCACCCAGAACACAGGTGCGTGAACATTTGATAGAGCAGCATTTGAAGAGTCGGACTCAAATCTGAACTGCACCCTTCTCCAGACTACAGACTGAACCCGGTGTTAAGGAAAGCTTGCCGAGCTGACATCCCCAAATTTTGCCAATCCATCCTGAACAAGGCGAGCGAGGACAACGAGCTGGAGGGTCAGGTGATCGCCTGCCTCAAGCTCAAATATGCTGATCAGGTCAGTCCAAAATCATCAGACATCTCCGGTTCCAAGAGAAGGCAAAGTCAGACGTGCTTATCGTTGCCCATCATGGGCTGGTTTGGTTTAGAGATTGTCCGCAGACTGTGAAGACCAGATTCGAGTTATTCTCCAGGAATCGGCGCTGGACTATAGACTGGACCCCCAGTTGCAGATGCACTGCTCGGATGAGGTACGCTGGTCATTAAAACCTGTACTTTGTCTTTCTGACGTCCGCTTCTTGTAATACCACTTCCTTCTCCAGATCTCTCGGCTGTGTGCCGAAGAGGCAGCCGCTCAGGAGCAGACTGGTCAGGTAGAAGAATGTCTGAAAGTCAACCTGCTCAAGATCAAACAGGAGGCCTGTAAAAAGGTAAGTATTATTGAGAAAAAAAAAAATCATAATATTTGATAGCCTGATGCTGACATCTGAGTTTTGGGGGAAATAAATTGTAAATGGCTCGATATCATATTGTGAAGATCTTTGCGTTTTGGGTTCTTCTGCCTGATTTGTTGTGCTTGTGTGCAGGAGGTTTTGAACATGCTCAAAGAGAGTAAAGCAGACATTTTTGTGGACCCAGTTCTCCACACAGCCTGTGCCTTGGACCTCAAACATCATTGTGCTGCCATCACGCCGGGAAGGGGAAGGCGTGGGTGCTTTCACCATCATCGCATGTCACTTTTGACTAGAAATATTAAATACTATGGTTGAAAAGAACCTCCCTCTTTTTCTTCTCACCATGCAGAGATGTCATGTCTGATGGAGGCTTTGCAGGACAAGCGAGTTCGCCTGCAGCCCGAGTGTAAGAAAAGACTTCAGGACCGCATCGACATGTGGAGCTACGCAGCTAAGGTAACCACTAGGAGGAGCCATTTTCACCTTCATTGAAACCTTTTCAACGTCAAGACAGGAAAGTTAAATACGGATGAACGATTTAGAAAAATGATATATGCAATGTAATGCATTTTGTTGCCATTTAGTATGCAATTTTTTTTCAAGTTTCTCTTCCCATTAATTTTTTTAACAAACAAGCTGCAAATTAATCTGGTACAATATCAGGTTGGGTGCATGCTAAAATAAAGGCAAATGAACCACAAATTAAAAGGAAGGGCACTTTGTAGATCCACTTGAATAGAGTTAACGTATTCAAAACGTTTACTTGCACGCTTCTAAGTGTTCACCACGACAACTTCCCAAGATTCTACTAAGTATGGTGTGAACATAAAACTGCAAATCACAAATCCCAACAATTATTCAAACAAATTAGTAGCTTCCATTTTCCTTGTTTCATTCAACTCTATGTTGTCCTGTAGGTGGCACCGGCTGAGGGCTTATCAGATCTGGCCGTGCAGGTGATGACCTCACCCTCCAAGAACTACATCCTGCTCATGATCGCCCTGAGCTTGTGCGTCCTCTTCCTGTTGGGGCTGCTGTGCGGTCGGATCACCAAGCGCGTGACGCGGGAACTGAAAGACCGATAGAAGCCCGAGAGCTATCGACACCTGCTTCGCCCCCTTCGTCCTTGTCCTCTTCAACCTCAGTCTGTCACCAGCCAACATGCTCAGTGCCAATGCCAGTTGCTCACGTGGTCCTCCTCTTTTCAAGCTTGGCTGTGATATTGCCTAACACCAATTGTCTCATCAAATCAAAGCATTTTTTTTGTTTTTGTTTTGAGTTGGTTGCGATAACCCAGTATTAAAAGGAGCACTGCAAGTGACATGACTGAGGACCGCTGAGGCTAGGACACCTTTCCCCTAGTTTGAAGGAAGACTGGAGCATGCAGCGCTTCATTTCTTCTGAAGAAGAGACGTCAAACAGCAACTTGAGATGTTGAGGCAAACATTCAGACATTTTGCTGTTGCTTTGAACCAATTTCGGATCACTTATGATGATGCCTCCCTTCCTCTTTATTCATGTACAGGATCTGCTTTGACTCGCCATGTGAGGCTAACACTTCTCACCATAATCATGCCAGTTGGTATTTTGTTTTCATGCCTTTTTTGTATTGATTGTTTCGATGAGATTTGAATTTGTGAAGCCAAACAATGCAGTTAAAAGTCAACATAGACAACAGTGCAGATGAGGGTTACTGTATTATGTATCTTCTGTATTTAATATTTGATCACTGGAGTGCAAGCCAAAATTACTTGGGAGTGTTGAGACGTGTTTCCACATAGTTTGCTGCCTTCAAGTCCCATCAATCATCACAACATAGCAACAACAGGCATCCCGCTCTTAACACATCTGCCAGTGTTGCTTTATAGGAATTTGATATGGTCATTTTTCTGTAGATTTATGATACAATTGCTTATATGAAGATTGTCTCCTATTTTCAATAGCAAGAAAAGCTAAAAGCAAGTTAAAACCCCAAATATGTAACATTTACTCAATGATGAGAAAAAAAATGGTTGTAATTATAATCTTGTATAGTAATGATTCGCCTCAACCATGAACTTGTTCAAACAGTTGACATCCTATTGAAGAGCAACAATTACTGAACAACAGCCAGCAACTTATGGAAAGCTGTTTCAGCATTCCCGAAGAGTCATGTACTCATATGCTTGTTGTCTTCTCTCAAAACAATTCTGTGCAATAGAAGGGGATTAAATAAAATTCTACTAGCTATCAGCTAGTTCTTGAGGAGTACTCGATGTCAAGTTGTGCAGACTTTTGCCTCATTAGTAAAACACGGTTGTCTTCGTGAAGACCGATATCGGAATGGATATCTAATAACGGCTTTATGGCCGAACGACAGTTTGTATCTCAAAATATTCAATTCAGAGCCCTCAAATGTCAAGGTACCATAATGGATAATCCTCGAGGCTTGCCATAATTGCTGTATGAGCATTTGCAGGACACTTGGTTTTATTATTCAGTGCAGTACTAAGTAAATGCTCTGTCGGCTTTATCAGAAAGGGCTAGTGTCTGGCTCAAAAAAAAAAAAAAAAAAAATCAACAAAGCTGGAAATTATCTGCTCGCGCTCATCTCAGTTTTGAAGGTCATTATGATGTCCTGTTAATTTCCATGAATCACAAGTTTTAAGGATAAATACTAATAGAAAAAAGACTGTTTGGATGCAAATGTATGTTGTTTTCGGATCACTTCAAGTAATGGGGCAGTTATTGTGAGATTCCGTTTTCCTGTACAGATAAATCAATTTAATAAAAATGTCTGCACATTTTCCTAACTTTGCTTCAGTATGCATTAAAAAAATCCAAACATGATCTTTACAAAGTTAATGCTCAGTTTTGATAAACACAGTGAGAGGTATTAGATTTTTTTTCAATTTTGGTTGAAAGTTCTTTTTTTGAATAATATTAGTTACACTTTGATATAGCTATGTACAAAATGTAATATGAACACCAGTGAAAATTGTGTAGAAAGATCTTTATTGTTGCCTTTCAGAACTTGCTTATCTGTACAGATTACACATTGCGGGAGGACTCAGATGCTTTTATGTGTTAAAAAGTGTTAGAAAGGTTCTAGTTATTAGGGTAATCCAAAGAAGAAACTCCCTCATGAAATTACATCAAACAGCCCAAACCCAGAGCCTTTGAATGGAAGCATTTAACAAGCGTGCTTTGTGGCTCCATAGCAACTTACACCACACCTAAGTTTGTCATTAAACTCAGCAGAGACTGAATGAAGAAGAGTTTCCCACATCTAAATTTAAAGAAACCAAAACTGAAAAACGACCAGCCTCACATTCATAGCCCAAATCAGCTGATGTTACACACAGCTATCGCATAGAAAAGGTAAAGTGGATGCAGTGTCACAATCAAACGCACTGTAGATTTATTAAACGTGAACCTAGAGGGGACAGGAGGGTGGCAGTCAAATCCATGCATCTATTATCTGAACCGCTTATCCTCACTGAATTTATATCACTGCTTCTGGGGAGACAAAAAATGTTTTTGGACCATCTGACGTCAGGCGTTGAACACACCCAGCAGGTGATGTCATCTCTCGGTCAGATAGGAGGAAACTAAGCTAAATCTATAGCTTAACTCATAAATCTCTCCTAAAATACGCTTTTGGTTTGAAACATATATTTTGATTTTAGATAAAACTTTCTGTTTACAATATATCTCATTGATATTTTTGTGTTAAAAATGATTGTCGAGTTCTTGCCACATTTTATTAAGGGATGCCACACCTAAGTGGCAACAGCTCAGCTTGTCTTAGCTTAAAACCTAGCTGGCTTCTTGCAATGTGTCGGCATTCAAGCAAACATGCGTAGCGTCCCATTGGCAAGTTCTAAATGTCAGACTATATTCTGAAAATATATAACATATGATGAATCCACGGTTTGGAACCAAACTTATTTGAAATTTCTCAAATGCTCCAAAAAAAAAAAAAATACAGAAGAAAAAGAACAACAACTCAGTGATGAGTTTTAGATGCTAATTCGTAATTGTCCGTACGTGCCGTAACGACGGCACTGATCATTTTGCGATTGGTCCTGCCATCTTGAGTCTAGTTGTACCATTGGCCGTGTGTAGAGTGAGTGTCATCAGGAAGCGCCCAGTTGAACATAGTTGGCGGGATAGAGGCCCACCTGGCCGCTGCTCAACTGTCCTTTACACCAGCCCTGCTCGTCTTCCTCGCCGAGCTTCAGCAGCTCGTCACCTGCAAGGACGGTTACAAACGTTCACTTCCGAGCACAACTAAGGTTTCCACGTACAGATTCTCATTCACAGCGAGGCACCGCAATATCTGCTGGCACTCTCATTTGAAACTTATCGCTTGTCTTATTCAATATTTTTTGTCATTGTTGTGGATTAGTCTGCTCTTCATAGTGGATATACATTTAAGAGCACAGGTGTCAAACTCAAGGCCTGGGGGCCAGATACGGCCCGCCACATCATTTTATGTGGCCCGTGAAGACAAATGGTGCATCAAATGCGTGTGTCGTTACTAGAATTGCAAATTGTCTTAACATTTAATAATATCTTCTTTTTTATTTAAATATTTGACCAGTTATTACTTGTCGGATTTGAAAACGAGTTATTTGTCAGTTTGTTTTGTAGCTTTTACTGTATATAATATGAGGTACTCATACATTTATTTGGGTTGACAGTCATAATGGCCCTCCGAAAGAAGCTATGACTACAATGCGGCCCGTGAACAAAATGAGTTTGACACCCCTGTTTTAGAGCAACGTTTAGGCTTCAGGGCACCACAATATGTCCACGCAAAGCCAACACCATCTGCAAATTCATCTGGCATCAAACATGAAGAAAGTATGCTTTGATGACTATCCCTAAGTCAGCAATAGAAAAAGAAAAATGATAGTAGCGCATTATAAAACGTAACTTGAAATGTTGCACGAAAAACAAATGGCTGTATGAATGAATAAATAACTAAGTAAATAAATAATAAAGCCCGGTTGGCACTTTTAGAGCAGACACTGCACACACATGCATTTGTTATATTTAGTATTGATTTCAGTTCCTACTTTAAGAAAAAAAAAAACTAAGAACAACCCCAAAATACAAACAATTCACAAAAAGCATAAAAAACAATGCACAATATGTAGTCAAAGGAATGATTAATGATTAACATTACCAAACCAATATGCTCGACCAGAAAGAAACATGACATGTTTCCATCTTAAGGAGTTCAAAGCATGCTTGTACACAAATGATCCAGTTTAAGTCACAGTATGAGTAAAAACAACAATTTGTACAATTCTGACAGCAGGAGTTAAATAAGACACAATAATAGTCGGGTGTTGTGACTTCAACACAATTTTCCTGGCAAAATGCATCATTTGGAACAGTTTTTGTCACAAATGTCACCACCTTACAGACAAGACTCAAGCGTGCATAATGCTTCTCATCTCACACATCAGCAGGACTCATGTTGGTAGTTCAGGTTTGACATGAGTGTGTGTGAAAATGTGCATAGATGAAGCATCACAGGAGGAAATAAAAATAAAAAATTCTTCTTTACTTAAAGGGGAACTCAATCCAACACAGTTTTGATTCGAGGGCGCCCATTTTGCCATGTCTGAAAATGACATCAGGTGCCAGGTCTCAGGGTTAGGGTTACAACCAATCATGGCTCACGATTTTTTAGTCTCCTATGATTTGTTTTACATTTTGTAAGAAGCAATGGAATAAACGCCTCCTGTGATGCCTGGCATCGCGAAGCATTAATGAGGGTTAATACCTGCTTTGAAGCTGAGTTCATCAGCCTCCTGACCCGAGTAATCGTAGAGCGCTCGGACTCGCACACCGTCTACCTGCCGCTCTCCTTTGTCCCCCGCTTCTCCAACACCGTTCAAAGACAACTTCTTTGGGTTGTCCTCGTCTGACCAGTCGGAGGAATCATCTTTGACAATCCTGAATGAGCAGATTGATCAAATTGGTCATGTTTTGTAAATGTTCTGCAACTTCCCACTACTAGCTTAGACAAAGCCCAATTGAAGCTGGGATGTAAAACGCTTATTTTTAAATGTTTTCATCAAGGACACCCAGAAACATTACCAGCTTGTTTGGGACCAAACTATGCTGTGGTCTGACAAGTCTCTCATGTCCTCTGAACCAATTTTTTTGTCTTGGCATTTTTCTTTATAAAGATTTGACTACGGGCAACATTTACTTTCACTGCTAATAAGCTCACCCTGTGTGAAACAACAAACAATCCAGCAGACAACCGCGCCGCACATGGACACATCCAGACACGAGAACAGCATTTGTGTCATAGCAAAATCTGCAGTCAAAAAGGTGACTCGGAATCCACAAGCTGCTTCTTTCTAACCAAACATATGAGCATGCTGCTGAAATCCCATTTCATGTGTTTTTTAAATGAGGGAGAGCCGTGTTTGACTTCTTTAGTCAAATATTTTCGCTCAGGAATAAACTGCAAGAGAACGATTAACATAGGCTAATAAAGTCTCTCAAACACACACACACATTTGAGAGCGTAAAACAGACAATGAAGGTTAACTCCTTGAGGGAAGGCCCAATATTCGACAGAATTCCTCACAAGCTTATCTGGAAAAACGCTATCTAAAGTCAGATAAAACAGTACAGTGGCCTAATCTACTCAACTACGAGCATACCAGGCATTCTTTCATCAGGGGCTAAGGTATTTATGATGGGGCTTTTATTTGTGCAAATTCACTTTAATATCAAATAATGAACATTCACTAATTATGTCCACATATACATACAATACTTAATGATTACCTAAAATATGTTAATCATACAAGTCTCATAAAGTAAATGAAGAACAAAAATAACAATTTTAAATAAACATAGAAAATAGATGAATAGACATGGCATTATCCATCCATGCATATTCTGTACTGCTTATTCTCACTCACTCTGGGTCACAGATAAAATGGAACCAATTCCAGCTGACTGGGCAAACTGATTGGCACAGTTCACAGGGCATACAAAGTAGAGACAACCATTCAAATTTTTTTATTTCAGTTCGTGACTCACCCTATTTTGCATCATTCAAAAGGATTATGGCAAGCTTTATAACTATACGAAGACTGAAATTCTGTACATATTTGTCTTGAGTGTGAATGCACAAGGAACCTTCTGCCAAAATGTACGAAATAATGATTATATTGTACCTAATAATTTTAAAATCGTAATTTGACATCTGACAGTCTTTTGAACTTTTGTGTCTTTTACAACTCAGACATGAACGATTTTGGAGTCTGAATTGCAAAACAGTTTCTGTCTCACTTTTTTCTTTTCTTTTTTAACCTGCATGGACTAAATCCACCCAGCCTTTTTTTTTTTTTTTTTACTTTTGAACTTCCTCTCCCCGCTTCCAATGAGACATAGTGGATATTTTGTTGTTATCCAATCAGGGGGGCCACAACAAGTCACACCAATGAGTTTATTCAGACCGCATGCCCTTTTTGACGCAACCGAAGTGTCTTGTACCTGATTGCATTCTGAGTGATGGGACTAGGCGGAATGTCATTCCCTCCCGAGGAGACGATGTTGGTGAGGGTAACTACGCTGTCATCAGAGTGTATAGCTCGCGCCTTCCTGCTGATGGTCCGACTTGTCTCTGGAGTCCATTCCTGCGTGCACACGCATGCATTAGAAATGTTCATCGTAAAAATCACTTAAATTGCATCCAAATGTATCTCATTTGATAAACCTGGACTATTTGAAATTTTCAAATCAAGACAATTTGACTAAATGGTTGAATCCACATCCACTTGCTATTTAGTCAGTCTGTCTGTAGTATGATGCAGTCGTGCGATTAATTATGACTTTTGAATAATTTCCTTAGTGTGTGTCTGACTTATTCCTGCCCAGCTATTTCCGGAGGCTTCTAGTCAAACATTATAATTTGTCGTTAAAGCAGCCACTCGTCACAGATTTTCACTGAAAGTCTGACGAAAACTGCTTGTGTGTGTGTGTGTGCGTGTGCAGCGCAACATTCCATTGACCCACTCAGGACTCAGTGACACAACAGGCCTTTCACAAAAAGCCTATTTAATATTCAGTTTGTCTGAAGTGAACACACACAAACTGGCTGGTGAGTACAAAAGGCAAGGTTATTGACAAATGAGTGTTTTGACAACACATGATCTTATCTCTACAATTTCATTGAATTTATGTTAATATCGTTCATTGTTTTCTTCACGTCTATTTGAGTGGTGCATTTTGTGTATGCCCACCTCATATTGTGGCCAGTTCATGCTCATGCCTGGTCCGTGGGTGTTTTTCCACCATCGCAGATCTTCTGTCTCATTAGCTGCTCGTATGGTCTGACCCAGGTCCCTGTACAGCTCTCGGAACCTGTCAGAGAGGGTGACAAGCTAATACTCACATTCACAGTCTATGCCCTATATAGATGATTTGCATTTACAAGAGTATTTTATTAACAGTGCATTTTGGGTGGTCTGACTGAAGCTTTTTGCCTATTGAACAAAAAAGTCAGAACCACTAAACAAGACATGTGACATACTGACTTAAAAAAAAAAAAAAACTACTATCCATTGCACAGGTGGAATTTAGTTGTCATTCCACCACTGTTGGTATGTGAACTTGGCATTAAGGAAACAAGGCCACAGCAATGCCAACTTGAAAGTTGAAATCTTGTGGCAACAAGTCGGAGCTACATCTGAATCTTATAAAATGACTCCTTGGTCACATGGGAGCAACAGGCAGGAAGGTCAATCCTCTTAGTCAACAAGTTACTGCAGCTGCTTAAGTTCAAAAGGGCAAAGATATTTTTGAAGACATTTTCGATGACCACTGACGACTTGCAAAATCTCTCATGTGCAGTATTTTATGGACTGTTATTTTAAAATATCTTCATTTACAAAGGGGATCTTCATGCAGAAAGAAAAAAGACCAGTGGTTATGTTATTATTCTAGCTAATGCTATCTTTGTTGATAGTTCCAACAGTCAAAGCACTTGCCAAAAAACGAGTTGTGTCATTTATTTACCGAGCAATACCACATTATAATGTGAACACGCTCAGCGTTTGATCTGCCCACAGAATTAAGCTAAAATTTTCTACACTACTTAAGACATAAAAGCAGGGTGTAAATCTAGCTCCAATACGACAAAAACATGGACACCTGCTAGCGCTTAGATGCGGATGAAACGGAGAACGTGAATTTGGACAACAGACAAGATGAAAAAATGACATCCATCCATACATGAGACGCACCTAATAAAGGCGCACTGTCGATTTTTGAGAAAAATCAAAACAGTTTAAGTTCGTGTTGTGAAAAAATATGCTAGTTTTAATTAGTCATGGAAGCAACAAAGCAGATGTTGATAGAGTAAATCATACTTCTTAGTTTGCATTATATCAGTTCAATACTCTTGTCCAGATTACAGCTTCAGGTCTGATTTATATTGATAATAGATTCCACATTGAGTTCACTAAAATTGTGCGCGCTGTTGGCAACCATTGTAAAAATGGTGGAGACTGCTGAAAAGGTTTATGTGCTTTTTGTAGCCTTGGTGGTTTTCACCATGCAACATTTGTAAGAACAGCAGCAGCACAAAAATTAATTTTATTTTTAATTGACCGAATTAAGTTAGAAATTGATCTGTTCAATAATTTTGGTGATCAAGCAGTGGCATAAAAGCATTTAGTTTGATTTAACTGATTCTGAGTGAACACCTAGTGTAACACTGCATTTAAAAATACACAAAAAATGGTGCAAGTCCAACATTATTTGGCTAGTGTTTGTTCGGGTGTTGACAAATACTGTGAATCTATTCGTAAAATTAATAATTTCATCCCAATATTTAGTTGCTGCATCACACATTCTGAAATTGAGTATGGCTTTTGAAGGATTTTCCATCCATCCATTTTCTGAACCGCTTAGTCCCCACGGGGGTCGCGGGCGTGCTGGAGCCTATCCCAGCCATCATCGGGCAGTAGGCGGGGGACACCCTGAACTGGTTGCCAGCCAATCGCAGGGCACACAGAGACAGACAACCAATCGCACTCACACTCACACCTAGGGACAATTTGGAGTCTTCAATCGGCCTACCAAGCATGTTTTTGGAATGTGGGAGGAAACCGGAGCGCCCGGAGAAAACCCACGCGGGCCCGGGGAGAACATGCAAACTCCACACAGGGAGGGCCGGAGGTGGAATCGAACTCGCACCCTCCTAACTGTGAGGCGGACGTGCTACCCAGTGCGCCACCGAGCCGCCCTTGAAGGATTTTATATTTTAAAAAAAAAAAATTAAAAAGGAGTTGACCCCCAGGTTACAAAATCGTTTTTTAAATACTAGCATCCATATTTGGAAAAGCGTACATATTATGAGATACATCTGAAGATAATATTGACCTCAAAATACTCACACTTGGTTTCAAACCTGATTGAAGCCACTTACTTTAATGACAGCCTTGGTAACTACAGTTTGTGAAAGGAAAAACCAAAGTGCTCCAACAGGAACTGGGGTCACAGAAAGAGGACCAGGGTCTTTCATTAGTCTGTTTACCACACGGTGATCTCAAAGCTCACACCCAAATCAACTTTGAGATGAAGCAAACGAGTCATTGTTTGTCTACACCTCCAGCAGAATCTCCATAATAAGAATCAAAAGAACTCGTTTGGTGTTAAGACCTCATTGGATATTGCAAACCAGGGTTGTTATGGTAATGGTGGACTGTTTAAACAGAACGTGAGACCAATAGTTAATGGACAACAGCAGGAGTTTTCCATTAACATCAGTGTACACAAACTTAGCAAATAAAAAAGGCATGCAATACTTGCATATCTTTAATTTGAGTCATGCATCATGTATATTTTAAATTTAGCACATGAGAAAAATCTGTATACTGTAGATAAAAATTATGGCATGAGGCACACCCTTTTAAAGTTAAAGTCCCAATGATCGTCACACACACATCTGGATGTGGTGATATTTGTCCTCTGCATTTAACCCATCCCCGTGTGATTTTGATCCATCCCCTGGGGGAGAGGGGAGCAGTGAGCAGCAGCAGTGCCGCGCTCGGGAATCATTTATACTGTGGCGATGTTCAGAAAAAGGAAACCAACGCTGAATGTTAAATAGTGCAACTTATTTTTTGTTTTAGTGGTTTGAAATCTTTTTGGTCCAACACTGACATTAAAGGACAATGATGACGTTACTAAATCCAGAAGTGAAGACAAGATGCGCGCAAACAACTTTACAAACAACTTTTTTTTACATCAATCTCTCAAATACATATTAAATTCAGAATAGCCAGTGCCACCGTTTGATGAAACCAACTCTGGAACCAATTACGAAGGTATGTTTTGGCAGGGCAAAAATAATATAAAATACTGCACACATAACCAAAGTACCCAAAAAAAAAAAAACAGTGAAGCCATTTGATGATAGCATACCGCCAGATATTTCTTTTCAACATACCAGTGACCCTAAACACATTTATTTAAAGTAAAAAATAAATAATTAATTATATTCAGTAGAAAACGTAGTACGATATAGAGGGATTGAGACGTATTGTGCAATGTTTTACACAATTCAAAACAGTTCCCAGATCTTTATTCAATGAATGTAGCATGCTTTTGACAAAATACCCCAGGAACAAGCATTATATTTTACACCCTATTTCTTTTCATGTGTCTTTGTCCTACCTGTCTTTGCTGGACAAGTCCAGGTGTGTGTGGATATCCAGCAGGACCTCTTTAAAGAAGCACAGTCTCTTGTGCTCAGCTTCCTGGGTGATGTCAAACACCTGCTCCATGTCCTCCATGTAGCGAGGGTTACAGCGGTTCAGCTCTTCCAAAGCCTTTTCATAACGCTCTTTCGCCTAAAAAACATGTGACCTTCAATAAGGAACACTGAGCTTCATGACTGCACATTGTGACCTTCATTGTTTAAAACACGATGGAATGGTTGTGCTTATCGAGGAGAAAAAAAAAATTCACCATCATGAAGTGCTTTAATGCAAACTCAATTGCAGTGAGCTCTCAATCACCACTTTGAATAGGAATGTGGAATTTATTTATTACCAATTTTAGCAGGCTCACTGAGTTTCTCAGTCATAACATTCAAACACAAAATTAATTTTTCCCCTTTCAGTTATAAATAAATAAATAAATAAATAAATAAATAAATAAATAAAACATTGGCATCTTAATCAGACAGAATTAATGCATTAGTTTAGAAGACAAGCAATTTTAGCCTTAAAAATTTGAGTTCAGTCAAAAAGCTTGCATAATGGTGTTAACCTTGGGAAAAAGCATAAAAGCCAATGCTATTACTTTAGATTAGGTGTGGTTTTTAATTACTGTGTAAATACTAGATCAGCATGAAGCCGCTGCAGGAAGAGGTAAATACACCACCAGTTTAATGATGTCATATCAAACCTGGGTTGTTATTCCGCACTCTGAATAAGAAAAGTATTAAATATAGACAATTTCCCAACATTTTTGATGTTATCTCACTCTTCCTGGAATCATTGTGCAGGTTTCTTTTTAAAGACCTCTTGGCTGCCTCACACATCTATGTGGACTGACTGCTCTAGAATTTGTCAAAGGATTTCCTTCTGTTTAGTTGATCATTTCCCTCTTCATAACCTGGAGCTTTCTGCCATTGCAGAGTAGAAAGCACAGGAAACAAGTGTGGTCATGTTTCAAAGTCACAAAACACACATCGACAGGCTTTTTTGGACTCCCTGACACTCCCAGATTGGCACAAGGACTCAACATGTACGTATGTGCATCCACATGCAGATGTCACGCATTCAAATATCCAGGACTGCAGCTAAAGATATAGTTGAAGGTTAAGATTGGAGATCTAGATAGTGGGTGCATGTAAACGTCATACTTTTTCAGCTTCTTGGTTGCAGCGCTCCACACGGGCCGAATATTTGCGGACTTCCTCTTGAGACTTGGATGGGTCGGCCTTCGCGTGCGTTTCCCTGTTAATGGCTGACCACTCCTCCTTCCTGGCTTGATGGTAGCTCTTCTTGCTTGTGTCCAACTAGACAAAAAAAAAAAAAAATGCACATGACAGCCTCTCTAATAACACATACATCGATAAACCTATTCTGAGAAGGATGATGAATCAAAATCGATGTATCAAACCTCTTTTAATTTGCGGACCCAGGGTTTCTGAGCTTTGCGGAAGCCATCGTCAGCATCCTTTGTCTCTCTGAAACCTCCAATCATCTGCTTATGGAAGGCTTCTTTCTGCCAATTTCGCACCTTCTCGCTGTCTTCTGCCACTAGCCGGTCACGGAGCTCCTGATGGAGCTCGCTGAGCCGATCGGCTGCCTGCATGAACGCATGCCACGCCTTCTCCAGTGTCCCATACTGAGGCCCTGAGTAAAACGTAAGTAAAAGCCAAGACAATTACTCATTTTGGCTCAACTTGACCGCAGAGTATATATGACGTGTATAATATAGACGTGTATAATATAGTTCAAAGTGGCAAAGCCCTGTTATAGAGATTAATATTAAAGTTTGACAGTGTTCCGGTTCTACTGCAGTCTTCATGCATCTGAATGTGCAGTAGTCTATCACTAACCTATGCCACGGGAATAGTAAAGTCCCCATTGCAGGATGAAAACCATTTGTAGGTCATAAATATGAATGAAAATCACTAAGTATTTTGGTAACTTGGGATGCCTCTAGTAATCTTGTGCATGTTAATCGCATGACAAATGAAATCTTTACCGCTAGCTTGGAAGCTCCTAAAATGTATTTGGATGTTTATTGTGGCCCTGGTCTCATTGAACTAACCTTTCTCGACCGCACCTCTCCACCTCTTGGCCCAGTCACTGAGCTGAAGGGCGTAACTCTTCTCAATCTTAGCCCGCTCCTGGAAACAGCTGACCAACTCATTACACAGTCGGTTGCCGTCGTCTACCCGCCTCACCGTCCTCTTGTAGTTTCCCGGCTTTTTGGAACACAAAGCAATCATATTCACCACACCATAAAAGACACACTTCAAATGCAGTTTCTATTGGTTTAGCATTTTCACATTATTGACCGATCAATCCAAGTCATGCCTTTGACAACTGTTCCAAATGATAGTTCCACAGTCTATGGTCTAAAACTGCATACATAATTTATGTCTTTTGGCCTTTGCTATTACATTTTAAACATCCAGAGTGGTGAACAGGTGCAGGAACCACAATAAACCAAGGCCTATTCTCTGGTGGAAATGGCCTATGGGCTTTGTTGTAATAACAATTCATTTGAACAGTTAGTTGGCTTGCCTTGCAGCTAGCATACCTCCCAGAAGCTATCGCAGCTCCCGAGTTCACTGAGGTCTCCATTGGAAGACATTTTGCCGTCAGCCTTACAGCACAGAATGATGGCAGCGAGTGATGAAACTGCCAAAAATAGATTAAGATATAATTTAGATTAAAAAACATAGTAACAAATAATAAAGTAGAATACATCTAAAATCTGCATGAATCTAGTTAAAATAGTAACAAGTGATAAATTAGAATACATCTGAAATCTGCGTAGCTACAGTTAAGCACTTCATTGTATATTCTAAAATATATTCATAAATTATCTTCTTAGCCCCGCCATGTATCGGTCAAGCTCCCCTTTACCCCAACAAAGAGAAAAAACTGAATCCTGGAGGCTGTCCCTGACCCAGTTTGTCTCTTGCATATCACTGATCCAAATGTTCTGCTGACCAATGAAATCGGAGAACCGAGCCCCACATATTTTTACTGGAAGCAACAAAAACAATTAACCTAAATAAACCACATTAAACCTAACTCAAACTGAGATTTGGAATGATGGCAACACAAAAACCTCTATGCAAAGAGAATCGGGGTTGAAGAATAAACAATGAGATTGTTGTAAACAACGTAATACATTTACTTTTCCGAAATATATTTCAGATGTGATGCTCCGGCGGTACTCTGATGCTAAACTCTGCCCAGAGTTCAGCATGACCTAACTTCTCTATACATCCACTTCCTGCTGTTTGGTCATTGGCCAGAACTTTCTTTCAAGGTTAAACAACTTCCTGCTGCAGACACAACAACTTGAGATGAAAACAGCCATTGCTCAAGGCCCCCCTCTATTTATCTATCCCAAGTTAGATAATAGCGGTGAATGAATGCCAACATGGTTCATGTGCAGTGTTATCATACAATATAATGTAACCATATGAGCTGCGAATAATAATCTACTTGCATAATTTTCCGTAACGGGTGTTAAGGGTTGACATAGTGGGACAAAGATAGAGAAAAAAAATCCAAGACGAGACACAAAAATGGAAAAAAAAAACATTTTAAGTTTGGTTTGATTTTAACTAAGTTACACTAAGAAACTCCACAAAGATTCTGTAAATGCATGCAAATTGATAGGCAAATGCAATTCTTCGTTATTACAATGATGTAACAATTGATCGTCCCTCTGCAATTCAGGTATCCAGTTAAAAACAGAAAACAGACAATCAAGCAAAGATACATTCAAACCCAAATCATCTTATGTGCTAGTGTGTTTTATACGAGTAGATGAGTAACGTTCCAAAGATGTGAAGAGACACGTAGAATGTCTCGAACACAAAGTAATTTACACAGAGTGCATGTGTGTGTGTCTCACAGGCGAACGAAAGGCATGCGAATAGTAGAGGAATCTGCCACATGCATGCTAGAACATGCGGGCTGATGAGAAACCCAACTTTACCGAGGGCTGCCAATAGCTGCTCGTGCATCCTACAGGGCAATGCATGTCCACACAACATTTAGCGTTTGGTGTTTGAACATTTAGTTGCCAGGATTAGGGATGGTTGAAAGAGCAGTGAGGCCCACAAACTAGAGCATATGTAAATGCCAGGGTGTGGTTTTGAGAATAGCTTCAAGGTCTCCTGCGGAAGGTGTACAAATGTGGAAATTAAACTATGGTACATCTTAAATGTACGGTAATGCCCACAACAATTGAGATACTGGGTTCTAATGATCATTCACTTTCTATATTATGAAGTGAACGTACATATACATCAATGTTTTTACACTGGATTCCAAATTATGAACTTAAGGTCAAGTCCCTCAATTCAAACGTGCGGCGAAAAAATAGTGTCAGGATTTACCCTGAAGCAGACGTACATTTGCATGAGTTGAGCATGAGCACGCCAGAGGACGCCGCCCACTTGTCTTTGGCAGTTCAGCTGCCTGTGCCTCTGTACTTTCCTGCTTGCCTTTAATTAGAGATGGAGGAACTATGAAAAGACATTCCAGCTCCACCCATAAATGTGCGTATGACAAGTTTAGTCAACTTGGTATACCCAGAAAAACAAGATATATAGCATGGTTTCATAGTAATTACCTATACTATAATAACTGGCACTAACAATGAAGTGTAAACAAATCAAATAAAAATCAATCAAAAGGTCTGCATCCCAAGAGACAAATCCATGCCATATTTTGTCCATTTCAAAGCTTAGTCATATTTCCATCACTTAATTATTTTTATATTACTAAGATTGGGGCTCAGAATTGACAGAAATATATACATCCATTATCCAAACCGCTTATCAATTCAAAACACAATCCAAACAGATTTGCTGCTTCAAAAAAAGAGGGTCGACTAGTTGTTGGTTTATACCAAAGTGGGTCAGGAGGAGGAGTGAGTGAGGGACGGATAGAGAGGCCAGTCCAGACCTCATAAGCCCCCACTGGTAACCTCGCTGTCATTAATCTGATTATTGTACTCCCGTACAATATACTTCAACACATAGTACAAACATGGCTCCACCAGCATATTTTCTATGCTTGGTTTCTACATTCCAGCAACACTTGGGATGGTTTCTAAACTGCCCATTAAGGCCTGGAGGCTTCCAAATTTCTATAAACAGAGGCACTTTGAGATATTTTTTGATTCAGCTGCTTTAACTCTTCCCACATCTAGTGTTGTATCACAAGTTTTGTTCACCATTGGTGCCATTATCGCTTTCATAAATGAGATTTGATCAGAAACAAAAGTGTTTATAAATGTTATGTAAAATTTGGGAGAAAGTAACTTTTAATATGTGTTTAGAATAATATACATTTATGCTTTTTGTTGTTTAAAATCCCTTGTTTATGCAGCTTAAACCCCAAAACATTACAAGAGGACACTATTGGATTCTCCACTACAAGACACTACACTAGTTTTAACCCACTGAACAAGCGGCAAAAATATTTTTGAACTGTATTCTTCAAAATGAGAGGTTTTCAGGCCTTTAATTCAACTGTCGGTGTGATGTGACTGACTGCAAGCCAAGGTTATCTTCGTACAGCAACTACAAGGAAAAGTACGGTATGGTTTGGAACAGGTTGTTGAACAGTACTTTCCCAAATGACAAGCGGATTTTTTTATTTAACGAAAAATCCATTGCAGGGGAAAAAACAAAGTGCTACAGGGGATTATTTGCTTGAGAACCCTCACACTTTGCATTGTTAGAAAAATAATTTTAAAACAAATGAAATCAGTGCTATAAGTAAAACTTATTAAATACAAATTATGTGGCTCATTGCAATCTGGGAAAGTTTAAGAGTTATCTGCCTGGACATTGGACAAAGGTCAACTGAATGAAGAAAGGCAACACACATTCCACGTGGCATCAACCTCTACCTCTCATTTGCTCTAACTGGACAACATCCAGCTCTTGGGGTTCACAATGACGTCATTTGAAAGTCAAGTTGACTATACTTTGATGAACCAGTCACAGTTTATGTCTCAATTTAAAATAATTCTCATCTAAAAATGAAAAAATGCTGATAGCAAAGCAGGCAACAACACGTTTGGGACTTTACAGGACAAAAAGAAGACAATTCGAGCGTCGGTAGGGCAGTGAGTCAGCAGAACCTACCTTACCAGAGATGAAAACAAAGACGGACAGGTGTCCCAAAGGGTCTCTCAGTCCTGGGAGACAGAGGAGAAAAGAAAGCCTACAGAGGCAAAAGATGAGACAGCGGAAAGGAAGATGAAAAATGGTTGAACAGCAGAGTAGCAGCAAGAAGCCCTTGCAGAATAACACCCAAGGCAGCTGAGCATTATAAAGCTCGGAAGAGGTTAGAAGGTGGCACATTTTGGAAGTCACAGTGAAATGCCACACATAGAGCCTGTTGGCCAAGTCTAATGAAAGAGCAAGGGACGCCCCAAGACCTTGCAGGAAGAAGGTTAAAGCTACTGACTCACACTGCTAAAATACCCTGCTTTGGCACGGGATTGCAAATGGAGGCTAAAGGACCACAACAGAAAGGGTAGGAATTAATGAGCAGTAAAAGTGAAGCATGGATACTGGAAAGGGAGCAACAGGCACCGCCTTGGGGTTCTATACATGCAAATAACTGACAACTACTTTGGACTGCAGTTAAACTGGCAATAGGTTAAATGACTTATAACAAGGACAACTAAAGTTCAGCTGACTGACATACACTGATATCAAATACCCCCCCCCCACACACACAAACACACACGCGCATTTTAACCAAGTTCTTGATTTAAGAAACCTTGGTGAACTTGTGAATGGAACAACACTAAATCTCAAATTGTAGGTCAATTGGAGCAGGGGCTGCGGCAGCAAAACTCTTACATCTCGGAAACGACTGAGTCAATCTTCTTGGAAAGTCAATTCAACAAAGATTCGGAATCTGCGTTTAAAAGATTGGTGCATATTTTTTAACTTGACCTTTTAACCTATAATTTGACCTGCATCACATGACTAAACATTTTCCATGAAATGTAATCGCTCACATGTTCTGCACAACATATGAACATCCATATTATATCTTACATATTTTTCCAATATTGTGCAGCCCTTTTAGCAAAGGATTTCAAAATCTGGCACACCATAGCTCCCAAAACCCTGATCCAACTACCCTAAAATTGGAGATTTAGTGCTGTCCCATAACTATCTACAACTACACCAGGTTTCATTTAAATCGAAAGCTGCTTGGTTTAACCCACTGGGTGATCTATCACAGAATGACATTATACATACATAATAAAGCATACATGTCATGTGACTAATTGCTTGTATTTTTCATACCTATTGACTTACAATATTTTACAGAGCAACATCAAAATCCAAATAAGAATTGTCTCACAAGAAAATTATTGTCAAGCCTGAGCCCTGACCTAAATTCACGTTAAAAAAGACAATCCAAAAGTGGCTATAAATAGGAGAAGCCCTCATAATTCATGAAATTTTAGTAGTTGTACTTATACGAAGAGAACCAGAGATCTTAATGCCAAGTCACAGGCCACATAAGGCACACGATTACGCCATAACATTTTTAGAGTTTTGTACTTAATTGTGTCTGGTAATTTGGAGGCTTTAAGTCATTTTATCTCTGAGAAAATGTCAATATTACAGTACTGAGTTATGGAATTGTTTGGGACTGAGGCACTGTGTGCCTCTCTGACCAAAAAAAACATGTGACAGTTCAGTGCAAGAGCTGAGGATAGGAACTGAACAAGGGTGGCAAATGCAGGAGCAGAGTCAGAGAAAGGGATAACTCAGCCTTGTTCCCACTCATCCACACATACAGCTGTTCTCCCAGCTCATTTCATTCCATCGCCACTACAGCGATTGGGCCAGGACCGCCTCTGCGCTATCCACACTCCTCGGGACGCTGACTGAGGGTGGTTTGGCATAATCCGCTACGTGTCGCATGCAACCAGGCCAAAGATTAACCCAGAATCTGATTGTCCTGCTCCTGCTGTTCACCTAAGAAAACACTTGGCACTTAGGTTTACAACATTGGCAAAATGTTCTAGATTTTTTATCATTTTTTGCTTCTTGTCATGTACAGCAAAAGTGGGAAAGTACGGGGAGAAAAGACATGTTGACGTGCAAACTAACTGGGTCAACCAAAGACTTGATAGACTAGGAAGGAATTAACATCAAGCATTGACATGATTTAGGTTGCCACAAAATTCCACTGACTTGAAGCTGTTAGGATTTTACCTAACACTCACCACCACACAGTTCCAGCTTTTATACTTCCCAATGCCCCTCATGTGGATTTCAAAGAGACTACAGACCACTGGCTCACAAACGCCTAGATGATTAAATCTTTTAGGACCACATATTTAAAGTGCAAGTCAACCCAAAACCTTTCTTTACCATATGTTATACGTGCTGCCATTAGTCTCAACACGCCATTCTAATTAATATTGCGTTTGTGGAACATGAGTTAAGCAGCAAAATACATCAATTTTTTTATTCATTTCAGGGGCAGCCATTTTGCCACTTGCTGTCAACTGAAAATGATATCACAGTTGCTAGATCGCTTCAAAAAACTTCTGAGCCCTAAATGGTTGCGACCTGGCAACTGTGATGTCATTTTAGTCGACAGCAAGTAGCAAAATGGCAGCCGCCTGAGATGGATTTTGCCTGTTTTATTAATATTCCACAAACAGAACAGTGTTTTTAATAGTTAGGCTGCACAGAACATATCATCTTGGGGTTTACTTCCTCTATAGCAGGAGCTTGTGTCCTTGCTTTTGCACACTTTTTCTTTCTGATATCACATTCCATCTAGTAGATGTTTTGAGGACTCCAAACCTGTGACATTGTCATAATGTCTTTCCGAGCAGAGTTTTAGAGGTCATGCCCGTTAATAAACACCATTATTCACACACAGTTAGGGTTTTCTTTGTGCCACACCCTCTTCACCAGCAGTTACTTTAACTACAACTGAACATTATTGACATCCTCGAGGCTGTCTTTTGTAAGCTCCTGTTGTAAAAATAGAAGTTTAAAACCAGAGAGCACTCAAGTATTGCTGGCCTGTAAAGCTGCATGAAACATGAAAACATGATTTGCCTAAAATGACAAAACATTGCAGTTCGCCAGTTTGTACAGTACTTTCTACATCAACGCTGGCAAGGAAGTGCTACTGCCAGCCTGTCACTGGCTACCAAGATACTCTTAAAAAGTTCTTGTGATAGGATGTTTAATATTTTACTTATACAAAAGCAACAACCAATAAACCAAAATAAGTTTTTAAATGATACCTGGACTGGCGCTCCACTTGGACTTTTTTGACAAAATGTGAAAATAAAATAAAAATGTCACGCTGCCTGCAGCAACTTAATGTATTAATGTGCCAGCACGCCACATGGTCGATTAAATAAGATACCTGCATGATTATCATGCATGCTGTCTTATATAATGCTAGTTTTTTTTTTTTTTTTTTTTACTCAATAAGACTTTACAACTAAAGCGTATATAAGTATCGATCGTTGGCTAACTGTAATTATGGTGATTATAGGTCCAAGAAGAAATAAAGACCAGTGACTAAATGACCTCGTAGAACACGCGTCATCAAGCACCATATGTCAGCATTTGATTCAGAGTATCTGATTCCATGGCTTCAACATACACGTTTTGTTTGTTGTTGTTTTCCCAAGACGGCAGGACAAGTGTTCCGAATGCGCTCAAGCGCTTACCTGTTATCCCCCGAGCTGCAGGAACAAACCAGAAGGAGAATCCACCTGGGATTGCGCGGTTGTTCCCCTCCGGGGTAGACGATTCAGTAGTCAGATGTTACAAACTTGGTCGTGGTCCAACCTTGTATTTTCTTCACTTGTAAACCTTCATCAAGTGCGTCATCATCTCGAGTTTTTACTCCACAGTGACCCGAGGGCGTCCACTTTCGGCCATGTTTACAACGTTAATGTCCAACTTTCAAATGTCCGCAGGCTCAGTGTCTTCGGTTGTAATACGCAATAGTATTTCACCAAATCATGTGTGCTGCTTACCTCTAAAAGTTTTTGGAATCGGTTTGGAACGACTAGATAGCGAGAAGTCCTCTTTCCACGATCCTGACTGGCGTCTGTAATCAGATGCTGCACGCCACAATATCCATTCATCCTATTTACACGTTAACCCTTCACCGTGTCTGCGGCACCGCGGTGCTGCCTTCGCGGACCGTCAGGAAAACAGTAACTTCAGTCAGACTGCACGTCACTAAGCACTTAACGGCCTGTTTGAATTAATCGACGGATGGATGGATGGATGGATGGATGGATGGATGGATGGATGGATGGATGGATGGATGGATGGATGGATGGATGGATGGATGGACGGACGGACGGACGGACGGATAGACAGATAGATAGATAGATAGATAGATAGATAGATAGATAGATAGATAGATAGATAGATAGATAGATAGATAGATAGATAGATAGATAGATAGATAGATAGATAGATAGAGTTGGAGTTTAACTGATTAGGAATTTTACGTAGCTTTACTGCTACCTATTGGATTCAAGATGCAACTGCAGAAAATGTTCCAGCAAAAGCTGTAAATTATACCAACAACTGTTGCACTACTGTTGTTCTCTTAACGTCAAACCAGTCTTCACTGTTTTGAGGTCAAGACTAACTTGACCACTCCAAAAAAGGTATTCTGTTGTCGATTTGTTCGGTTTTGTTTTGTGCTTTTTGGTCATTGTCTTACCACGATCATCAAATGGAATCTTTTACACAGCAGTGGTATGTTCTGCATGCATTCTTGTTTATTGTTTTATCATATTTTTGTTTTGTTAACAACTTACCATGTGCCAGAAATTTCTGTTATTCTTCGGTCAACATTGGGATTTTTTTACCTGAGTTACTCAAAAACATGGTCTTAAGGTCACTTTTACAAAGCGGCCAAACCTAGAACAAGGATAGCAACAGTGCTAAACTTACTCCATTTGTAGATAGATTCACTGAGGTACATCAAGGCTTGAGGAGATACTTTGGTAACCCTATCCAGGTTCATGCAAGTTGAAAAATGTCATTATTGCAGGTTTTGCTTTTTACAGTTACAGATGATAAACTAGCTTTAAAATGGCTAGCTTCTTTATGGTGGCATTTTGCGCCTAATATTTTGCGACAGTGCACCAAAACTGTTCATACACTCCCACCTGTGCTACCAGTATATTTGCAGTTTTTTTTTTTAAATTAATTAATGTGTTTTCTTGAAGGGCGGCTCGGTGGCGCACTGGGTAGCACGTCCGCCTCACAGTTAGGAGGGTGCGGGTTCGAGTCCACCTCCGGCCCTCCCTGTGTGGAGTTTGCATGTTCTCCCCGGGCCCGCGTGGGTTTTCTCCGGGCACTCCGGTTTCCTCCCACATTCCAAAAACATGCTTGGTAGGCCGATTGAAGACTCCAAATTGTCCCTAGGTGTGAGTGTGAGTGCGATTGGTTGTCTGTCTCTGTGTGCCCTGCGATTGGCTGGCAACCAGTTCAGGGTGTCCCCCGCCTACTGCCCGATGACGGCTGGGATAGGCTCCAGCACGCCCGCGACCCCCGTGGGGACTAAGCGGTTCAGAAAATGGATGGATGGATGTTTTCTTGAATTTTTTGTTGTGGCTAACAAACTTGTGTTCCACGCTTGAGTCCATTTATCAGTACTAGAGTGAAATTGAGTAGAGTGGATTTTTATTTTACAAGTCGATTTACTATGCACCCCCAAAATTTCAGATTAGGAAGCACTGTGCTCCTAATTTAAAGAGTTAGTCTGGAGCCTTGCATACCATAACATGATGCTTCCGCAATTGCTGGGATGCACGGACGGCTAAACTGAGGATGTGGTCTTGCGGTGTAGAGTGGAATGATAGCATCAAGAATAGGATCCATAAAATGTAAAAAGACCACATATTGCTGTTGAAACCAGGCATATTTATACAAAGAACCAACTACTTATACTACACAAACACAGAATTAAAGAAGAGCCCAGACACCTTTGACAGAAACTCAATTTGAACGCTTGCATCCATGATTTTGTTCTTTCAGTCATGACATACGTAAGAATGTAGAGCAGCTTGTAACTGAGTAGTAAATTGAAACCTTTGCCTTAACGCCCAAGATACTCCTCCACTGGAATCTACGACCTGGAGAGGCCACGCGACACTTTTCTCACTATGGACCATGGTTTCAGTTTTGTAAGGGTCTGAAACACATCCTAGCAGCTTTACCTTCAGCTTCACCCTCCAATGAGAGTTGAAGGTCACAACTTCACAAAGCCCACAGAACCACATCATCTACAAAAAACAGGTTCAAAATTGAGGCCGAACCATCTAACCATTTGTCAACATGCATGTCCTCAAGTTCATAGGTGAGCTGGACAGTTCGCCACCGCTTTTGAAGAGTACATACAGTATAAACAAGCAGCTGTTTAATTACACATTCACACATTTGGACAATTTAGTCTTCAATTAATCTAAAGTGCAAGTTTTTTTTTAATTGTTGGAGGAACGTGTACGACCTGGAGAAAACCCACTCTAGCATAGGGAGAAAATCCAAATTTCACACAGGAATGCCTAATCTCAAAACCAAGGACCCCTCTTTCCCAGCGTGACTTGGTCATAGAGTGATAAACTTGTAGGTGGTGGGTGCAATCCACAAGCCCGGTGATCACGTCAAAGCATTTTCGAGCAAGACACTGAAGTTTATGTTTCTCCCGGTAGGGCCTCGTAGCGCCATTCATGGCAGCATCAATTTACTTTTTCTGTGTCATCCTGGGGGTGTTTTCACCAAGTGTAGCAACATTGAACAGGCATCAATTCTAAAGCTGCCAATGTCATGTCACGGCTCATGTAAGTGTTGAGTTTCATTTGCTTTCGTTCCTGTGCTCGCTCCCTGAAAGTGCTGTCTCTGGGAGTGGTTCCAAGCATTCTTGTTCAGCTGTCACTCGTGATTCCACACCCCCCACGCCAGATTCGGGTCAAAAGCGTGAAATTTGAAAAAAAGATTTGAACCTGAAAAAAAGATCCTAATCTGAAAAAACAAGAGTTCAACATGCAACTGAAAAAAAACCCCTCTAAACTTGAAAAATAAATGGTAAAAACCTGAAAATATCTTTTTTTACCAAAACGAATAAAAACTATTTTCAACTCGAAAAAAACTTTTCATACAAGTACTCTTATTTTGAATTTTTTTTCAAGTTTCAAGCTCAACACGTTTATTTTCAGTTTCAAGTTTTATTTTGTCAAGTACGAATTTTGGTTTTCTAAGTACAAAACTTTTGACCACAATCCACCTCCATAAAATCTGATTGAACTAACTAACTAACTAACTAACTAACTAACTAACTAACTAACTAACTAACTAACTAACTAACTAACTAACTAGCGCCGTGAAAGCAATACAACTGTGAGAAATGCAACGAAATGAAGCCATTCGAGTTGGAAATAAACGAATGCAACTTAATGCAAGAAGTGATAAGTTTTAAGTGAAAGTCACTGCTTCTGATGTTTCGTAAAGAAGCCCTGGCTGTCCTTGACCGCTCACCACAGTATATCACCAATGTCACGTCAGATCTTCACCACAAACGGTGTTTCACCGAATGGAACATACACCTGCATAATAATCTCTGCTGGTACAACCCGCCCCTCGTTTTCTCTGGAAGTCTTTCTTGCATTTTCTTGTGCTGTCGTGTGGTGGTTGGCCGCCTCTCTGTCGCAGGGTCTCTGTTTCTCACTCACTCTCTATTTTGGTGCTGCCTCGCGCTGCCAAGCCCCTGACGTCATGCTCCACTGTTAATGATTAGCATGTGGAAACTGGCTGCGCTAGCTTGTCATTGTCAAGGCACCTAAATATAGACGGAACAAGACTGTCCAGGCCTTCAAAATTAAAGCTCCCTCTCGAAAAAGTCGAAGCTGCGACCCATTCATCCATCCATCCATCCATCCATTTTCTGAACCGCTTAGTGCCCACGGGGGTCGCGGGCATGCTGGAGCCTATCCCAGCCGTCATCGGGCAGTAGGCGGGGGACACCCTGAACTGGTTGCCAGCCAATCGCAGGGCACACAGAGACAGACAACCAATCGCACTCACACCTAGGGACAATTTGGAGTCTTCAATCGGCCTACCAAGCATGTTTTTGGAATGTGGGAGGAAACCGGAGTGCCCGGAGAAAACCCACGCGGGCCCGGGGAGAACATGCAAACTCCACACAGGGAGGGCCGGAGGTGGAATCGAACCCGCACCCTCCTAACTGTGAGGCGGACGTGCTACCCAGTGCGTCACCGAGCCGCCAAGCTGCAACCCATCAAATTAAAAATCCAGTTCTGTTCTTACCGATAGGGATGTTTTCCTTATATACCTGTACAGGACTGTCTCAGAAAATTAGAATATTTTGATAAAGTTCTTTATTTTCTGTAATGCAATTAAATAAACCAAAATGTCATACTTTCTGGATTCATTACAAATTAACTGAAATATTGCAAGCCTTTTATTATTTTAATATTGCTGCCTATGGCATACAGCTTAAGAAAACTCAAATATCATATCTCAAAATATTAGAATATCATGAAAAAGTATACAATATAGTATATGAAATAAATAAACTAAAACGAAGCATTGTTGGAAAAAACATACGCGCTCTCAAACTTATCAAAACTGACTAAATTTAAGCAGCAGGTCAAAACGGACTCAAACGAACTAAAATAAATGAAAAAGGCCAAACAATTAGAACATTAGTGTACAGTATACCTATCCAAAAAGTCTACCAAAAAAAACACGTATCCAACTTGAAATTGGTTTTGATTATATGGTGCTTGCGTGAAAATGTATCTCATACATTCATTTTGGTATCGTTTCCCCATTGGATGATTTTGGCATGTGCCATGTAATATCCTGCTAAAATGTGTAAAATAAGTATTTCAATGGTACCCAATTGGTTACATGTTTTTGTAGAACAGACATTTTGATATTTTCCAGATCATATGGAACATTTTGCATGTTTCCTTGAAATTACTATTCACTTTGTCATGATCTCATACAAAACAAAGCTTTTTCTTCCAATGACATTTTGTCTTTTTTCAATGGAAGCAGCCTGAAACAGTGGCTGTCAATATTAACACTTGTGTTTTATAATGTCACTCATATTATGTGTTGCACATTGTCAAGCTTAACATGCCCACTCTAACAACTATCAATTGATATAAAAACATTTTAAAAAATCAAGATATATTTTTAAACAGTGCACAGTCACCCAGCTAACTGAATCATGTTAAGTGATGGTTCACCACTGTGGTCAAGCTCACATATTTTGCTGTTTTCATTTACATTTTCTGCTTTCCGTAAATCAGGGGTGTCAAACTCATTTTTTCATGGGCCGCATTGTAGTCATAGCTTCTTTCGGAGGGCCATTATGACTGTTAACCCAAATAAATGTATGAGCACCTCATATTATATACAGTAAAAGCTACAAAACAAATTGACAAATAACTCGTTTTCAAATCAGATGAGTTAAAACTGGTCAAATATAAAAAAAAAAGATATGAATAAAAGTGAAGACAATTTGCAATTCTATTAATGACACGAATTTGATGCACAATTTGTCTTTGCGGGCCACATAAAATGATGTGGCGGGCCGTATCTGGCCCCCAGGCCGTAAATTAACAAAAAGTGTGGGCACTTGAATAATGACTTGAATATGCATTTCTAATAGCTGCTCTATACAATAAATATGAAGTCCAATGCAAAGTTTCAGATTTTGTGGAGTGACATTGCGTATTCTCAAACTCACTTTATGGCGTTGATCTTGACTCTCATTTCAAGTATTGCAATATTTATGCGCCAGAGTATTTATGACACATTAGACTACGAAATAATTCACATTACTCGCGCCATCTTTTAAAAAGACTAATGTGGCCTGTTTCAAAATGGTTAAATAGTATCAAAAACTGCTCGTCTTATTTTGAAGTCTGGAAGCAGATGTTGCACGGCGTGTTGCATTCAAACGACTGCGGCACTTTAGAGCAGGCGCAGGCCGACCTGGAGGGAGAGACGGAGGAAAAGTTAGTCAAGATGGCAAAACCCTCAGACCCAGAGTAAAGGGGCACCGCTCCCCCCAAAAGATTGCGCCTGTCGCCCCTCTTCAGACAAAGCCAACGGTGCAAACTGCGCAATAAGGTAAATATATTCAAGTTTATCCCGTCCTTACGGATCACAGTCGTCTCATATTTTCCGAGTGGATTGCCAATTTGTTGTCTGTTCTCGTTTTATATTTGTTTTATTTAACTCTTTCGCGAATAACACGTTTGCTACCTGTTGACGCAGCAGGCATATAGGAATCACTGTATTCGCAACTATGCCGTCAAGATACAGTTGCGTATTATAACCTAAAATACTTTTAACACAAAGTCATTGATGTAACGCGGTGACTCCATGTGGACCTTGTTAAGGGATCATTTGTATTTATTCATCGGGCACAGGCACAGATACAGGCACACACACACACACACACACACTCCCTCAGTGGTCACTCCTTGTGTGCTGATGAAGCAAAGTGACAGGTTTAGAAAGCTAACACTAGCCTGTGGGCAGCGTCAGCGCCTGACTCGAGCTTCTTAACACGCGGCCACTTTTCAGCCTCCACGCAAGCCAAAGTACATGTTTATAAAACAACCCCGTCATTTAAAATAAGGCAGCGGAAGTTACTCCAGCCCCTACCAGCGTGCGCGCGTGCGCGCGTGTGCGGCACACACACACACACACACACACACACACACACACACAGACACACACACACACACACACACACACACACAAACACACACACACACACTCCTGCCTGCGTTTGTCACTAAACTGACCGGCGTCCTTCCTGTGGGTCATTCCGGGATGCAGCGCCAGGAGTAGCCGACAGACCGCTGTATTTTTAGGAATGGGTGGATACCAGAAGCAAAAATAATTTATTTTTATTCTGGCAATGAATACCACGAGCTTAAACGTACGGGCGACGGCGAGGAGATGACCTATAAATGCCCATTTACAGCAGCTCGCTTCCAAAATGTGCATGGCTGAAAGAACAGGGACACTGTTTCGTGTTTTCATCGAAAGGGTTGGGGGCTATATGACTCCCACTTAAATATTCACCTCCTTTAATACTTTTTTACAGGCCCTCAAGGGGTTCATTGAAGATGGTGCCTGTGGTGCAGGATCTAATGTGACATATTGCGAAGTGGAACGTTAACTCATCAAATATCAATTCCTCTGTCGGTGAGTAATTATCTGAGGGCAAATTATATCACCCATCCAGCAGCGATAGAAGCACTTGCATCCTCTCACTGGAAGACAGATCTCCTCCAGAAGGAATACTTTGTGGATCAACACGTGTTGGCACTAACAAGACCACCGTCTTGCTGCTGCCAGAGCTAAGAATAGCCTTGCACAGCTTCACCTAACTCCATTATAGATCTCAAGAAACTTACTCGGTTTTATCCAGAACGTCAGTGGAAAGTTTAGGGAAGATATATCTGGGAGACCCTTCTCCCCCTGCAGCCCCTCCCAAACCAAAAAAAGCTGCTTTGGGAACCCCGGCAGCACCGACCGCTGTTACCTCACTCCTACAGCCGCCCCTCTCCCAGACCATGATGTTTCGCGATCAGGTGGGCATACTAGCCAGCTGGTTCAAAGGGTGGAATGAGTGTGAGCAGACAGTGGCTCTGCTGTCTTTGCTGAAGAGGGTGAGCCGGACCCAGGCTCGTTTCCTGCAGCTCTGTCTGGAGCACTCCCTCGCAGACTGCACGGAGCTCCAGGTTCTGGAGGCAGATGCCAACAATTCAGGTAGGTCAGCCAGCCTCTCTGAAAAAAAATACCGCAATTAGCTCCAGTCTCCAAGATATGCTTTGTAACAGTGTAAATGTCAATGACAACAGTAGTGTTGCGCTTTGTTTTGTTAGGTAAAAACAATGAATCTGTAGGTGCTTTGTCAGCAGCATAGTGCAGTTCTGTTCAAATGTTTTCACACTCTTACTGTGGACTGTTTTTCAACTTCTAGTTGCGCCATTCATTCAATTACTAGTATGTGTTAATCACAATGTTCAGTTGGCTTATGAGGTAATTACAATTGGTTTCTTATGAACTCTGCCTGGCGACAAGAGCTGCGACTGACTATTATTTCAATAATTGTTTAATCTGATTAGTTTGCTAATTAATTAATAAATTGGATTAATCAGTCGATTATTTTGTCAATTGATAAATTGCGTTTAAAAGATTTGAATTCCGTAACTTTACTCATAAACAGAACATTATTCCAAATCGATAGTGCATGATAAAATGCACAAACATAAATTAATTTTGATTTATTCACTGATTTGGTCCATAATGTGTCAGAAATTGGGCAGAGTAAAAGCAGAATGTTTCCATGTTTTATTTTGAGTCAACACAAAGAAAATCAGTCTGTCAGTAAGTCACGGAGGACTGTAAAAATCAGAAAACAGTGCTGTTAAAGTTCAAGGATGATCAAAATAATTAGATCATAGTTTTGTTGTCGATTAACTGATTAATCCTGCCCCTTTAATATAGTTATCGATCAAACATGCCAAAAAAGCATTGAGGGACTGATTTTTTAAAAAAATTTGCCTATTTAAAACTTTCAACAAGAAATGTACCGTATTTTTCAGACTATAAGTCACTCCGGAATAGTCGCACCAGCCATAAAATGCATGATAAAGAAGAAAAAGACATGTATAAGTCGCATTTTTGGGGGAAATTTATTTGATAAAATCCAACACCAAAAACAGACATGTCATCTTGAAAGGCAATTTAAAATAAAAATAGAATAGAGGGAACAACAGGTTGAATAACTGTACAGTATGCTAACGTTACATGACACATAAACAACAAGATGAGAATGTGCCTGGTATGTTAACATAACATGTTAAAAGTTATTCATATAGCTATAGCATAAATAATATGCTAACAACTTTACCAAACCATCCCTGTCACGCCAAATCACTAAGTCCAATGAACTTTTCATCCTGTGTCGCTTTTGAACAACTCCGCTAACTCCAGAGGGAGAAGATTCCTCTTCTACGTCGCTTACGTCAGACTCATCGTCAGTTGCAGTTCCAATTATTCCACGCGCCCAGAGTGCCCTCTTGCGGTTTACTGTGAAAATAACATGTGAAGTGATATGATATGTTAAGAATTTCACACATAAGTTGCAACCGAGTATAAGTCGCACCCCCAGCCAAACTATTAAAAAAAATACTTATAGTCCGGAAAATACGGTACAGTTGTAGATGACCGCTATGTATCCCACAAGTTTTTGGTTATGATACAAAATGTTTACATGCACCATAAAAATCTGTTCAACATTGGCAGCAGTAGCCTGTTATTGGGTTACCTTAAACTAAAACATTCCACGTAATTCTGGAAGTGTACTAATTCACTGTCGTGCTCCTCACAGTATCCGTATCTGTAAAGTAATTGCCCCAAAGGACCTCATGGGAAGATCTGGCTAAGTTTTGTTGCACCAGACTGTGTGTGGCCATGGAAACCAACCCTGGCTCATGAAAAATTGAAGGAAGCGCTACTGCTGCTGCAATGTAGGGCTGGTGTCGTACCTATGGCAACATCTGCGCGACACACATATGCTGGCTCACGCATTGTTTTTAGAGAAAGCGGGCATTACTTGGGTGGCATAACATGATAACGCCTCTGGGCTGTGATTCACACACAATTGTGTGCAACATAGAGTGAAGCAAATGTATGTGGTAATCTACATCAGTGTTTTCCAACCACTGTGTTGTGGCACACTGGTGTGGTGGGAGAAATGTTCAGCTGTGCTGTGGGAAATTGCCCAACATTAATTACGGAGTGCGTTGTAAAAAGGTTCGCCAAACCACTGGTTAGTTAGTGCAAGGCCTGGTCAGCCACTTGCTAATCACGCGTGCGTGGCTAATCGGAAAATCTTGAGACTTCATGTCGGTCTGATTGTGCTGCATCGGCACATATTCAGTTAATGTGTGTGCTGCTGTGTGCTTTTGATAAGAGTGACGCTCTGATTCCTGAGGTGTGTTTGGAGACTGAAGAAAATCCTAGCATATAGTTTGACCGGAGAATCTGGATTGTGCATTTTTCCCCAACATAAAGTAGTCAAGTCGTGACATCTTCACTGTAATAACCACTCAGCTTCTGCCAGTACAGTAGGGCGTCTTTAAAGGTGAGTTTGTTCTTATTGGCGTAATATTTATAGAGCCATTCTAAAACAGTTAAAAAGAGTCAAGTTGATTCTTTTGGATTTTAATCACAATCACTTTCAATAGTTTATTCCTTACACTGTCTTAAACTGTCTCTTTTTTTAGAAAAAAGAAAACCAATTTAAAAAAAATTCTCGAGTTTTAATTTTAAAACAATTCTTGATTTTGAATTTTAAAAAAATCTAGATTTTTATTTTATTTTTTAAATCAAGATGTGTTTATTTATTCATTTATTATTAAATTATTCAACTGTATCTCCGAATACGGACTTTATTTATATAGCACGTTCACAACGTCTTGTCGTGACATAATTTTTAATATAGAACCTAGTGTAACGCGTAACAAATTTTTGGTAGTGGTGTGCCGCAAGATATCTTCCAATGAAAAGGTGTGCTGTGGATGAAAAAAGGTTGGGAAACACTGACCTACATGGAGGGAAACATGAACAAGAGCCACTCTTAACTTTACATGGATCTACATGCCCCTTCTGTACAGCTTTACCTTTTGCCGTAGAAAGAGGCTTGTTTGGTGTTTTGGAATAGCATTAAAAAGATTGACATCACTGCTTTGTTGGAAATGACCCTATGAAAAAGTTTGCAAAGTCGTGTTTTTACGCCAGCTGTGGTAGTTGGAGACTAACCGTTTACATCAGTCTGATTGATGTCTGTGGGCAACGGAGGTACTTGTTATCTCAGTTGTTATAATTAGGAAAAAAGGTTAAATAGTTCCAAGTGACATGCATGATAGAAGGTCTATTATTATTCACTATTCAGCACAACATTTTATCACAATTGCTGGAAAATTGTTTTATCTATTCTCTTCCGATATCCATTGCGTAAGGGGGCCTGGGGCCAAATCCCAGTAGGGGGCCTGGGGCCAAATCCCAAATCACCCTGGACTGGCTGAGAGATTGATCTGTATCTTTTTGCTCGTGAATTCTAGTAAATGTACTTTAATTAAAAAGTGCATTTCTCCATGAGCCCTTAACGGGAGGAAAGTCAGTGTCTGATTCACACATGACTCACAAGGAGTAATTGGCGGTTTAGTATCATGATCATTGATCAAGAATGCTTCCTCAAGAATGGATGCTAGGGATGGATGACATAGCATCAGGATTAATTGGTAGTTTCGTATCTTTCGCAAGAATGCCTCGTCAGGGCTGAGGGGAAACAGTGAGTCGAATCAGCAAACCACCAATTGCTGGAGGGCCACTGTCCCATTTGTGCAATACCAACATCCATCCATTCATTTTCTATACTGCTTGTTCCCACAGGGGTCGCGGGCGCAATACCAACACATCATTTGAAATATTTCTTACAAGACCAAGCCACACTGAAGATTGGTCCTGTAGAAATTTGCATTTTGGAATTATCATGGCAAAGTGCACAATCCTGGTATCAAAATTCTTGCTTGACTGGGTAAGGGTTAAACTGCAGCTGGCAGTCTGTGTAGAAGAGTGTAACTATTTGGAAAGCCCTGTACAAATGAATGGAATCCTCCGTGGCCTACTTTTGAGCAACTGAGAAGCTTCCTTGTTTGGTGACCCAAAGATTGTCACAACTGTTGGATATATTATACATTTTTCTTCATTGAACAATTTTATTCATCACGTACACAATCTAATGAGTACATTTTTACACATCAGCTTTGTTTAATTTCTTAATACAAATAAAATTGTTTTTATGGTAATATAGCAGTTCAGGCCTTAAGATAAAAGGTTTACATTCAAGGGCAAAGCCATCTGCATTTTGACGGTTATAGCAATATCTTAAAACTGACAACACATTTTGGCAAAATACACATTGGCAAACCTCAAAGCTTCTGGGAAAATGTCCTCTAGACAGATGAAGAATAACTTGAGTGTTCTGGCACAATCACATTGGCTCTATGTTTGCAGGCGCAAAATTGAAGAATACAAGGAAAAGAACGGAAGAAGCTCATTCATGTTTTGCAGCTGCTTTGCAACATTCAGTAGCACCCTGAATCTCTGCATTTAACAATGAGAATGAGACTATCAAGCCTTCTGGAGCAAAATGTGCTGCCTTGTGTCAGGATGCTTGGTGGTTATGGGCTTTCCAAACAGGAAAATTACCTAACATGTGGATAAAAAAAATGCCCAAGATTTGATGGGGAATGAAAAATCATTCAAATTTGAAGTAAGGTTGTTCTGATGCAAAATTTTCACTTCATATCGATACTGGTATTGCAGCCTATCGTACTATCTGATACTGAAATTTAGCAAACCAACAAGAAGGATACAATATTTGTAGTATGAAATGTTAAGAGAAACTTGATTAAGTGACACTATTCCAGCAATTGCCAGCAACAGTAAATATGAGAAAATATGACCCACTTATTTACGTCAGTACATTCAGAATAACACCCTTCAAACACATACATACATACATACATACATACATACATACATACACACATACACACATACACACATACACACATACACACATACACACATACATACATACAATAGGCAATGTCATGTCATTTTCAGTTGACAGCAAGTGGCATTATAAGGCAAAATGCAAAATAGCAGCCCCTGAGATGGATAAAAATTGCTGGATTTTTATGCTTAATTAATATTCCACAATGTGATATTAATCAGAATACCGTGTTTAGACTAGCCGAGGCGCATAGAACATATTTTAAAAACAGACTTGACTTACTCTTTAACCAAATAACCGTGTTTATTAAGTAGTGGTGTTTGTTTTGAGTGTGTAATTGTCTGAGAGATTCATGAAATGGTTACCGTACAATGTTGGGAATACTGCCTAAGAATGTGGGCAGGTCTGAGCACTGTGCTCAAGAAGAGTGTGACAGGAGCTTTACAGAATTTAGGTGGGAAAATACATAGTGGAAAAGAAAAGCTGATTCCACCCTCAGTTGAGCGAGTGTCTCAAAGGCGGGAGAGTGAAAGGCAAAGTAAGTGGGGCAAAGAAGGGAAAAGATGATGTGTGTACCACTGGTGTTGTTAGAGAGAGGCTGCAGGGGCACTAGCACCCCCACACAAAATATTTTTTGGGACCTTTGGGTATTTACTGATTTTTCAGGAACTTATTTTCAACATTACATGCCTTCTTTAAGGTTAAAAGCCATGAGTGATGCAATAAATTTTCAAGCTATTTTCATCGCTTTAAATTGGCTACCATTGCATAAAAATTACAGACAAGGTAGAGACGGAGCATTAATATCGATTTGTGACAAAAAATGATGTTTGGACAAAACGGGTTTCTGCTGAAAGTGACAATCTTTCTCCAAATTTAGAAATGTTTGGGGAATTTGTAAATTATTGTTTTGCGCACCCCCTGAGATATCCATGACCCTCCTCCAAGGAAAAAAAAATCCTACCTACGCCAGTAGTGAGTACTGATGTCTATTTCAGCTTGAATTTTCACAGGTCATTCAGTCATTCGTCTCATTGTCGCCAAATACGGCTGTTTAATTTCAAAGCTAGAATGATTATTTTTCTAAATCTCAGGTTTTTCAAACTACAACAAAAGCAGTGGTGGTATAATATTGACCTGTTTTTGAGTTTGTAGAGTATTTTGTGTCTTACCAACTTACTATTATGAAGCGTCCTGACTGCTCACGTATCCAACCTAAACCTCTTTACTTTCAGTACTTCTGCATTGAAGTGCCGGGTGTAATGGTACACTTGTCGACGCTGGTTCTATACACACAGTCTATTGATTGGTCCACAGATTTTTTGTGCTGTAAACTCTTCCTTCAAGAGGTAGCATTTGAGAGAAAATGCTTCTTTCTTTTGGACACCAAAGTATTTCATAGCACCCACGCATTAGCAAACAGTTTATTTCTGGAAATTGACAGCTAGTTCTGTGAACTCATACTGAACCTCAGGAATGGGGACAGACAGCCTGCCAAAACGACCAGAGGGGAAAATGAAATAAGGCCTGTCTCTTGCTGTTTCTATACTAAAGGCCCCTTTTGTCAGTTGTGTATGTATTGAGAGAAAATAAACTTGGCTACTGTTAATACTCTGCACTGGTGGAAATAACGATGCAGCAGCAATGCACATTTACGGAAAGGGTGAATGAGGGGGAGTGAAGGAAAGGTAATCACCCAATTTGCAATGTGATTATGTAATCATGACATCCTGTCTCAGCTGAGATTGGGCAAGAGGCAGGTGAAGACGTGAATGATTATTTGAATTTAAAAATTTTAAAGGATCTTGTGCGGTTTTTGGAACAATTCTGACATCTACTGATAAAAGGTATGGACAACCTTTGGTCAAAAAGCACAAAGAAAAAAGGTTTACACTTACGGCTCTGAACTTCCTTTTAGAACAATCTGGTTGAAGTCATGTCTCATGCAAATGAGCCACTGCTTACTTCACCAACTTATATAATTCTAAGTATAGGGTTTGTGAACATTATGACTGGGGGCTATTCTCAAAAAAGCCAGCGCTTGGAGATAAAAGCTAACCTCTACACAGATCAGGTAAAACTATAATTTTCACTCTTAGCAGTTACAGAAATAAATTTCGAACTATAAGCCGCGACTTTTTTCTAAAATTTTGAACCCTGCGGCTTATAGTCCGGTGCGGTTTATATAAGAAAAAAAAAACTAAAATATCCCCGAATTTTAGCTGGTGCGGTTTATAGTCCGAAAATTACCATATATTTAAAATTGTTGAAGAAGAGAGATGTCAATGGTTCCCTGATTGCGATTTCTTGTTGAGTTGAGGTTACTCTCGCCCAGCCCTGGCAGAATTGAGGTTCATTCACATTCTCAGCATATCTGTAACTGCTATTTTCAGAGCCCCCACAGGTCGACCGCAAATCAACTGTTCTTCCTTCATCCCCCACTGTGCTCGATCAAGTCTTCCAGCACTAGTTAATCCGGCAGCAGGAGAGCACAGGGGATGTTGACGATACACTTAAGAGGAAATGGGAAGTGAGGGGAGGAGTGAAGCATAGAAAAGAATTGTTCTCCATTCAGCAGCCGTGTCCTACAAGAAAACCTCCCCGGCTGCGACGAAAAAATCTGAAACAAACCAATATAATATTATTTTATCGTCCCCAAAATGAACAAATGAGGTTAGAAATTCATCAGTACAGTAATTGAAAAATATCAAATGATTACCAGTTGCCGTAAATCCATATTTCAAGTGGGCCGTCTGATATTGTCTAACTAAGAAATGCACCTTTCTTTTTCTTCTTGCGCTTGCATTGAATCCTCATTGGGCCTTTTCTTCATTGCAAAGAAACTTTACAAATACATACGTCTGTTTATTTTACTCATTTTGGTAGCCTGTGAATTTACTGAGTCAATTTGACATGTGTCAAAAGTCAGTTCCAGATGAAGTAATTGAGAGAATCCAGTCACAACAAGTGTTGTAAGGATTCGTTCTTTCATTTGTGCAAGCCGCCGTTGCCCAGTCCAAGGTGGTGCGGCCCGGTAGTTGGGGACCACTTGATGATAGCACACTTCTCTGGTGAAGACATTTTAACAGGCAGCTGCTATGAACAGTAGCTGTGATGATGCCTTTCCTTTTCCGCTAGAAGCGAAACACAAATATTTTGTCACCGCCAGGTGCATCCCGCTGTGGTTTAAGAAAAAGGACAACCTTGTATTTCTCCCTTGAGGCACATATGTATGTACATTTGGTCCAATATATTCCAAAATACTGACTCTTGAGACCATAACAAGTCTACACATCCCTGTTCAGATGTCAAGTTAAAAAATAAAAAAAATGAAATCGAGATCAAATAATTTAATTAAAATCAGTCTCCTGTTCAAGTAGGACGCGTTGAGGAAGGGTCACAAAATCGCCTGCTGACAAACTACCTTTTTTTTTTTTTTGCCTCTTACTCAACATCACCTATCTGTCATGAGTGACATGCTGCTCAATTAGATGGATATTTACAGATGATCTTTAATTGATTTCTTCCCCCTCAATATCACTATTCCAGTCCACCGCTATACATATTTTTTTAATGAATACAAATTCAACAATTTAGACAAAAGATTCTACCTGCATCTTTCATTTAGATTTAATTTTGTATAATTACCGTCGATCTGGTTCTAACGCCTCATGACTTTTATGTGGAAGATCATGAATACCAAATATTTTGAATGAATTACTGAAATTGTGTCGAGTAAAATTGTCACATCTTTTGTTTTAATCAAAAACTTTGTTGTCTTGCATTTTTGCTCGATTCATTGTGAATCTGTTAAAAAAACAAATTCTTTGAGTGTGTAGAAAAAGTTCAGGAGACACCATTGCTTCTGCAACCCAGTTTGTCGTTAGGTCACGCTAAGGTCGAGGACAGATTCTCTCACTCACTTTTTCACACCTTCTTTGTGGTTTTGTTATCTTTTGCTTTTTTTCTTGAACTTTCCTTTGCTGATTACGCTGATTGCGTACTAACCGTAACCCTGTCAACAGAATCATGTTCACATAGTCTTGCAATACATACTAGATAGCCTTAAGATACCCCTCCCTTATCTTTTTGTTTCATAATAAACTAAACACTACATTGCTTTTAATTTCGAATTGAATTATTGTCATTACCCTATTGGCCCGAATATAAGACGACCCTGATTCTAAGATGATCCCCTCTTTTTCAAGACTCGAGTTTGAAAAAAGATTTTTTGAACACCAATTTTAATTTTCAGACAGAAAAAAATTACAGTATATCTGAAACAAATGATTATAACAATATATTCAAGAGAAAAAGCATGTTATTTTGCCTCATTCAAATCATGCAAAAACTGTCTATCACATCTTAATAATTGAACGTTTAAATATGTAAATTTAAGTGCAATCACATTCCAAATGAATGGCTTCTGGTTTTTGAAATGTAAATAAACCAATCTACTGTGATAAAACAACAAAATTGCACTAACTGCATTAACCATCAAAGTGAAGTCTAACTGTAAAAACATTGCAATAAAATAATGCAAACTGGTTTAAACTTGAGAGTAGCTGAGATCTGTCATGTCAGAACATTACTCCTCACAAACATCCTTTGCCTCGCTGTGCTCAGTGTCACTGTCCTCGTACGCGCACTCACTCCTGTCGAGCTCTTGAAAGCGGCCGCTCTGAGGACCACGGAAAACTTTTCTCTGATTGTAAGCAATTTTTTAGGGGATCTTTTTGAGCTCTCCATCTCCATACATTACACTCTGTGACACCGTATTTCATAGCCGCTTTGCAATTGGTTGAAGACTATGCCTCATTTATCACCATCATCTTGAAGTTTGCATCATAACAATCTCCTCAGCTGACGGTTAACCTGGCCGATCTTCGACCCACTTTTCTCTAGATTATCGCTGCGTTTCTCCATTTTCTGTTATCTCTTCACTTATTTTCTTCTCTTTTCTTGCTTACCACTATTTTTTATTTTTTCTTATTCGTGCTACCGCTATTTTTATTTTATTTTTTTCTTCGTGACGGGTTGGCTTTGGCCTGGCGAGTTAAGTTCAGCGTTCGCTTTAAAGATATCTGGCGCCATCTAGCGTTGTGAATGGGTATAATGTCTAGACCCTGAATGTAAGATGACCCCCACTTTTTCAGTCTTATTTCAATGCAAAAAACACCGTCTTATATTCCGGCCAATACAGTACTTTGATTTGTTCTTTATTTCTTTTAATTGTCAGACCACCTTACAATTAGCATGACGAGACCTTTAGTCCGCTCAGTTATCTATTTCCTGTTGTCTTGCACAGGATAAGCATTATACATGACTGATGTAAGAAATAGTTATGTGCCTTCTTCAGGAAATAATTTAGTAATTGTCAGTCATAACCCAGTGCTTAAGGGGAAATAGAATCTGTCATAGAGGGGTCAGTCATGTCAGTTGGCAACATAAGCAAAGTCGATGTTTACTTATTTGCTTGTGTCTTGTAATTTCCTTGCTTTATACATCTTGATCGTAGCAAACAAAGATGACGGTGGGGTTCCTAAAGTACATTCACCAGAAGGTCTGATCAATTTAGTTTTGTCATTTTTGCATTATTTAATCTTCACCCCTTTCCCAACATTACATATTGTCCATATGATTAAAGTCAAGAATTGTTTTTCTAAAATTTTATTTGGCGAGGGATTCAATTAAATTCAGTTTGATTTGTGGAACTATGATTTAGTTTGGTTGCAAGTTTTCGATAAAACGTAATGGCAGTCACCAATCATGCCAACACGGCTTGCAATCTGTGTCATGTAAGTGAACTCGCAATTTACAAAACACGTCTGCTATTTGAGATCTTAGCAGACCCATAGACTTTCCAAAGCAAATACGCCTGACGGGATTGTGTCATCATTGTTGTAGTGTTCAAGGCTAATTTTGTGGCTCCTTTAGTGCCTTAGCACCTTGTGCTGTTGTTTAATTACTTGTGCTGAAGTCATTGTGTATGAGTGTGTGTTAGTAAGTTCAGCTGTGGGTCCGTTAGGAATCACTGCATTCTTCAGCAACAGGCTCTGTGGTATGCCAGCACATTCCCCACTGCTGAGCTGGAGAATCCACTCGGAAAGCAGCGACGGGAACTTTTCCTTTCTTTCTCCTCCCAGTCTTCTAAAACCCTCTTCAACTTCGTTCTCCTTATATCACCCTCACCACTAACCTTTCACTTTTTGTTCTTACCCAACATCCCCTAATTTGTATTTTTGGACTTCTTTGGCTTTGACTGGCCTTATAATGTGTTTTCATAAAAAAATGTATTTCAGGACTTAAAGAAATCGCACATTATTCGTTTAAGTTACTCTTTCCTAAATTAAACCTGCGGTCTCTTATTGTTGGTTGGAAAATGGAACTGGCTGTGTCGGATGTGGTGTTGAATCAACAATAGCTCGAAAGAGTAGCCAGCACTGGGATGAAGTGAGCCACTTGCATGTTTGTTTTGCTAACAGGAGAATCACAGGACAGAGTTTAGACGACGCACACACACACACACACACACACACACACACACACACACACACACACACACACACACACACACACACACACTGCACACATCTTAGCGTAACAAGTTCAAACGGAAATTATGAAATGATTCGACTTTGCATGCGAACGGCTGTGATTGATTGAATACCTTTTTAATTAAGTTTAGATAAAAATAAAGCACAGTAAATCACCGAATTAACAGACTGAGGCAAACTATTTGTGAATGGGGTCTACTGAGGTCACAGCTTTTTCTATTATGAAATATGAATGCGCAATAGATCTTGGACCATTACTTTTGTTAACATCTAATTTGTCTAAAAGTTCCAAAAAGTGCCAATGTAGATTGAATTCTCTGAAACTTGGCATAGCAAAGAGAAACTATACTGTCTGTCTCTCTTTCCATGTGTAATGATCAAAAGCCTTCCCGTCAGTTGTAAAAATGCTTTCATCGTTCTCTCATAGATATTTTGGGAATTAGTCCTGTTTTTCCAACACCGTCACCCAACTGGAAAAATGGCCTCAAACATATTTAAAAGAATCATATTGGTTTCAAGACTTTGCGGGTTACATAAAATAACTGCAAAGCAGGCAGGATTTTGCCCGCAATTCTTGGCTTTTTTATATGTTATGTGCCCAAGAGGGGGGTCGGTGTAATGTGCTAGGTCAGAATGGCACATACATTCGATTTTTGCATTGTCCATTATGATATGCTGTTTTCACCTGTGAACAAATAACTTTGTCTGACATATTGGTGATTTCTGTGGATCTAACTTTCTGTTTCAGTGTTTTCTTCTCGGTCATGCTCCTGTGACTCATCAGTTCCGAGCAGGCTCCGGTTTCTGTCTTACACAGAGCAAACCACATAATTTCTCTTGCTGAATTGCCTCAATATAAGTCTTCCCTATTTGAGTTGTGCTGTTTTACTAATTGTTGTTCTTGTACACGGCATACATTTTATGTAGTGGCAAAAAAGTTGACTTGATTAATTATCCAATATTGGCATCATGAGGTGGATGAGTTCACAGAGATGAGCACTGACTTATGCTTCTTACTTAGATTTTCATTATGTAGCCACCCCTCATTTCTCTTCCTTCAATGTCCTGTTAACACTTATCCCTTCGGGGTCGGGGTGTGAGCAAAATACATTCTTCAACTATTTGCCGCACGCAAAAAAGTGCTTCATGCTGGTGACTTCGAAAGTTCATTACGCCTGTTGCAACTGAATAGGAATGCTTACTACTTCCATTCGCCATTGTGTTGATTTGTTGACGAATCTGTCTTGACTTGTACTTTAAGATGATTCCTAGAGCTTGCTCACTTGGTCATTTTTATTTCTAGAGTATGCCACTGCTAAATATAATTGGGTCAGTTTGTGTAAAACTATTTTGGGAGGGGTTGCAGCTTTAAACATTTTAAGTATAAATTTCAATTTTGTCAAAACCATTACTGTTCACACGGAGCTAAAAAATCATTTGACATTGACATATGAATGCCTGTGACAATACCAATTTATGGGCACCAACTCTTCATCTTCCTGGTCTCATCGGAAAACAGATTTTAAATTTTGAATATTGAATCTGGCCGGAGAAGGTTATTGAGATAAATTATATTGTTCAAAGAAAAGTCTGATGGAGATTCCGCTTGTCACAATGAGTGTACAGTTTGATGGAGAAGCATTGTCAAGCTTATGTTATGTACCCTGTGACAGTACTATGTTTTGCCATTATTGTTTTAAAAATGATGTGTCTCGAGTCGACTCGAGTCACGACTTGAGTGACCTAAGTTCTTTTTTTTCTGACGTGGGTCTTGTCTTAGGAAAAAACACATGAAAGACTCTGCTTTGACTTGGCTATTTACGACACTCGACTTCACTGACTTGAACGTCATTCTGTTTACATTTAGAAATCACCTTTCTCAATACCTATTGTACCTTTTTGTTTTTGAAAAAAAAAAGTATATTTTTGTGTCATGTGTGCCACCAATCTGCCACCTGTATGCCCCAGCTTCAGACAAACCTTTGGATTCAAGTGTTATCAATTTTTTATGAAACCAGGACAGACGAAAGCACCATGCAAGATTAGAAGGTCAAAAAAAACAACACGTAGATGACGTCTGATGTCAACAATCTGATGCAGGTAGGCTAGCTTTGTAAACTCTGAAGCTAGACTTAAGACTTATGACTAACGACTTACTTTTGACTTGTACATATGTGGCTGACTCCTACCTCTGGTGTTTACTGTTGTGTAGATAACATCATTTTTTTTGCCTTTTTATGTCATGTATTTAGGTTTAAGAGTCGCTTATTTTAAGTGACTCTTATTTGCTGAATGGGTATACCAGAAAGCGGGTTATGTGAAAACTCTGAGTAAGTTAACTCTAAAATGAGGGAAATTCTGAGTTATCCGTTCCAGAAAGAGAGGTAACTTAAACTCTGGGTCAGTTACTGCGGTAACTTACTCTGTGAACATAACCTGCTTGCTGGCAGGTTTACTACAAGAGACCCAGAGTTTCTACCCGTCTCCTCCCACACAAAGAAAGCAGGTAATTATGGATTGGCCGTTCATTCAAAATTCAGTCTACATTGAAGCCGTAATAATTCGAAACGCTTTACGTTGCGAGAGAATCTTCCGACCCAGATTAGACATTCTATCATTTGAAGAATATCTTTTCGAGCGCTACTGCTTTTCTTTGAACAATATAATTTATCTCAATAACCTTCTCCGGCCATGTAATGTTGGTTCTTAACCTTGTTGGAGGTACCAAACCCCACCAGTTTCATATGCGCATTCACCGAACCCCCTTTCATTAAAAAATAAAATATTTTTTTTAAATTCAATTTGGGGGTGCAGAGCATTACTTTTTTCTGTTGGCTGAACAGAACTCAATGTTTGTTTTAAAATAGAATTTTATTGAGTGTTGATGTAGGCTACAGCAACACATTTTAAATTACTTCAATAGGTATGAAACACAAATGTGTTTGTGTCAAGTGTTAATCCACAAAGTGTAGAATTAAGTGAAAGGACATTGGAAAATGTATTATTATTTGAAGTAGCCACTGAATTATCATTTTAGTTTAAATTAATATTGGCTTTGTATAATAGTCCATTTAAATTCATTAAATTAAAATCAGAGTGAGGTGCAATCACAGCCTGCTTCCAAGTCCTTTTTTCTCCTGTTGGATTGCAGCTAAATCAAAATTAGATTTAATTCCTATTTAAAGTCATAACTATAGGCTACGCTACGATTTTATAATTAAATGTTACATCAATGAAATAGTACATTCAAACTTGTGCATCGGGCAGCATTTTCCTCCCATGACGTCTCGCTGTTCTTCGCTGCTGCATCCTTATTAGATTTTCGGTGAAAAATACGTTCGTACTTGCCGTAGGCTTGCATAAGGACCTCGAACTCCGTTGTGGTAAAATAAGGTGATCTGTTTTTCCTAAGTTGTCATGCTGACTCGTGGTATCGGGGCTCGATTGGTGATGGCTTTTTATAGTGTGAACATACTCAGAGTTGATTGAACTAACTCAGATCAGCTTTACTGGAACCGAATACTCAGTCTCTCCCATCTCAGAGTAAATCAACTCAGAGTTCAGGGATAGACTCAGATTATATGTTGAACCTGCTTTCTAGAATAACCCCCCCACCCCCCCGGTCTTCCGATCGTCTTCTTGGTATTCACCTAGCGTAGCCTCGATTCTGTAGTTTTGATCAAGAATTCCTCTGCAAAGCGATACATTCATTCCTGCTGCTTGGAAGTTGTTGCCTTCTTTACAGATCTCCCAATGTTTTCATCCGTTCCACTGATGTTTTCCTTGATTACGTACTCGACTCTTGTTACATAGTGTAGTGAGTGCACTAATGTTCTTTTTCCTCTTGGCTGTGGTCAATTTTTGTGCAATAGGTCTGATTGATTTTCAAAACCTAAATCTAAAACTGAGCATAGACATTCACAGCTATTTCTAGTTTAATAAATAATGTAACGGGACACAACTGGTCAACATAACACACATGCAAGTCAAGTTTCAATAATTTTGTGCATATGAAAATGGGTGTGTTCAAATTAAGTTGTCTATCATAGTCAGTTGGAAATACCTTGAAATATACTTTGAAATATTGATCTCTTGTTGCATTTTTATATTTTTATGTCAAAAAGTAAATAATGAAGCAAATGTTTAACAGTAAATGCTGATGTCCTGAATATATTTTTGCCGTTTTTCTTTGTCACTTCCCTCTAAACAGAGGTGGCAAACTCATTGTTGTTGCGGGTCGTAGTTATGGTTTCCCTTGTGGGGCCATTAATGACTTAAATAGAAATGGATGGGCACTCATATTATTACATACACACAACAGAATCCAAGTCAATTAATAAGTGAACAATTTTCTAATTTATATTGCAAGTGTGATTGTAACAAACATTCATTACAGTATCGCTGTTATTCAAAGGAAGACAATTTGTAATGTTGGTATTTTAGTTAGAAACACGCATAAATTGCTTTTGCGGGCAACAAAATGATTTAGCGGGCCTTATCTGCCCCCGGGCTTTCAGTTTGATACCTGTGCTCTAAAACATCCAGATGCCATCTAAAAGTTTACTTCTTCTCGAAATCTCAATATGGTAGAGGTTTATGCTATACTATGTATACTGCTAATGAGTTCCAGATGTTTGACAAAAAAAAACAATTGTGTTTGCAACTTGCTTCATTGAAAGGAATGAAGAACTGAATCATCACTGGAGTGGGTGTCACTCCTCCCTTTTCCCCATCCCACTCACAACAGGCCAAAATTCCACTTTTTAAAGAATGACAATCCACTTTTTGAAGAGTGACTAGTTGACAACTAACGTTAAATGCACATCCGGTCTAGACAAGTAGAATTATTTTCCAGGGTTAAAAGTTCAACTATATGCAATGTATGCATGACTTAACTATTGATTTCTCCTCCTTGGAAAATAGATGAGTAATAGTTTCTGTGATTTTTACAGGGACATTTTCAATGTCAAGGAGGAAAAGCCAATGCAATTTAAAAAGCTTCAATAGCCTCAATTTCTACAGACATTTTTGGACTCAATAGGATTATATTTGGAAACGTATGCCTCTGTTCACATTATTTTCACATCAAAAATAAAAATCTAGACGGGCTGCCTGCGTTCTTAAGATCTGCATGGTTAGAGTAGTAGAACGAGACTAGTAATTGAGTTTTCGAAGCATAGATTTTTTTTGTCATTCCTTTAAAGGCTTATTCCGAAATGATTTAGTGCTTGAACCCAGCCCATCTCTCAAAGGACAAAATGAATGTGAACCTTGTTTGGAAGGCTTCACTGTCAGAGGGTTTTCATGTGCCTCATCGGTGCTGCAGCTGTCCTTTCAGTAGGAGAGAGTGAGCTGTGTTACCACAAAGTAGAGCATGACTTGACGATATCTTTGGACATAGTGGCAGATGCATTTTCTAGTTTCATAGCATAGAGACAAGACCATTGGGTGGAGAATGAAAGTAGTGCTCTTACTCATGCAGTCACTTTTATCCCAAGCTGGAAGGAATTATGGCTGTAGTCTTGTTCTCTCATTTTTTTATCTGTTTTTAGGGCTTCTCCTTTTGGTATCTATAGCTCTTATCTAAGATCGAGGATCACGCTGCGGCCTTTTGATAGCCAACAATAGCGCCATTACCTCAGAAATTATGTATAGTACACTCTTCTTTTGTAGAATACTAGCCAGAAATGTTTTGAGAGCAAAAATAAAAGGATGACAGTGCATGACAACAAAGTAGTCTGTCATCTTTTCATTTTCACTTTCATTTATTTTTAGCTGTGTTCGAGACTTGCCCAAGCAAGTCGTCTGATAAACTGAAACATTAGATTCTACAGGATCGCCAATATTGTTTTTATGTTTTGTTTGTTTGTTTCTTTGTTTGTTTCTTTGTTTGTTTGGTTGTTTGCCAGCCACGTATCTTAAATTTCAATGGGACAATTTCTACTTAACAATCTGGACAAATAATGGCATGGGCCACGAGAAAAAGCAAAAGCAATTTTTTTATTATTATTATTATTATTAATAATAATATGATTGTTGTTGTTGTTATTATTTACAATTTGAAAGGTGTGTGCTCCAATCTTTTGTTTCTTCTTTTCTGTCTTCCTACAGAGGTTATCAGCCAGTGGCAAAGCGAACCAAAAGAACGTGTCATCTCTCTTGTCCTCACCCATTTGCCATTGCTCAAACCAGGCAATATTGAAGCCAAGGGCGAATACATGCGCCTACTACCACGCATCCTTGCGCACACTATCGAACATGGCCGCCACCTGGAAGAGTCTCGCCAACTCTTATCGTATGCTCTCATCCACCCTGCCACCTCCCTGGAGGACCGTGCTGCATTGGCCCTCTGGCTCAACCATCTTGAAGAAAGGGCCGCTGCCACGGGAGACTCACTTGAAAGGCCATCGCCTGCCGGCCCACACCACCATCAGTCCACTCCACCGTCTACCCTTACATCATCGGGATCCTCCACAAACAGTTCCTCTTCAGGTAACCTATATGCTTTGCATCACCACCAGCGATACGGCTCGGACGATCGCCTCAATGGATGGCAAAGCAACAGGGATTCAGGGCTCGGAAGAGGCTGGCAGCAGCAGGGCTGTGAGAACGGACACCTGCCTCTCTACCCATCATCCTCTGTACCAGCAACCATCAACACAATCGGAACTGGTGGCAGTGGTAATGCCAGTAAGTGTACTATCCTTTATTATTTGACAGTTTCACTTTCTGTCAAGGTTCTGCTCATCATTTCTGGTCTGTTGTTGTGGAGCTTGCATTGAGTACAAGAACTCTATTTATCTATTCTTTCACCATGAAGTTGTCACTGTGACTGATTAGTGTCTTCCCTTTTTTTGAATACACAAAAACGTGAACAGCAACCACCGGTATAGGGCAAATATTTTCAATTGAATTTCAATCCTAACATTTTATAAAATCTCCTGAACCCACACTAGTTCAAGTTTTCGCTAGATGGAAAAAAAAAAGATCCGATTTTCTTCCTTAGCGGCTTTTCAAAATGAACATACTCATTTTTAGATTCACCCCCCCAAACAAAATCACCATCCGTCCGCCCGCCCGCCCGCCCGCCCGCCCGCCCGCCCGTCCGTCCGTCCGTCCGTCCGTCCGTCCATCCATCCATCCATCCATCCATCCATCACTTATCAGGAGTCGGGTCGCAGGAGCATCGATTTAAGCAAGCCCAGACTTCCTGCTCCCCAGCCACTTTGTCCAGCTTTTTCCAGAGGAACCCGAGGTGTTCCTCAGCCAGCCAAGATACATAGTCTCTCCAGTGTGTCCTGGGTCGTCCCTGGGGTCTCCTACCGGTGGAATCTGCCCGGAACACCTTATCAGAGCGCCATCCGGGAAGCATCCTAATCAGGTGCCAAAGCCACCTCATCTGGCTCCTCTCAACGCGGAGGAGTAGCAGCTATACTCCGAGTCTCTCATGGATAACCAGGCTTCTCACCCTATCTCTAAGGGAGAGCCCGGACACCTTGCGGAGGAAACTCATTTTGGTCGCTTGTATCCAGAATCTTGTTCTTTCACAGCTCGTGACCATAGGTGATGGCAGGAATGTAGAATGACCGGTAAATCGAGAGCTTTGCCTTCAATAGCCCATTTTCATTAGTCCTCATGTATTACATATATGCTCTCCTCATTTTATCTTTACTGTTAGTACTTTTAACTTCAGACCATTGACTACTGTATTTGGCTCATTCAGCTGGCAACTTGCTTCTTTAGTCTAGCAGTGTGCGGGGTTTGCCAACTATTTTCATGAGTGGATGATCACTGGGCTTTGCAGCAATTTAAATTTTGAATCGCATTTCTGCAATGGAGCAGTCTTTGAAATTACAGTATATACAATACACATATTGTGTTTTACAACAATAGGCAACCATATTTATCATTTTGTATGGAGTACTAACGTATGTAGTACTAATAGTAATTTATTTTGTCTTGAGCTAACCCAAGTCATCACGTGTTGTGTGGTGACGAGTGAAAAATTCTTGCATTTCTCTGTTGTGCATTCGCTGACAACACTGATATTTTCAAGCATGTAAGCAGTTACCAGTACAAAATCTAAGGAATTAAGGACCCTAACCCAGACAAATCAAGTCAAATTTATTTATACAATTTATATAGCTTTTAGTCACAAGAGTCTAAAAGGACTTCACATGCCCACCATTCACAACTTTTTTTTTAAGTGTTTAATTACCCAGAGAAACATGTTTTAGTAATATGGGAGGTAGCTGGAGTACCCAGAGCAAACCCCCGCAAGCTTGGGGAGAACATGCAAAAGTAAGGCTCAAGTGGTATAACAATAAAATTCAGAGGCGTTAATAATGTACGTCAACAAAGAAGTTTGAACGTAACCAATAGTAAATAATAATTGAAATTACAGTTTGAGAAACTGTAATTTCGCTTAAGTGCAGAAAAAAAATTTTATGAATGAAAAATAAAACAAATACCCTCCATCTCTGTATTTCAAGTTACACAAAGTGTTTCTCTGTACCCAAGATTAGTGTTGTGTCAATTGTTTGTGCCTTGAGTGAGTGTGCATATTGCATATAAAATTAGATGGATTGTTGAACCAAAACCTTTGTTCACTTGTTCCTGCACTGGAGGAAAGAAAGAGGGAGCTAGCCTTGAATGTCAGGTATCCCTGACTTCAACCCTGGAGGAGCAGACATACTGTAACTTTGAACTACAACCTGGAGCCTTGTACAGGAACGGTTAGGACCTCACACACCGATAACATCGATGCACTAGAGACGTCAGCGGACTAGAACGTTGGATTTGGCTTTCCACACAGTGATTTTTTTTTCTAAATTACACGTGAAGACGAACATGATTTTGTGCAAATTGTGGAACCGAAAATATTATGTTATCTGTATTATCAGAAAATTCCCAAATGGATGGATGGATGAAAAATCTAGAAAAACACAGATACAATACATGCACCCGAAATATTGCAACAAATGTTATTTGGAATGAAAAGAAATAATTAGATTAGTAGCCTTTTGCACGTTGTGTCCAAAAAATCCATACACTGAGCATGACAATTCTGCACCTAGGTTACATGAATGGCTGTTCTTTTGCAACGCGTTTGGCTGTGATTTAACATGCCAAATCGCAAGTGAATTGCATCACAACACAGATGTTACGCTCGATCAAAATGCCGCTCCTACATAAACAACCAATCATAGGGGCCTTTTCAGAACTTTTTCAGTGGGGGTGTCCAGAGTGACACAATGTCTCATGAAAGGGTGGCCATGCACCTGTAACCTCAACTCAGAGGTAGAGAGTCAGCCAAACATTGAACAAAAAAAAATGTTGTTTTGGCCTACTATCCACATTTGGGGGTTCATATATTAAAATGCATACACATACATATAGGCTATGTGCAGCTCAGTAGTGTCAACTAGGCAAGCCTCTCCGTTTGTTGAGAGTTGGTATGTAACGGGTCAGTCATAGCGGTTGTTATTAAAAATTGTTAACAACACCACGCGGGGTCGTTATATCGACTTAATATTCCAGTGGTAAATAATGATACACATTTTTTTGTGCTGTACTAATTCCGTTGGGTTTTCTATGCGGGAGCGTGTAATTGTGTCACGAGTTTAGTTTTGTTTGATTTTTACTTGCTGGATAGTGACCACATTACCATTTGTGATTTAAGTCAAACCATGGTGGAAGATAACTAGAGTGGGTGTGTGATATCAAAGAACACAGTGAGAAGGCTGGCCTTTTGAAACTAAGCATAACTATGGTCTGAGCAGGATATTTTCAGACAAGAATGCAAGGGCTCTGTTTTTTTCTTGCTGGGACATGAAAGAAACAGCTGAGGGTTTATAAATAAAGACATATTTAAAACTCTGCTGGCAGCACCAAGAAATATCATCTTATATTTTTGACTGCCTGTAGCCTTAGACCTACACATACAATCTCAGGGTTTTCACACTGATGAACCGCACCGGATTGAATAAAAACATTTGAAAAATATTATTGCCGACGTAGAGGAATTGTGTGCAATTTCTATCATATGCCACATCGACAATGATCAATGTGTGAGCCATCTGTTTGCGCAACCATTCTTAGGAGTTTTTATTCTCTGGCACTAAATGAGTAACAGTAAGCAAGTCGTAAACTCCGGCAGTTATGATCATTCTTTCTAGAATATTATTTTGCTGTCACATCGTCATGTGTGCTATTGATGGGACCATCCATTTGACCCCGGCTCATAGTTTGAGCTCCAGCCCAAGCCACAGTGGAACATGCCATACATCCCTTCCCTTGTAAGGCATCCTTTGTGGGGGACTGTATTTAGGGTAAATGGCTAATATTTAGGGACTGGAACATGTAATGTTAGCTGGGCACCTATTTTAAACAGAGCCCATGAAGTACTATACATAGCGCCGACAGTCAGAAGACCACATATAAGATGGGCGAAGAGGCAGGAGTGTTGGAAGCAGCTTACCCCGTCAGAACAGCGACAGATATCAATGCTTTGACGTTCCACCAATTCATCCAGGTTATATGCCATCACAGCCTGGGGAAAACATTCTTGAGGTGCTCCTCTTGTGATACTTGATCAAATGGATAATATAATTATTGGAATTTATATTTTTTTGAAAATAATAAATTGGAGCGAAACCTTTATTAAAACTTCAAGTAGGGCATAAAATCTCTGTTTTCTCTCATTATATTCACAATATTTCTAAATAAATACATAGAAAAACATGTAATTGTCCAGTAGTAGTAGTTTAAGACGTTTGTGAGCCCAGCTGAGTGCTGAACATACGATATGAAGTGAGTCTACAACAAATGTTTTGTTTTGGTCTGTTTAATCAATGCTACTGTTGAAATTGGCATTGTGACATAAAGGCCTTGATCAGTGTATGTTGAACTGACACTCCACACGCAAACTTAGAAAGGCAGGACAGCTGTCGAAAAAGTCCCACAAAACCATACACATGTATCATTGAACAAAAGTTTACAACAAGCTTACCTCGCGTATAATGTCTTGACATTTTTTCAAGTGGTTGGCGACCAGTCTTGTGTGTACCTTGCCTCCAGCTCATATTCAGCAGGGGCTGCCTCAAGCTCACGTTCAAGCGTAATGAGGACAAGTGGTATAGAAATTGACTTGGTGTGTAATATTTGAATTGACTCAGCAAATGTTGACCTTCATTAGCTTTGTGGGACATTCATTGGGTGGGGCTTGTGTCAGGCAATCGGGCGTTTGTGTTGAAGTACTATGCGTGAACTGCACAAACAATAGAAGTCCTACATAGTGTTGTTTTGTTTTAGCGACCATTTCCTTGAACACAGGAATAAACCTTACCTGTCTTATGTCTCACAGTCCTAACCAGTGGAAGTGGCAACCAGCCACACAGTCCTCTGAAGCGCTCAGTGTCTCTAACTCCACCAATGAGTGGCCCAAACAACCATCCTATGGGTCCTGTCTGGCTGTCCCAGGAAGATCTGCGTAGTAGTAGAGGCCCAGCCCCTGATCACGCACCCCTCTCCCCTCAAAGCAGCATTGCTTCCTCAGGCAGTGGAGGAAGTGAACATCTGGAAGAGGCCAGTTTGGGAGGAGGTTTAAGTCTACATCGCAGTTGCTTCCATGAGGAGGGCAGTGGCATGAGGGGTGAGTCGGAAGGGTTTTATTTTCTGTCAACCAAAAGTAAACATTTTGAATTGTATTGTGGAAGGCGCTGAAATGTACATTATGAAGAAGGCGCCCTTAAAACTCAGGCCACGTACCTATCGACAGGTGCACGAGTCTCCTAGGAAAGTTAGGACAGATTTACGCTTCACTGAAAGATGGTCTAAATATGTTACATGTGTAGGTAAGCAAAATTATTGCCAACACTAAATTAATATAGAAGTTATTCACATTGAATTAATGGGGTGAAATCCATGTTAACTACTATAATTAGTAATTGGAAATGTTGGCCTTTATGACTTGACTACAGGTAAGTCAATTGTTCGTCTTCCACATGGGTTTAAAATGCAGCAAATTGGGAATCCTACACTATTATATATCAGCTTTTTCTTGACTCACATTTGTTCGCTTGGAAACTACACAAGGGTTCCGTCAAGCAGAGAAGAGGTGGGGCCGCTCCTTCTCTGATAGAAAAAAAAAGAAATCGTTAGTGAATCTGGTGGCTGGTGGTTCCGTTAGTTGGGCTGTGTATTGTGGTTTGACAATTTATTAGCTGAAAAAAAATAAGTCCATCCATTGATGGAGTGTGTCAACGTCCTCGCTCCGCATTCTCCACGGCTGCTCCATTTTGGTTCGGTCTCAGCAGGTATTGGAAGCTGACTTATTTTCCTACATTGTGTTTATTTCACCACAGTGTGTGTCTGTTTGTGCTTGTGTTGCTAATGTGTGTGCCATAGTAATAAAGTGTTGATAGCTGGTTGTGTTGTGGAGTTCCAGATGAGTACAGAATTGCAATGATTTTTTTCTTCTATTGTTCTCAAATCTTGAGTAAAAAAACACATATACAGGACGCTGTGTTTATGATGAAGTACATTGCCGAATCTGATTGGATTGCTGCAAGGAGATTTGAAATAAGAGTTCAAATTTTCTAACTTGAGCAAATGGATGAACGATGCTTCCTTGTTGAGGAAGTCTGGGCACGTCCAACCAGGAGGAGGCCCTGGGGAAGATTGGGACATGCTGAGATTGCAATGTCTCTCGGCTGATCAGGAAATACTGAGAATGACAAAATGGCTGGGAGAGGGAATCCTGTGCTTCCCCTTGCTTGGCCGTCTCCAACTCCCACCCACAGCCTAACTTCAAAGAAGCCAAATAGGATGGATGGAATGATGGGGAATTTAAGAAATACCGTAACACATTCAGACATTACCAACCAGTGGCAAATTATCGAATTTCACTCAGTTTGTCCCAAAATTTGATTAATTAGTTACAAATACATCTTTGATCACCTATCTATGCTGGCGACCAGCAGAAGTAGATGATACACTAAACCTGTATATCCAACATTCATACAACTGAGACTGTTGTGGTAAATTTGTGACTACATTATGACAAGATCATTTTTTCTGAATTTCTTTTATTTCTTTTTATTATTATTATTATTATTATTATTATTATTGTTTGGCAATCTGCCATGAGATTTTTCAATGGCGCCTTGGCTCAATAAGGATTTTTCCAGTCTGAAATAAAAATCAGCACTATAACTTTATGTTAAAAAATTTTTTTTAAAAATTGTGAATCTTAGATGCCAAGATTTTCATACAAACACCCAAATATAAATATCAAGTTTTAATAAGACTTGCTTTAGTCTTGTATTACTTTACCATTTACCCTAAAATGCTTGCATGTGTGTTTGTGCACTACAGATGTTCCTGCATGGCTGAAGAGTCTCCGTCTTCATAAGTATGCAGCGCTGTTTTCTACCATGACCTATGATGAAATGATGTCACTGACTGAAGAACAACTGGAGGCACAGGTACACACTGACTTTTGGTTATGGACTATAGGTCCTTGAGTCAAACTCTACCTTTAACTTATGCACTTCGTTTTGTTTTTGTTTGTTTAACCTTTACGTATTCTTGATGCCTGTTCGGAAGGTTCATATGTTTTGATGCTTTGTTGTTCTCGTTATTGTTGTTTCTGCAGAAAGTTACCAAAGGAGCAAGACATAAGATTGTTATTAGCATTCAAAAGCTGAAAGAGAGACAGAACTTGCTGCGCAGCCTCGAAAAAGTCAGTTACCTATTTTCTGTGCGTGTGTATGTACGTACTATCTTGTGAGTTGTACCTATTTCCATGCGTCTCTTTCCTTTCTGTCCCTTCCCACCGCCAGGATGTATTAGAGGGCAGTAATCTGCGTGTACCGCTGCAAGAACTTCATCAGATGATCATGACGCCTATCAAGGCTTTCACAAGTGGCGAGGAGACGTCCTTGCAGCGCCCTCTCCTGAATACGGAATCCAAAAGCTCTGCACCTGGATCACATCTCGCTGGAGGAGGTGGAGAGGCTGAGGCAAGCTCAAGTGTCATTGCAGAGGGGGATCTACCAAGCCAGTTCACTCGTGTCATGGGCAAAGGTGAGCTGAGGACACAGCTGGTCAGTTGAATTAATATTGAGAAATTATCATCAAGAAATTTTTTTATAATTTCCTATCTTGGTCTCAGTTTGCACTCAGCTTCTGGTGTCAAGGTCAGATGAGGACAACATCAGCTCCTACCTACAACTCATTGACAAGTGTCTTATCCATGAGGTACGCATTACCACTGCTAGTTCTATTCGTCCAACGTTTTAGTAAGTTAGGTCGACCATAGCTAATTTGCCTAATCTAACTCGCAAAGCTTTCTTGAAGTACTAGCAATTCTCAAAATTACTATAATAGACCAGTAGAATTGGAGGAGAAACTGAAATGCCATGTCGTGGTAAAGTTCAGCAGAAATGCTTTTGGTCAATGACAGCATTCAAGTGATCTGTCAGTTGTTTTGAATGATGTACTTTCTGTTTCAACACCCTAGTCATCCACTCTACTGAACTCTGTTCTCTTCCCTTGACCATCAGTCCTTTGGTGAAACTCAAAAGAAGAGGCTGTTGTCATGGAAACAGCAGGTCCAGAGGCTGTTCAGATCCATTCCGAGAAAAACGCTCCTTGACATTGCAGGTTACAGAACGCAGAGGAGGTATATATACACTATGTTGCCTGCGTTCTGCATTGTACATAAGTCAAGGAACTAAACGAGATGGCATGTTTTGTCCTGTAGCAGTCGTGGATTCGGTCAGTCCAACTCCCTCCCTACCACAAGCTGTGTTGGGGGCAGTGTTATGGCACGGAGAAGCCTTCGGCAGTTCCAGATGCCCTCGAGGAGCTTACCAGGTGCAAGGCTAGGCCTGCTAAGCAGTAGTGGCCTGCTGGGACCCACGCCTCGCAGTAGCAGCAGCACACCCACGGGCCCCAAGCAGGGGAGACAGGTGAGTCACACGGCAGGATTCTATTTTTTGGCCCAAATTTAGACTCCCCTCCCGACAGTCGTAGGTCGGCCCCGATTCCAGTAATGCCTCCAAAGATAATCTTACCAGATAATCATACCACGGTGGTGTTTTCAGGCTGCTCCCCGCTGCTTGGAAGAACATGCGACCTCGAATTAGGGATATTCAACATGTTGGATTTTTTGGGGGGCCGACTTCACACCATGTGTGGTGTCCCCCGAGCACAAACAACCATGTAGCCGGTTGACGGCGACATGCAGACAATCGGTAAATGAGGTGACGAGGTGGCATGGAAGCGCAGTGGGGAATCCAAAATCAAAACAGTTATGGGGCCATAGAAAGTTTTTATTTTTTATCACCCTTTTTTTCTATTAAAAAATCGAAACAAAATCTGTCCGCCATTTGTTCACTCTGAAGCCACAATTTATCTTGGGAGGTTTTGCAAGATTTGACGTGACGTCTGACGTGAATATTCATGAAGGAAATTGTGTGTGATGTGTTGCTCCTGCCATATATGTTCAAAACTGTGATTTTTATCTTATTTTTAGTTGTGTGTGTGTGCGTGTGCGTGCGTGCGTGCGTGCGTGCGTGCGCGCGCGCGCATGTGTATATAGTATACATACACACACATACACACACACACATTCCATAGTGCAAAAATAAGACAACGGAATGGGGTGTAGTGTTGGCGTCAGACAAATGAAATGAGGTGGATGGAACTTTAGGGAAGTCACCCCGCATACCATAAAGCTTGCGTCAGGGCTGAAACAGGAGGAGCTATAAAGCTGCTTCAGGCTCGTCCTGGCACTCTTTGGTCGGGGCTGACCCATTTCAGTGGAAACCGCGGTCTCTCCCTCTCTCACACATACTCATCCCCAACAATGGGAGGAAATACCTCAGTTCCTTTTCCCCATACCTCCTTGTGTGTTTGTATTGTAGATCTGTGCAGAGGAAACTAGGGAGAGATATGTGAGGCGTACTAGTTTGGCAGTTTGGGAGAGGTGTTTGTGAGGGAGGGGCAAAGACACAACAGAGAGAGAGACAGGGAGGGAGGGAGGGAGAGAGAGAGAGAGAGAGAGAGAGAGAGAGAGAGAGAGAGAGAGAGAGAGAGGGAGGGAGGGACAGAGAGAGAGGGAGAGAGAGAGAGAATTTACGTTTGAATATTAGAGAAATAAAGAGCGCGAGAAGCAGTGAGAACAGAGCATAGGCATTTCCTGTTTTTCCTTGGCCCGCGCACTGGAGGTCCATGAGTGGGGTTGTAGAGAGAGCAGGGTTAGTGTTGGAGGTTATAATAGGCAGGTTACAGTGAGAGATTTCTGTGATCACAGAACCATCAAACGTTTCATTGTATATAGTCAACAATGTTGCAAGAAACGTGCTCAGGAAAAAAAAGACACAAATTAACTGACAAAGATTTGAGAAGACACAAACATGAAGCTACCAAGAACCCATTATCCATCAGTTCTACCATTTTACAGAACTTCAATAACTGATAAGATGAGAGTGACTCTTGACGGACCAGCCAGACCCGTGACTGGATCATTAACAGCTACAGAGCTCCACTTCAAATCAGACACCAGCAAGGTGTCGTTACGTAAAATGAGCTGGTTGGACCTTTTCGAGTTAAAGGTGCACTTAAAATAAACTCTAAAATTAAAACTTAATTAAAATGAACCAACTGTCATTCCATCCCCTGCTCAAAGTACTCCACTTGGTAGCTCGTCGGTAAAGTCCTTTAAGGTGACAGAATGAAGATGTGGCCCCTTCTTCACCTGACCTAAACTCTATTGAGAATTTGTAGTAGTTTCTAAATGTGAGATTTATGCTGGAGGAAAACCGTACACCTCTGTGAACAATGTCTGGGAGGTTGTTTCTGCACAGAAAGTTAATACTCATCAGATCAAGAAATTGACAGACTCCATGGATGGAAGTCCTGTAACTTATTAAAAAGAAGGGTGGCTATATTGGTCTCTGTTCTTTTATTTATTTATTTATTTTTTTAGTTTATAATCTCACTTTTAACGAGTGAAAATAAGCAAGTGAGATGCAGAAATTTCTATTTTTACTTTAGTTGCATATTAATTCTGCACACTATTTCCCCTAATAATTGTGTACGCAGACATTTTCCCAAGAAAGCCAGAATCTCACTTTTACTCTCTTACGTATTCAAGTTTGGGGTTCATTAACATTTTGGTTGACAGAGAACACTAAAGTTGTTCAAAAACTCAATTAATTTTTGCCATTCAATGTCTTTACTGCTTATTCCAGCAAAGGTCGCAAGGTGGCTATTTTAGCTGACTTCGGGCAAGCGGCAAGGTACACCCTCCAATCACAGGACACAAACTGCATATTAAATTTACAATTTAGCATAAATAGTCACTTTACCAAATTTTGCCATCCATCCTCTGTTCTTTGTCACCAACCTGGGCACCCTTCCGTCCTTATTCATAGAATAATCATCGCCGTCTGTCCTCGTCCTTGAAAAGGGCTTCCGAACCCGGTCCCTCCATCATCAGTCTGGAAAAAAAAACGTCCAACGGATGAGAAACCCAATTTCATTAAAATGGTGGAGTGCATATATCTTTACCATATGGCGGCGGTAGACGTTCACTTTTTTGTGTATGCGGGTGCGTGCGTGCGTGCGTGCGTGCGTGCGCGCGCGCGTTACAGTCCACGATGTTTTTGTTGCCGTTTAATAGTTTTGTGTGTTGATGGGGTCCTGCTCCTACCTGATTGGTGCCCCACGTCTCTGACTCAGCTAACCAATCAGTGGTCGTCACAGTCTTTCAATTAATAAACCTAAGCAGCATAATTTCTGGAATCTGAGAAGTACCCATAGAATTGATCCATTTTTACATGTAAAAAACTATATTGCATTTTTAAGATGTCATAATAAATAGTCTGCATAGTAACTGTCCCAATAGTCAGCAGAGTTCCCAAAACCTCTGTTTGAATATTTTTGCAAAAGAGCAACTAGTAACCAATCTAACAACGTTTGGTGATGACGTGGAGACTTTTGGAGTCTCCGGGAGTCCCTCAACCAGGGCAGTAGATGTTCAACTTTTTGTGTCCAAACTATGCTTGGGTGAATAATCCATTGTCTAGTTTTATCAGTCCCCAGAGACCCAACTATTTGTATTTGTAAGAGGTTAACTATTGCTATTATCTTTGATAGCAAGTGAGTATGTGTATGGCTCGATACATATCCGGCTGATATCTAAAGATGTTGACAGTTTTTTATCCCCCCACTTCATCAAGTTGATTGGTCTTGCGTGTGTATTTTTTTTCCCTTCAGGGTCTGTGGTTTGCCAATCCTGGAGGCAGCAACAGTATGCCGAGTCGAACTCACAGCTCCGTGCAACGGACCCGCTCCCTGCCTGTTCATACAACTCCGCAAACTATGGTTATGTTCCAACAAGCTGGTAGGAACCTTTGAAAGAAATCTCACACATACTCATATGTTCTTTGTGTAGGACACAAATTTTGTCTTTGCAATTAGGGCAACTTGCAGCTTGTCATTAGAAACATATAACTAATGTATTATTTCATAATTGGACACTGCCTACTAACACTGATTTATTTGCATAAGTGTAAAATTTCAAGTCACGTCAGGAACCACAACAATCTTAAGTTCTTACCTCCCCAAAATGTTTTCTTTAACCAAAGACCAAATACCATGCTGACATGAATCCTAAACATTTGTGCAAAACTGCTCACTTCGAATATCATCTAAGTAGCTGATGAAAATAATCAACACTGGATTGCTGCATTGAAAACACTGCACACACACTGAAAACACAGAACCATTGCAAACACTGAAAACATATAACTTTTGTTGTCGCTTGCTTATTTAGAGTAGAATGTGCCTACATAAAACAACAAAACACTGTATTCAATCAACGTGACAACACATAGTCCTTATATCGCTGGGTTTGTATCACTACGTGACCGCCTCTGGTTGTGGCAGGGGTATTTCTGTTCCCAGTTCCTCTGGGGGTATGTCCTTCTGCGACCATATGAGGAACAGGAACTGCCTCCGCATTTTCCTTGGCCTGTAGCTGATTGGGGATGTTGACCTCCATCGGGTCATTGAGGGTCACTCCCTGTGCCCGCCTGAGGTGCCTGCGATTTCTCCTTATGACGCTTCCCGAGAGCAACTGCACTTCGTAGGACCTCCCATCCACCGGTTTCAGCACCCGGCCCAATCTCTAGACAGTGTGAGGTGGGAGTGGCTGTATCCTCACACAGTCACCTGTTTTAAGTATGTCCAAGTCTTTAGCTGCTCTGTTGTAGTATGCACTCTGACACTGCTCTTTGTTCTTTAGATTCCAACTTATCTGCTCCACTTGTGGTTTCAGCAGGCTTTCTTTTGTTGGTAGCAGTGTCTGGGTTCTGCGAATGAGTAAGCTCTGTGCTGGGCTGCTTTCCAGGCCCTGTGACGGTGTGTTGCGGTGGTCTAGAAGAGCCAGATAAGGATCCATATCGGCTGCTTTGGCTTTGATAAGATGTTGTTTGGCTGTCTTAACAGCTGATTCAGCCTTGCCGTTGCTCTGTGGATAGCCTGGTGATGAGTTCATATGCCGGAAACTCCACCGTTCACAAGTCCTGGGATGCATATTGTGGCCCATTGTCTGAGACCACCGTATCCGGAATGCCTTGGCGCGCAAAGTGACCTTTAAGTGTCTTTATCACCGTGGTCGACTTTGTATCCGGCAAGTAGTCAAGTTCCCAAAAGTTTGAAAAATAATCCACAGTGATGAGATAGTCTCTGCCATCCAGAACAAAAAGATCCATGCCCACCTTAGCCCAGGGCCTGTGCGGAACATCATGTGACATCAATGTTTCTTTCTGCTGTTTATTGTCTATTGACCTACAGATTTCACATTTGGCAACATATTGCTTCATGCCCTGCCAGAAGACGCATTCGTTGGCTCTCTGTAGGCATCCTTCAGCACCCAGATGCGATGAGTGCAATAGCCCAGTGTGCCTTCTGCATGAGCGCTGCGCCCAACCTAGTGTCTGAGGCGTCGCACTCTACTGACAGCTCCTCACCCGGATTTTAATATTTCAGCACTAGAGCATTCATTATTGTCTCTTTAAGTTTGAGGGATGCCTCCGCGTGCTCTGTTGTCAATTTCCAATCCTCGTCTTTGTGCGTCAGATCCCTCAGTACTTTGCATTGGTCTGAGAGACGAGGGCAAAACTTTGTGAGGTAGTTGACCATACCGAGAAGCCTCTGCACCCCTTTCACATCTGTCAGCGCTGGCATCTGCTCCACTGCACACACTTTTTCCGGATCCGCTTTGAGTCCCTCTGCCGACAAGCAGTGTTCAATGTACGTGGTCTCCTTCTGTCCCAATCTGAATTTTTCCACATTTAGTTTTATGTTCTTTTCCCTGCATCTGTCAAGAAACTGCTTCAGTTTGTCATCATGGTCCCGTTCTGCTTCCTCCTGTGTCTCCCCTTGTCCTGTGATCAGGATGTCATCCGCAACAATGTACAGACCGAGCACATTGTCCAAGGCCTGTGTGAGCTTTCGCTGAAATATTTCTGGTGCTGGACTTATGCCCATCGGCATCCTCAGCCATCTGTAACGTCCAAAGGGAGTGGCAAATGTTAAATAGCTGGACTCCTCCTCCAGCTGTACATGCCAAAATCTACTCTTGACGTCACACACTGTGAACACTTTGGCTCTCAACAAGTCGGCTAAGATGTCCTCAGTGGTTGGAAGTGGGAAGTGGCTGCGTTTCAATGCTGTTTAATAGTTTAGGATCAATACAGACTCTTGGCTTGCCATTCTCTTTCTGTACCACCACCATAGCACTGATCCAGTCCGTGCTGCAGTCAACAGGGGTGATTATTCCTCTGCGTTGCAGGTCTTTGAGCTCCTCCTTCAACGGTTTCATCAGTGCAACAGGGACCCGTCGCTTTGGCAGCTTTATAGGCTTCACGTTGCTATCTCCATTTTATATTTTCCTTCCAGACATCCATCTCCAGTGAACACATCGGCATAACTTGTTTTAATTTGTTCCATTGTCCACTGTTCTGTTGCGATTTTCCCTGTCGTGACTATCTCATCTGTAGCCATGATATTCTCATGGTGCACTTTGCCTCATTGCCTCACTGGCACTCCTGCCCAGGAGTGGCACTGCACCCTCTGTATTTACCACTTGAAACTTCAAGCGATATTGTTTGTGATTTCGTGGATTTCTAATTTAGATTTTACATTTCCCCAATGGCCTCACCATACTTTTGTTGTACATAACTAGCACTGTGGTATAATGCTCCGGCTTAATGTCAGGGTTCAACAGGTTAATTGGAATAACGTTGCATGTAGCCCCACTGTCTATTTGAAAATTGACCAGGTCCGTTCCCTAATAGCATGCCAGCAAAGAGAAGCCGGGTGTTAGTCTTAGTTGTGTTCATCTCATCACAGTGTGCTCTTGCTGCTCTCACATCCATGACTGAGCCTGTCTCCACTCTACGCTTATATGTGATACATCTTCAAATCTATCGCTCATATCTTCTGTTGCTACGGCCCTCACGTTCTGCTTCCACGTTTGGTCCGTTCTAACCCTGCATTTCGCCGCAAAGTGTTTCTCTTTGCCACATTTGGCACACTTTTTCCCAAATGTCGGGCATTTAAATTTACTTTTCTCATGTGTTTAACCACAGAATTTACAATCCACCGAGTTGTTGTCAACTTTCCTCTTGTACTGACTGCACTTCTTGAACAGCGTGTACCTCCTCCCCCGACGGACCTGTGATGGTTTTAACATTCTCCTTTGAGAGCTCCGCAGCTCTGCACAGTTGCAAACATGTGTTTGGAGCAGGAGCGGGCAAACCTTTTGACTTCCAGGCCGAATTGGGTTCTAAATTTTGACCGGGGGGCCGAACCAGGAGCAGATGGATGTAGTGTTTGTGTGAAGTAATATAAACGACATGTAAAGGTCATTGCATAAAGTTTTTTGGCCTTTAGCAGGTAGCAAAGGATGCATAGTTAAAACAAGCTTTTTGAAAACAAATGCATTTATTAAAAAAAATATTTCACCCAAAAAATTCTATCAGTAATTCTCATGAAATACGACACTGTTATTATGAATAACAGTTTCCATCACTTCAGTGCCTGCAGGTTAGATTTATAAAAGATGTTTATCTTATGAGGCGAAATCACATCAAACGGCAAACATTCTGACCAAATACATCATCTTGAAGAATCAGTGAAAATATACATCTAAATAAAGTAATAAAGAAATCAAAACAGCAACACAGTGACGGATATCTGAAAATCAGAGCAGAGCTTAAAGGCCTAGAGACATCACTTTTTCTTTTTTTCAATTAGAACGGAATTTGATAGAATGTATAAAGTGAACACATTTGCCGCATTGGAAATTAAAAATGGACACCGATTACTAAGAATAAAGCTAAAATGAAATGCCAGTTTATCGATCAGGTCCCGCACGAAGCCAAACTGGCGGCGCCATTACTGTGACGTCACAAGTTGTACATCTGGATGTCAACAAACCCAAACAACATGGCAGATGATAGCGACAGCTCCGTTTTCTACCGGCAATATTAGCATCATTTTATCCGATTCAGAAACCTCTTTTGACGCAGAATATGATGAATCTAGCAGTTCACTTGGGCTGAGCTGAGCACATTTTCTGAATTGTGCCCCTCCCGTCACTCTGGTTAGGTTGGCATAGTAAAAAGTGCTCTTGGGGGCTTTAGAGTGCCGAGTTGATCTCGGCACATGAAGACATGACCACCTGCAACGTTTGGTTTAGGTTTTATAAGCATTTTTAATTTTATTGCTTAAATCGCATTTTCCCGACGAGCTGAGCACGTTTTCTGAATTGTGCCTCTCCCGTCACTGTGGTTAGGTTGGCATAGTAAAAAGAGTAGAGTGCCGAGTTGACCACTGCGCATGGAGAAATGAACATCTGCAGCGTTTGGTTTAGGTTTTAGGCGCATTTTTAATTTTATTGCTTAAATCGCATTTTTTCGACGAGCTGAGCACGTTTTCTGAATTGTGCCCCTCCTGTCACGCTTCGACGTACTTTTCAAAGTCAAAGTCTCAAAGTCTCCTTTATTGTCAATTCCTCAGCATGTCAAGACACACAAAGAGATCGAAATTACATTTCTCACTATCCCAGGGTGACAAGACAGAGTTCACAACGCACATACAAGTAAACAACACAGGAAAATTAAAACAAGAAGATGAACAATAAGAGTGATAGCACGCTAGCTGCTCCCGATGCACAGCAGAGTGCGGAAAGATGACAGTCAACCAGGCCACTGTGAACACGAGCACACAGCAGGCACGCACTGTCCGGTTCGTAGATCCTATCAGGCGAACGCAACCCATCTTGTCGTCCCACGAACGAACGTACGCCAGGATAATGGAAGGCACGGCTAGGCGAGCTGGGATGGCCGCAAACCTGGCCCGACGTCTCCGCGCTGGCCCCTCTTCTCTTTTTGTTTACATTCACTGAAGCTAAACGCGTACAACTTGAGACGTCATGAGACGTCACTTCTGGCTGGCGGCTCGGTGCAGTCAAACTCGTCTGTGCGGCAAATTTAAATTATATTTTTCAGAGCAACAGCTTCCTTTTCGTTGTTTCGAGCGTCAATTTATATTTATAAGCCCATAAGCTAACTAAAACCGATTTATACATATACCGGTGTCTCTGGGCCTTTAAACTCACAAACACCTGGGGATAGAGGTGAGGAAACAGGAAACACTTCCTTAAAGTCAGCCTTAAGAACTTTAAATGTTAAGAATAGTCGCAAACAGGTGGTGCATCAATGTCCTTGAGCATCCTGCATTGTTTGAAAATGAGAATGTCGCTAGTTTCAATCCCTGCTATTTGTACAAATTATTTTCAAAATTTTTTTTTTTTTTTTCCAACAAACTAGAGAAACTCCCCTTCATTTTCAGTGGAAACAATGTTGATGGTCTCCCTTTTCTTGCTAGTGCATCATAGTCTGGAGTAAAATTTGTTGTGGCCGAGGTTTTGGTCCGTTAACCTAGATCTGTGACAGGGCTTTGTTTATGTTCACGTGGCTGAACGTCTGCTCACACACGTCGGTCGAGCCAAATTGTCCACTCTTTTTTTTAAACACTCGGCACTCAGTGTCCGCCTTTCTTTTCCTTGGGCCACTCATTTTAAAGGAAGGATTCCAGAGGAAGGTTTGCGAGTGGCTTTAGCGTAAAACTGTATCTGAAAGCTCAGCGCGCGAATTACGAGAATGCTGACGCCACAGCCCACACTCGAAATTCGGCACTGATAGAAATAGAGCGCGGAGTGCACCGTTTCCGTACTACTGAGTACACGCACTTGTGAGTGTGCACCGAGCTTTCTGACACGGCTTCCGGTAGTAAATGCGCAGGCGAGCGGTTCCCCATCTACTGGGGAAACGCAGTCATTGCAGGGAAAATGACAAAAAAATAATTAATAATACAATTTATTCAGGTTTGGCGGGCCGGATTAAACGGCCCCGTGGGCCGGATGTGGCCCGCGGGCCGTACTTTGCCCATGACTGGTCTAGAGTGAGGTTTCAGTCTCTCATCCCTGCGCTGTTGCCACCACACACATCCCGATCCCGAATGAGGGAGTCTCTCAATGTCCCAAGGTTGCATGTTTTTGCCAACTGTCTCAGTTCCGTGAGATAAGTGTCTATATTTTCGCCGATGCCCTGATTTCTAGTGAAGAAATGGTAGCGTTCCACAATCTCGTTCACGACAGGTTTACAGTGATCCTCAAACTTTGTAATGATGTCCTCTAGTTTCCACGTATCCTTAGCCACGTCGCCCATCAGGGTATCCAAGAGCTCTCTGTCACCCTCGCCGACAAGATAACTGGACAGCTGTACCGTCTGTCTGTCATCAGCCTCCTCCATTACTAGATCCACATAAAGTGCAAACTCGTCCCTCCAATTCTTCCATGTCTTAGAGACGTTGCTGGAATCCAAGCACAACGTTTGCGGCGTCCTCAGTCCTTCCATGTCGTCACTCGGTAGCCGTATGCTAGCGGCTAAGTTAGCATCCAGTAACAGTCCTCGCCCGGAAAAATCACTTGCAAGCTCAGACGGAGTCCTCCTCCGCTGCCAACATGTTTAATGTATGATGTTTTCAGAAACAAGGCACACACTCTGGTCTCAATTCAACCCAACGTGGTTGTAACTTTTATTTCCGTCTCCTGGTACACTTAGCCCAACCCTGTAACCGGAAGTGTCCGCTCTTAAAACGTTCCCCGTTCCCTCAACAGTTCCCAGTTGACTAACAATATATCATATTGTTACAACATGTACCATAGCAGCACTCGACGGAAAGTTGGGACTTCTTCCACAGTTTCTCAACTGCCAGCATGTCAGAGGGTGTGAGTGGAGAACGTATGTGGGAGAGGAAGAAAACGAGGCAGGGAAGGGAAAGCGTGAGAGTCCCACAATGGGGCTCTTTGTACAGTGAGGACAACTCTCTGGCCCACTTTCCTGCCTTCTCTCTCTCCCACCTGACCCACTCTCTTTCTTGACTGTCTCGCCTATCCCTCGTTCCCAAGTCTGCAGAGTCATGCACTCTCAGGCAGACAAGGCCAGTTTAAAAGTCCACTCCCTTCTCTCGTTGTATGAACGTATTGTATTGTAGTCCCAAGTGGTTGGAAAGACCCACGTCAATTGAGGTGCGATATTGAAAAAGGGTGGAATGTATATGTCCCGTTTTGATCACAGGGTTAGGGGAGTGAGACTCGAGTTGTTTTGGAGAGTGGCTGGTCATTGAAGCCTATAAATAGTCTACTGTGGATGACTGCCTAACTCAGCTTTTCTCTCAGACCGCAAGGGATTTTCACTGCCCTGTCTCTATTGAAGACTCAGCTAAAGACTGAATAGCTAGAAGGGGTTGCTTGGTTGCATAGCCCAAATATAGGCCCAACACTCCTGGAAAATCTTCACCTCTAACCAAACCCTTGCTCTTAAATATTTTTCACCCAGGTCAAGACCTGAGGCAGTCAACAGAAACTCTTACCTGGGTTATATGTCCTCTCATTCATTCAGTTTATTTGTTTATTTATTAAATAGTGTAGTTTAAAAAATAGTAATTAGACTGACTTTTGGACATAGGAGGTTTCCACCTGACAGTGACTACATGCCTTCCGTTCTACTATGGTCAACTTTTTGTTACGCCCTCTACTGCCATGTTTTATTACAGCCTATTGCATTTGTCTTCTGCAACGTCTTCTGTGTCATTTTTTATTTTTATTTTTGACAGTTTAAAAACCTGGCCAGGCATCAAAAGCAATCATGGTCTGATAGTGTTTGTCAATCCCCCGCCTGGTCATGTCCATCCTGTGTTTTTTTCCCCACAGTGGCCTGCAACGTAATTGCCATGTGCCTGCTGGAAACAATATGAGATATTCCTCCATTTATGTTAACACAAGCTTACCGTAATTCATGTTTTCCTTTTTTAAATCACAGTTTATTGACATGGTGGTTCATGGTAGAGGTCACCCACCCTGTGCACACACTCGTATCAAATATCCATTCTTGTACCATATGATATAAAGACAATTTAGTCTTTGTTTTTACCTTGAATTAGTACTATTCATATGAATGATTTACTTTTGACTAAAACAGGAACTACACCATTATTTGACATCTGTACCATGTGGCATTCAAATATGACGTGACTTGACTTGTATCACACTCATTGTTTTATCTGTAGTTGGAAACGACCGTATTCATCTTGTTTATTATTTAATCATTGTGTGTCTTTTTTTTTTCTTTTTTTTTTCTTTTTTTTTTTCTTCCATGTGTACAGATCTTCAATTGCCAGTTACGGAGCCGGACATCAACAATCGCCTTGAATCTTTATGTCTCAGTATGACAGAGCATGCATTGGGAGGTAATACATATTTAACTGTTATGCCATTTGTTAATGGAATTTGTGTTTGAAAATGCATACAAACACACACTTTATTTTAAATCTCTTGTCGTATCCTTTGAGCACCCATGTCTTTGACATTTTCCTCTCAACTGTGTTTGGTACTCACAGAATCAAATGTCCCTTTAACTCCTTTGAAATATGCTCATTTATTCTATAACAAATGTACTTAATGTTTTTTCAAAGTCAATTTGCCATGGTTCATTACAGTAACATAGTCATTGTTATCTTTGGGGTCATTAGTACCGGTAATCTCTAGATTCTGAGGCGCTGTATCCTGTTAATTAGCCTTGACTGACATCTTAGCCTGTATCTCACTGAGCAGCAAGGGTTTGCACGTGGCCGTAATGTTGACTTTTGTCAGAGTTGGTTCAAGGTGGCAAATAGTCACCAAGCCAATAGTTTTAATAGTCATCAACAGTTTTTGTTTCTGTAAACACTCACTGAGATACGGGCTTAGGAGGCGGTTTTAACACACTTCAACTCATCTGCTTTTTACTAGCAGAAAGGCACAGGGTGTGACACTGCTCACTCGGGAGACTTTCCATTACAGTGACTGTGCATCTGACTGGGTCCCATGTGCTAGATCTCCATTTGTACCACAGATCTTTTTTTAGTTGTATTTTAATACCATGGGCGTGTTCAAAAACCGCTGCCTTGATGACACATCGACATTCTGACACTAAAATGCAATATATTCTCATGAGAACTCAGTTGCATGTCAATGTCAGACTGTAAAATGAATCGTATTTGTTAATAATTTATAAAAAAGCCGCTGCCCCTGCAGGTTGATTTTCACTCAACTTCCTGATAATCTTCTTGCCACATAGTTCTAAACTGTTTGGTTATGTAGTAAAGATTGAAACGATTGTGTGCGTGCGCGTGTGTGTTTGCATGGTTGTGCATAATGTACAACAAATTTTGGTCAGGGTTACAGTCATTGCCACCCCCACTTAACTTAACTGAGGTGAAGACAGTAGGGCCTCAGTGCTCCACACTGAACTTTGGACAAGTGCTGCTTTGTGTATGCGTGTATGTGTCAGCAGTCGGGAAGGCACAGAATAGCATCGAGCAATAGACCGTAAGACCTTGCTTAAAAAGGAGACTCTTCAACTATCTTCGTCATGGCCAAAAGTATTTACTTCACATATTATGTATATATTCTGAATTCCAAAAGACTTTGATTCGTCAGTGAAACACAAAATTCCAAAAGCTGTATTGCATGTGTGTTTGTGTTGAAAACAAGAAATAAATGTATTGCAGCCACAGAAGTTACCTGAAAGACGCTGATGCTGCATTTTATACTGCATACCATATGGTCATGTCGACCGCAGCACCCCAGTTTGACAGAAACGTAGCACACCGTGGGATTTTAGCCATTTTTCTTTACCGTAGGCAAGTCTTACGAAATGTTCTCATAGTTCAACACGATATCAGTGACTGGACATCGGGACGAGGTGCTCCTGAAGTGCCAGACGCAAAAAATGTTGCGCTGCGGCTCGACCCCCGGTCTCCCGCGCATAACACTAACATTTCCTCATTCTGATGGAGTTTCTCGGGCGTAGGTGCAAGCATTTGGGTAATAAACTTTGAGTAAGCATTATTTCTAATTTCAAATGATTCTACTTATTTTCAGAAATTGCCTTTGCCATACTTGACTGTTGTCTATTAGTCATTTTGCTGCTTTCTCATCCAAACTTGGCAGACAGTGAGGGGGCTTGGGCCCTCACTGTTATGGTTGGGGAATAACACATCTGTCAAAATACTGATAGAGGCTTTCAGAGAAAAACAACAGTTTGACAGCTGTTGCCTCTAGGGCTGCTTAGGAAAATGTTACCAAGCTACGCAGTTCCATAGAAATAAAGCCTGCATAAATGCCCTTTCAAACGCAGTTGACGACTGTCCAATCAAATCAAATTCACGTTATTTATCTGCTTGCAGACAAAGCTCCGGGCACAGTTTCAACACGACACAACCAATCATGTGATTCATGCCATGATTACAACAGTTAATAGAAAAGATTCAAACAGGCACTATGTCAGAAGCTCCGTGGTTTGAATGCCTGTTGTACAGTGCCTTTCAAGGTGCATCTACTATACGATATTACTCCCCTCCTACAGTCATGAGCAATTGTCATCTATGGGTGAATATTTTGAGGAATGAGATGCAGTACATATATTGCAGTGCATACTATAGTGTTACTTTCCAACCTCCAAGTTTCTCCAGTCGGTATTTAATGGCCGTTTTCTTAGGATCTTCAATATTTATATCTATGTTGTATTATCAACACTGCACTGACTGGCTTAATTAACAATAGGTTGGAATTGGAGCGAAAGGGCCTCACACTTCTGAGTGTCTTTTAATCACAAATCCCAATTCCGATGAAAGTGAGACGTTTAAAGCGTAAATTAAAAACAGAATACAATTATTTGAAAATGTTGTTCAACCTGTCAATTGAATACACTACAAATTTAAGCTATGGAATATTCAAACTGAAACATTTGAACATTTTACTTAAACATTTTAGCTTTTTTTTGGTGCAAATATTCTCAAATGTTATTTTTTCTCCTTTTCATCTTCAGATGGTGCCGATCGCACATCGACTATATGAAACGAGAACCTGGATGAGAGCAGCAGAACTGTGTGCTGGGTAGCTTTAGAAGGCCCTCTCACAACAAGTCACCCTGACGTCATCTGCCCTCCAGTGCCCTCTCTCGTAGCCAAAGTAGAGCTCAACCAAGGGACTGGGAGGCATCAGAGAAACACAAGCCAACACATTGGCTGCGTCGATGGGGTGGGGGGAGGGACACACTTCCTGCCATGACCATCTCAGTCATGTGGGGAGAGGAAAGTATCAAATATGGGCTGAACAGTGTGTGACCAGAGCCCCTTCAGGAGATCATGTCAGGAGCAGTGTGCCATCAGCAGAGGCAGAGATACTGGGCTGGGTGACAGGGGTCCAATAAAGTCCCCCACACCCTCTTTTACAATCCCCATGTGTCAACCAAGAGTGCTAGTGGCATTTTCCACATCTGTGTCAGTACCTCGGACCCCCAAAAACGAGACAAGCAGATGGATGGCAAGCATTTGGGAAAGGCCTGTTGCTCAATTTTGAGCTGCAAACAAAACAGATTGTCTATCACATGTCTCTATTGTTTACATATCGATGCTACTTTCAAAGGGTACGCAAACAAAAAAGGAATCGGGTATGGATGTTGGACTATCCTGTAAAAAGCCTTGGCTGTCTGCCAGCTTTACATCCCCCACAAGTAGCCATCACGCTAGTTTACAAGCAACATGCTCATTGTTTATAAAAATGTGCCAATTGAGAGAGAGAGAGGGAGAGAGAGAGAGAAAGTAAAAATATGAAACAGGGACGTTGGGGAAAGGTGCCGAAGGTTGAAGGAACGGAGCCGGGAAAGTGAGGAGGGATCCTGAAAGGGATGCGGATGTTTGAAGGAACAAGACATCAGAGGCGGGACCTTTGGTGTCCTTAAAATGACAGAGGGAGATGGATGTCGTGTCCAATCACGTCATCAGTTTGTCCTGCAAGCGGAAGAGGGAGTGAGCACTCTGTTGCATATTGTTTATCTGTAGCTTGTACTGTATTAACTCTGAATTCAGAGTGTTTGTGAGGGGGAGGCCTTAAAAAATGCGGGCTATCGTTGTATAAATGGGAGCTCAATACAAGCTGTATTACCAGTGGAATTTTTATGCATTTATATATAGATATATATATTTTTTTCCTTTTAAGACCTTTGTTAAACAGGGGTGATTTGAGCTGCATATTGCAACTACGTATATGTCTTCCTTGGAGGAAAGTGAGGAGAGTAAGGAAATGGGCAGGCTTCACACGAATCAGTCCATGAAGGGTTGCTGCCCAGAGACTGTTTGACTGGAGATAGTGCCACCTACTGGCCAGAAGAGACGGCACACGTGTTGAGGCTCCCAAGAGGCCAAAGATCGTTCGTTGATGGGACAACTATTAGCGGGTAATTCTATCTTTAACTATAGCGTCCTTTGAATATAGGCTGACAAGGATTTTATTTTCTTATTTAGTTTTGAAAACCAAGTTATTGTGTCTGGGATTCAGACTATATTCTGTTAAGTTTTATATTGAAATGTCGTTAGGAAACACTAACAAGGTGATCTAATGGCACACCATTTATTTTGTTAGTTGTATAATAGCACAGTACTGCCTTTGTTCCCTGCACTTGATCTGATAACATGTTACACTAACATCAAAATCGACACGACTCAAGCACCACTGCGCTCATTTCGAGTCTGAACAAAGCAATCTTACTCCTCAGTTGTCAGTGTTGTCGTTCGATAACCTGTCGCATCCATTTAGGCGTCGGGTCATATCCATCAACTGTGTGCCAAATTTGAACACACAGTTCGAGGACCAAGCCAACTTTTTGCATGCATGAGTCACTTCATATTTTGTTCTGTTTATTTACTTCAACTTGATGTCATGCCATTGGACAACAGTGTTTCAAACCTTTGTGGGGTTTTTTTTGCTGGCGTTCCTTCATAATGCGCATCATAGCCTCACATACTATGCTGTGAAAAACTGGAGTGGCTGCATCTTCACGATGGGCATGAACACATTTAAAGTACAGCATATTTGTCATCGGGGGTGCATTGTTTTCCTTCAAGAGACTAAACACTTGGATGTGGTGCCTTATTGTGCCTGCTGTGAGGCCACATGTATAACAAGTCTGTCGCCGTGGACATACGTGCACTATAGTCAACGTGTGCCATGATGTTGCACTTGTTTCGATGTTAGGGGCTCTTCTGCATTACGAGCCCTTTGTTTCTTCAACTAGAAGCTTCCACCAAGGCACCAATGTGACATTGTTTATGTGCAGCTTGATCCCAGTGTCCTTTGCCTTATGAATCAGTACTTGGGGAAGATACTCGTATTTATTCTGTTCTTTTTCTCTTCATTATTGTTGCAGAGGTCATACTTTTACTCAGTTAGGTATATTATTATTTAAAGTACCAAATGTATTAACAAGTTATGGCTGGTAACCATACAGACATCTCAGATATTAACAGTTTTTTTTTAATTGATGTTTTTATGTAGCTTTGTATTCATGTTTGCATCCTTCAGTCAAATACCAAGATTTTTTTTTTCATGTGAAGCTTCAGTGTCCATACATCACCGTTCAGTCACACACGAGCCAGAGGAGAGGACAAGGAAGAGGAGCTCATCCGGAAAGTATTCACACGGCTTCACTTTTGATAGATTTTTTTATATTACAGTCTTACGGTGGAGCACTGGTTAGTACGTCCACCTCACAGTTAGGAAGGTGCGGGTTCGATTCCACCTCCGGCCCTCCCTGTGTGGAGTTTGCATGTTCTCCCCGTGCCCGCTTGGGTTTTCTCCGGGCACTCCGGTTTCCTCCCGCATCCCAAAAAGATGCATAGTAGGCTGATTGAGCACTCCATATTTCCCACAGGTGTGAGTGTGGATAGCTTTTTCTCTCTGTATGCCCTGGCAACCAGTTCAGGGTGTCCCCCGCCTACTTCCCGATGACTGCTGGGATAGCCCCCAGCACGCCCGCTTCTCCTGTGGGGACAAGCGGTATAGAAAATGGATGGATGGATTACAGTCTTAATCCTCAAAATGCTACACCCAACACCCCATAATGAAAATAACAATAACAAAAAAACATAAGGCATTGTTATCACATAAGGCTGGCTGGGTCATTTGAGGACAATCACTCATCTCTGACCTGAACTACATTCATTCATTGAGAGGCCACGCTGCTCATTCTGTTCTGCTACCCAGCTCTGTACATGTCTCAGAGATCTACTGACAGTTCTTTGACAACAGCTTTGGTTTGTGCTCCGATATGCACCATCAACTGCGGAATTTCCAAACAATCAATTGATGATTTCTTAGTATTTTCATTCTGGGGTGTTGTGTGTGGAGTTTTCAGGAAAAAAAATTGATCAAATCAATTGCAGAGGCTGAATCCTAACAATATGTGTAAAAATTGAAGTGCTGTGAATATTTTCCGGAAGAACTGCAAATATGTATGTACAGTATTTGTTCAAATTTTTTTAGGTTAGATCTCCAGCGATATTTGAGGTTTCCTCTTGGAGGCAACCATATCTCTTATTTGACCTGCCTTTAAAAAAACAAAAAAAAACTGTTGATACACAATGGATTTGTTGGGAGTACACGTTTTCCATTGTCCAATGATCTTCATTTGGACTATCACCAAATGGTTTTATGTAAAATGTGAATTTGTCGCTGAAAGTCCCTTGAAGTGTAGCACATCTTAGAAAATATCATGATGTGTTCAGATTCGGAATATAGAAAATATTTTTAATCCTGCTTTGTTAAATTCTCCAATTCCAACCGTAAGGTTGTTTCAGTGTCCCACACACTAGGGGGAAAAAAGGCCATCGAAGAGTACGCTGTAGATAAAGGGACTTGTCACTAGTGTAGGCATCCTTCCCCCCCCCCCCCCCCTTATCTTTTTCTTTTTAGATTTGTTCAAGGCAGCACAAACATAAAGATGCTCGCTTTGTGTGAAGGTTTGCAATTTGAACATGGCTGAGATTGGGCGATGGATCTTTAAACCAAATTCCCACTTTCTCGTTGTGTGTGGGCTGCAATCGTTGCAGTTAGTGTTATTCCAAAAGTATTTGTGTACTTTCAAAGTCATATATATAATATGCTGTTTTGTATTGTGGGATTTGTTTTAGTTTCTACGTTTTAGATGAAATACTCCATTTTATTTTTGTGGTGTCTTTTTTCTTTTTTGTAAATTGAACAGCGTCTAATGTGTAACAAATTTCTACCGCTTGACTGTGCTCCTTTATTGCATTTATAATTTCATTTTCATCAAAGAGCCGATGTCCTGTATTGACTGCAGGCTTGCGTATATATTTCACTAAAAGAGTTTAGTTGTATATTGTAAAAAAGAAAAGACTTACACAAAAGGACATTTGTGGGATGTGCAGAAAAAGACAAATGAGTAATTTATCATCTTAAACCTGCATGCAGAAGGCTGAGAGTCATATTTAGAATAACAAATGGCAGTGCCTTTTTTTTTGTACTCTGAGACATTTACCCCCAATGTCCCTAATGTAATAATCTTGTTTTTTTTTTTTTTTTTTTTTTTTTTAAATCAACTTTTAAAAAAGTGATTTCTTTTAGGAGGAAACCAGTGGATGCTGTGCTGGGCCGTGTTCACACAGCAGATCCATTTATTTCTCAAAGTCTTTGTATGTGTCATGCTTTATGCTCCCATGTAGACTTTACTTGTGCAGGCATGTTTTTAATTGATAAGGCGGATACACGTGGCTCTACTGACTTAGAGCTATGTTTTATTTTTTTAAATATATTTGTAACGTTTTTAATCAACATTCTATCAAGGCATGACAAGGAACACTTCTTTGACTTTTGATTGGCCCAATTCTAGGAGAAAATCCACGAGATGAATATTAATTGAAACTTCGCTGTGTGAACTCAACCAGTCAGTCACCCTCACTTGGAGTCGCCGTGTTAAAACCACAGATTTATATATGAATGGACTAAAAATGCCGCTTACTAGCAGTAGCGAGAAGTGAAGCCGCCGGCGGCCATCTTGCGTTGCCACCCGCTGAGCGCACCTTGCACACGTTGATTTTACCACAGCACGGTCCCGTTATTTTCTGTCATAACGCAGTGTGTGGTGTACGGTTGCACCAATATGTCTTGAAAGAGCGCGACATGCTGATTTCACTGGTAAAAATGCAATTATTAATTTTCTCATACAAAGTGTAGCTCTGAGTGCTACTTGAAGATTAGTCTGCATCGTGCTGTAAGAATCCTCAACAATAAAACGAAGTCAAACCCCATCGGAAAAAAATCAATGAGAAATGTAATCCCAATCCCTGTAAATCACGATTCATGATACTCAGATAATATACTATTGATGGTCGATGCAAACGAGAGGCTCGCATTACTTCATTCAGGGATCCTAAGGTAAAACACACCTATACCAGTCTTTTCAGAGGAAAAAGTAACATGTCAGTACCAGTGGCAATGTAAAATATCTGCCCTCTGGTTTAAGCCACAAGGGGCCAATTGTTAGTCCATTCATTTATGTCGATGGTTATGACCGCCTGTCAAGTCAAGTTTATTCTAAATCACAAACAGTCTCAAAGGGCTTCACATAGACAAAAATTGACAATTATTCTCAAAGCATCCCCTGATCTTAAACTCCCAAATTTAAGTCCACTTCCTGTTTTCTGTAGGTACTTCCTTGAAGTTCAGAATTATTCTGGTCTGTACAATATATGTACTTGTGTGTGTTTACGCGTGCTTATATATATGTGTGCGTGCGTGTGCGTGAGAGAGAATTTGTGTGTCTGTGTGTGGATGCATTCAAGTGCTTTTATTGTCTTGCTGTAATTTGTTGACATACCAGAATGCTGTGATTTGGCATGCCCTGTTATCCATAAAAAAAAGTTTAAAAACTTCACGTTTGTCTGTGCGGTTCTGTTGTTCTCAAACAAGCCATGTATGGCATGGCGTTTAAAAAGACGACATTGTCAAAAATCTATTTTGTTCAGAAATTTTCATACACGAGATTTAATACTGTATATTTGCAGTGGCATACCGACTTCCACTATTGTTAAGGGTTGTTGGAAATAACTGACCATAAACATGTCACTAATGAGGGGGTCTGAGGAATAATACATGATTAAAGTGGAGACTTTAAGGTATATCTTTAGAACGTTTTCCCCAAAATCAGCTTTTCAAAGCTCTTTCGTTATTGTTGCGGCGACCAGGGAGGTGCGCACCTGTCTGTGGGTGCATGTGACCACAAGGGGTCACTGCAGGTGTGCGACGTGAACGCGCAGCACGCAGTGGAGCTCCTCAGAGCGCCTCAACAGCTGAGCGCAATCTTTCCTGATTGGGAGCACGCACCCACCAGGGTTCATAAGCAGCAAACAGCACAATCCTCTTGTCCAGTGAACAGCAGCAACAACACAGCAGGAGCAGCGAACCACGCTGAGCTCCACGGAGAAAGGAAACAACTTATGGGAAGAGGAGACCAAAGGGCCTACCGGTTTTTCAGCTTGATTGTTTAGCTCAATAAAAACCCGAACAAAGGTCAAGTCCTTCCTTTTCAAGTGTGGAAACCCATGACGTTAAAATACAGTTGCCAATTATATTAAGTACAATTGGTATTGCAACTGTGGTATATGGTTTTTGCTGCTTCGCTGGTCTTCAAAAAACACTCGGTGATCGGTGGCTGTTTCCCGACGAATGAGCACTTCAGGGACCACGGCTGATTGGGAAAAGATTTTATTCAACCAATGTCAGAGTGAAGTCTTTCCAAAAAGTTGAGTGGCCCAAGGCATGGATGTAAAAAGCCCCCCAACCCCTGTCAGGCCCGTATCTTTTATACCTGGCAAGGAGCTGATGTCATGTCTTTGTGCACCAGCTGCGGTTTTCAATCTACTAGTTTACTTCAGTCCTAAAAAGGAGATCTTGACCAGCGCTGTTGGTGATGGACGACAACAGCCACTTTACCTTATTATAGGATTGCACACATTGCTGAAACTGAATTCTCCCTGACCAGCAAATATAGAATAGAACCGTGTCACTGACGCCAGGTGGACATTCTAAGGCAGGGGTCACCAACATGGTGCCCGCGGGCACCAGGTCGCCCGTGAGGACTGCATGAGTCGCCCGCAGGCCTGTTCTATAATTAGCTCAAATAGCGGCACTTGTCAGTGAGTTGCATCTATTTATTTTACAGTCAAACCTCGGTTTTCGAACGTCCTGCTTTCTCGAACAAATCGGAATTCGAACAAAAAATTGGAGTTTTTTGCTTCGGTTGTCGAACAAAATTCGGAGGTCGAACCTCGCGAGATGAGCCGGGAGGACCCGAAAAAACCCGACCGCGCGGCCCGGATGCCGACTGACTCCGTTGTTATTGTATTTTTGTTACTTTGAGGATTGTATTAACTCCTATTCATCCCTCCAAAGAAAGCAAGTGGGAGCAGTAAAGCCATCCTAAAACACAAAGACGCTCTTAAAGCAATGCGACAGTGAGCGCCCGGCCGGCGTGCTGCGGTTGCGCGATCGGACCAAATTAAGCTCCCTGCGCACTGACGTCCACTTAAATTTTGGAAAGTACATCAGGACTTTAAAAATATCTTCTAAATTTCAGCGACGGCTCAGTCACAATAATGCGACCAGCGCGGTGCAGTTGCGCAGTGGGCGACGCGCTACGGTTGCGCGTTCGGCGGTGCGCTGCAGTTGCGCGATCGGACAAATATGCGCAAATGAAAAAATGCTTAAAAAAAAGGCGTTTTTATTTATTTTTTTGTCTTGAAATGGATTAAAAAAATGTCCATTATTTATAATGGGAAAAATAGATTTGGAATTCGTCCGATTCGCTTCTCGAACCGCCTTCTAGAACGGATTATGGTAAAAAAACAAGGTTTGACTGTATTTTTGCTATTGTTGTTAAAATCATACTTACATGTGAACTGGAAATGACAAATAACACAGTGAAAGCCAAATTGAGCAAATTGGCTATTTCAGAAGTGTGTGTCAGACTGGTAGTCCTTTGGTTTAATCAGTACCCAGGAAGTAGCTCTCAGTTTAAGAAAGGTTGGTGACCCCTGTTCTAAGGCCACCTACAGGAATAGAGAGGGAATTCCAAATTACACTTCACAACTCATATAATATTGTAATCATCACTGGAAGCGATTTTCCCACCACAGCCATCTTCACTTGCTGTTTGTCTTTGGTTGACAAAAGACAGACAATTGTGTGTAGGTGAAAAATACTATATGAATAAAGTATAATAATATAATAAAGTACCTGAAAGTACAGTATCTGAACCAGAGGCACAACTACCTTCTGAGTGCTATGCAGAACCCCCTCACCCTTTATTTATTTATTTTTATAAATTGCGTTTATTTTCATGATCAGCCTCAACAAATGGAAACACTTGCACTCCAGTGCGTGCGTGCGTGCGCGCGCACGTGTGCGTGTGTGTGTGTGTGTGTGCGTGCGTGTGTGCGTGTGTGCGTGTGCGTGTGTGTGTGTGTGTGTGTGTGTGTGTGTGTGTGTGTGTGTGTGTGTGTCTCATTTGTGCCCATGTGCATTGGATGGTTGCTCAGTTCTGTGTACTGCAGGGGTGTCGCACGCCAGTGTGGTATATGGTTTTTGTGGCTTCGCTGGTCTCCAAAAAACACTCGGTGGTCGGTGGCTGGTTCCAGGCAAATGAACACCTCAGAGACCCACGGCTGATTGGGAAAAGATTTTATTCAACCGATGTCAGAGTGAAGTCTTTCCAAAAAGTTGAGTGGCCCCAAGGCATGGATGTAAAAAGCCCGAGAGAGAGCGAGCGAGCCCAAGCTAGAGCGAACCCCCCCCCCCCTCCTTCTTTTGTTAGGCCCGTAGCTTTTATACCTGACAAGAAGCTGATGTCACGGCTTTGGGCAACAGCTGCAGTTTGAGTCTCAGTCTGCTTGTTTCCCCTAAAAGGTCATCCCTTCAGCTCTCCCTGGTCACGGACAACTGGCCCTTCTATCTTCTACTAAGTACCTATACATTACTGAAACTAAAGCTTCTCTGTACAGCAAAAATAGTTTGATAGTCTTACTGCTACTAGTGGATCATCTAATGCAACATACAGATACGCATAAAGTTCAAAATTCACTTCACCAGTCCTCAGGGGCCGCATTCCAACATGTTTTCCAAGATTCCCTCGTTAAGTGCACCTGTGTCAAAAGTTAGGCTCCTGCAGAACGTGCAAATGGACTGATCTTTTCACTCAGGTGTCTTTAACGAGGGTAACTCGGAAAACATATTAGAACGCGGCCCCCGAGGACTAGAGTTCGACACCCCTGGTGTATTGTATCTGTGCCCACGAATGAGCAGTCATGTTTGTATCAAACAATAAGAGTATTTACACATATATGACCATGAAAAAGTGTATGAGTTTGTATAACATAACAGAATGTGTACATATTGCTGTTTCTCCCACTTCACGGCCCTCTCTGTTTTTTTAGTGTCTGGTATTAGTGTATGTGATCTGTTTGATTAATTTGAGGTTAATGCCGTGGTATCAAATGAACTAATGATCATTTTGATCTCTTTGTATGTCTTGACATGTGAAGAAATTGACAATAAAGCAGACTTTGACTTTGATATGCTTTTTATGATACTGTTAGGCTACGGATTTTAGTTATTGATCTGACTCCAAATTGCGATCAACACTTGCTATGTCCCAATCCACACACTGGCGCACCTAACAATTTTGCGAGTTCGTTCTGTCAAAGAGAAGACCAGTAGATCAATCAGACCAAATTTACCAATTGTTTATTCCTGACAAAGCGAACTAATACAGGCCTGGGTCCCGGGTCCCTCACACTAAAACTCGTGCGTTTTTGTGACCACAAAAAGACGACACATTCTTCCGGGTTGCCCAGTTTTGAAGAAACACAACAAAACATTGTGTGATGATTGGTCGATGGCCATCTCCTCCCCGTCTAGGTGTTATTGCTGAGGTCAGGCGGTTGGGTTTTCCCCACGAAGCCCAACCACCTGGACGTGATGTTGTTCTCGTTTCTCACCGACCTTGAGGTGTTCTCGTCCGGTACTCCCTGTCTGGGCCTATTCCACAACACTTTGAAGAAAACAAGTTCATGCAGTTTGCCTGCACATTCTTCGCCACCCACCAATCCACACGAGCACTCCAATACTAGATATTATATTAATATGATTATAAGTTTAACACAACCTTAAAAAATATGTTTGCAAACTGCCGAAAGCACATTTCCCTTTAATACTTACCGTATTTGCCGGTGTATTGGTCGACATTTTTCGATCCAAAATCGACCGAAAAAAATCGACCTCGACTTATACACCGAGTCATAAAATTTAACTTCGTATTCATCGCTTCAAATGTGATGGTAACCAAGGCCGTTTCTCATGCATCTCATTGTGCGTTGCACTTAGAAAATTTGAACCGGGCAGCGTGCGCGAGTGCGCGGCCCGCTGGAAGTCGAATGAGGCGCCGCGATCTCCTGCGCGGTGCTTATAAAGTGCCGATCCGCTCGGCTTGGAGCTATTTCCCGCCTCCCGTTGGTGCCGGGCGGCGTGCGCGAGCTCGCCGGCCGCGATCTCCTCCGCGGTGCTTATAAACAGCCGATCCGCTCGGCGGGGGCTATTTTCGGCCACTTGGCTCGTGCGCACGGCCTCACGGATGTGCCGGGCGGGTGCGTGAGCTCGCCGGCCGCTGGAAGTCCAATGAGGCGCCGCGATCTCCTGCGCGGTGCTTATAAAGTGCCGATCCGCTCGGCTTGGAGCTATTTCCGGCCTCCCGTTGGTGCCGGGCGGCGTGCGCGAGCTCGCCGGCCGCGATCTCCTCCGCGGTGCTTATAAACAGCCGCATGCGCACGGCCTCCCGGAATTTGAACACATTTCGTCAATAAATTTCGCATATTGAATTTTGAAGTTTAATATAATGCAACAATTGAGCTCGACTTATACAAAGGATATATCATAAAATCGTAAATTTCCGTCGAATTTTAGGGGGTCGACTTATACACCGAGTCGACCTGTACACCGGCAAATACGGTAACTTACTTGTGTCGTAAAATGTTGGGAATTACATCTCATGGATCTCCATTTCTTAAAATGTATCACATGACGTGTGTCATCATTCATCATCATTTAATATCATTCTACATAATTCCATATGATTCAATACTTATCCACATGATTCCACATTGTTCAAAACGTCTTGACAAAAATGGGGGCAAAAACCTTAAGATGAACATGAAAAGTAAGCAACTTGCCCTGAATATTAATTAAATTTACTACTGTTAAAAAACACAACAAGAAACAAAATTAACACCAAGTATAATGAAAACTGCAAAACTATTACCATCCCGAGAGCACTTCACTATATTATCATCGATGCAAAAATTCACGAAGTTTGCACAAATAGAAAGTGAAAACTTCATGAATCATAACTCGTCTCTCCAACACACTCAGAATGCCCAATGAAGACTCTTTGGCAAGTGACTGAGCAGGCAAAAGGGTTCTCGACAGTGTGGATTCTTATATGAGTTTGGCCACAAACTGAGCATGAAAAAGGTTTCTCACCGGTGTGGATTCTTGTATGTATTTGTAAGGTTTCCTTACGACTGAATTTTTGGCCACAAACTGAACATGAAAAAGGTTTCTCGCCAGTGTGGATTCTTGTGTGCGTTGTTAAGGCTGCCAGACAACGTAACTTTTGGCCACACACTAAGCATAAAAAAGATTTCTCGCCAGTGCAGATTTTTGTGTGCGTTTTTAAATGTCCCTTACAACCAAATTTTTGGCCACAAACTGAGCATGAAAAAGATTTTTCGCCAGTGTTGGTTCTTGTATGAAGTGTTAGAGTTCTCTTCCCAGCGAATTTTTGGCCACAAACTGAGCAGAAAAAAGGTTTCTCACCAGTGTGGGTTCTTGTGTGCTGTTTTAAATGTCCCCCCTGAGAGAATTTTTGGCCACAAACTGAGCATGAAAAAGGTTTCTCACCAGTGTGGATCCTTGTGTGCATTTTTAAGTATCTCTTATCAGAGAATCTTTGGCCACAAACTGAGCAGGAAAAAGGTTTCTCGCCTGTGTGGATTCTTGTGTGCTGTTTTAAATGTCCTCCCTGAGAGAATTTTTGGCCACAAACTGAGCGGGGAAGGTTTTTCTTTCTTGTGTGAATCTTCATGTGTTGTTTCAAAACACTGTTATTAGCACAACATTTTCCACACTGAGAACATTGCCTGTGTTTGTTTTGAGACTCATCATCATCATCATCATCAGCAGCAGCAGCAGCAGCAGTAGCAGCAGCAGAAGCAGCAGCAGGAACATGTGACGACACGTCATCACTATCTGATGGTGGAGCTGCTTGTGATCCTCCACAGTGGTCTCCATCACCTTCTCTGGTCATTTGTTGACTTGAGCTGCAGCTTGGAGGCTCCGCCCCTTTGCTCGCCTCACGTTGACCCTTATCGAAACGCTTCACGGGAACACCAGTCAATGACATCTTGCATGTGTCCTCTTCCTCCTCCTCCTCCTTTTTAATATCACAGGAGTCTTCTCCCTCCTCTTTAATACAAGGCCGGTCCGGCTCTTCCTCCTTGTTTATGGTGCAAAGAATCGTCTGCTCCATTTGTTCATTCAAGTGGTGGACCTCTTTGCCCACATCTTCCTCTTTAATGCAAGTAAGCTCTGGCTCCTGCTGCTTAGGACGAATAGCTTCACTGATGTCTGCAAAACAAGACAAACGCGCATCATTTCAATGTATATTAACAATAACATTTACAGTTAAAGAGAAACTGGCAAAACCTATGTAAGGCATTATTTTTGATAGAATTCTACAAAAAATAAACACTCGAAGAGAATTCAAAATAGAAAATAGTTTTTTCCTCAGCAAGTACTAACCATCTCTGCGTAACACAACATAAGGCTGCAGGCAAACTGCTTACAGTCGTCGACGACTACGCTCCTTTTCCTCCACGTACTTTGCTGCGGTGCTTGCAAACATTTTTACACTGTAATCACAACACTTGTTTAACAATGTTTGGCTAACAAAGGCGGCTTTTGGACAGCGACGCGCGAGCAATTTTAACTTTTTAAGAGAACGACGGTGAAAAGGCCGGTCATCATCCGGGTACGTGACGTCACTGGCCACGGAGGTTACGTTAGTGATGTGCACTCCAGTTTTTTAAGTGAACTGAATGTTTAGAATTGGTTCACTCATGATTCGTTCAAACGAATCGTTCAACGAATCGCCCCCGCCGCCACATACACACGATCCGTTTTTTTTTTGTTTGTTTTTACTTCAATAACACACACAACTAAGCAATACACCTCACAATACAATAGACAAAAATCAATCAAGTAAACACAATGTCAACAACGGCAATGCGTACATTTTTCTCTATATTACAACATCCCGTGGAAACAACCCATATAATACATCAAACAATACAACTCGTTTGAATTCTTCAGATTTAGGAAAATGCTAAGACACGGAAGCAGAAATTAGACTTACACAGGTTGGTTGAGTTCAATCACAATTCTTGTTCAGAAAGCTCTGTTTTCAGGAAAGTACAATACAGCGCTGGGCCCTTCAAGAGCAGAAAGTCTCCATTCAGAAAAGGCAACATTCAAGGTTCTTTGGTCAGTTTATATTCATTTGCACATGCCAGTGTCGGCCGAGTTTGATGGGTGATGAGTCAGGGGGTGTGGCAAGTTCGCAGGCGATTCTGATTCCATGGGAGTGGTGCTGGTTATGGGCGAATCGGTGTGTGTGGGGGCTGTTGTCTTCCATCCCGTCTTTCGGCCTTGGCGATCATCTTTGGCCGAGTCCTTGGCTGGCTCCCTCTGGCACCTGCTGGTTTTTATCTCCAAGTGACCTTCCTGTAAACATGCTCCTCCATTCTTGCACATACACTGTCTCACCTCATTCTTTCATCCATCCATCCATTTTCTGAACCGCTTAGTCCCCACAGGGGTCGCGGGCGTGCTGGAGCCTCTCCCAGCCGTCATCGGGCAGTAGGCGGGGGACACCCTGAACCGGTTGCCAGCCAATCGCAGGGCACACAGTGACAAACAACCATTCGCACTCGCACTCACACCTAGGGACAATTTGGAGTGATCAATCGGCCTACCAAGCATGTTTTTGGGATGTGGGAGGAAACCGGAGTGCCCGGAGAAAACCCACGCGGGCTCGGGGAGAACATGCAAACTCCGCACAGGGAGGGCCGGAGGTGGAATCGAACCCGCACCCTCCTAACTGTGAGGCGGACGTGCTACCCAGTGCGCCACCGAGCCGCCCTCATTCTTTCATCATTCTTTAAATGTTGTCATTTTGTACGAAATTATGTGAGCTTTTGGCTGTGACATCATTAATCTATTACTGTTCCCTGACTATGCAAAGTTTGTACTTTTGATACTCCATGTCTTTATATTTTCAGTTTAATCATGCTTCCAACCGTATCTTTTCTTTGTTAGGCAAAATATTTCCCTCTGTGCAGAGCGTTCAGTAGTAATCGAAAAGCTGGCGTCTCGCATTAGGCGACATATGACGTGTAGTCAAAACACAAGATATAATCAAGTACTGAACGGTCAAGATGACTCTGGCCGTGTCCATGATTTAGAGAAAAAACATCAGGCATGCATTACACAGTTCCTTAAGGGTCATTAAGCTATTTAGGCAATATATCAAAAGACATTTGTTATTTCAAAGTGCTCAGAAATACATATCAGTTCATAAAGTTATAAAAACCTTTGTCATTACCACCTATCAAAAAATGTCTAGTTATGTCTTCTTTATTGATTTGGTGTGTAGGTATAAATATAAGCTTAAAGTGTTTCTTTTATTGATTTAATATGTGAATATACTTTTCTGCTTATGTACTTTTTTCAATGAATGAATAATATATAAGAGCAACATGGTTGAAATGGAGCAATCATGCATACAGCAAACAGTCAGAATATAGCGCAAAAGTACAGGAGGAGTAGTGCAAGGCAGCCAATGTGGCCCAAAAGGCCAAGACGTTATGCAGCCGAGGGTGGAGGGGGGAGAGAGTTCAGGATCCTAACAGCCTGGAGTATGAAGCTGTTGGTGAGTCTGGTGGTGCGGGAGCGCAGGCTTCTGTACCTCTTCCCAGAGGGCAGTAGATCAAACAAAGTGTGAGCGGGGTGACTCACATCACTCACAATTGTGGTTGCCTTGCGTGTGAGAAAAAAAAAAAACCTCTTGAATCTTGAAGATGGGTGGTGTATATGTCCTTCAGGGAGGGGAGTGAAGCACCAATAATCCTACCAGCTGTGTTCACTATGCGCTGCAGGGCCTTCATGTTGTAGTCAGTGCAGCTTCCACCCCACACAGCGATACAACTGGAGAGGACGCTCTCAATGGTGCCACGGTAGAATGTGGTTATGATGGCTGGTGGAGCACTTGCTCGCCTGAGTTTCCGCAGGAAGTACAGGCGGCGCTGAGCTTTCTACGCCAGTGATGCAGTGTTGGTGGTCCAGGAGAGGTCGTCACTGATGTGCATATATACATATATACAGTGATCCCTCACCACTTCGCGCTTCACTTTTTGCAGATGCACTGTTTTTTATTTATTACATCCATTGGGGCGGGACAAACCAAAGAAGGAGTAATAAACATGAATCCGCCATGTTTAAGACGACCGCTTTGTATATTACTTGGTGAGACTTTTGTTGTCCAAACAACTCAAGGATGCCAAAGTGGAGAGATCAAAATGTTCCATTGTTGGACGCATCAGTGCTGCAAACCTCAAGCTTTAATTATGAACTCTTGATTCATGGTTCCTATTTTTCTTGTATTACAGGTTGCAACCCAAATATTCATGATCTTAACGTGACTTCAGTTATGCCGTGCATGAAAGCGTTCATCTCTTTGCTGACATACAATCCTTGGCAGCCTTTCAGTCTCCCATTACACTACTTTATTGGTCTGATCACATCCTGTGTGTTTGCTGACCTCTAATGCATGCAAAAATACTAGGTGGGGTGTCTGTGATGATTTTGTATTTCTTCAGACGAGCTGTGTGAACATTCATGAAGCTGAATAAAAAAAAAAAATCAATAGCGGAGACTGGAGAGAAGAAAATTCCAGTAACTGCGTGAGTGTGTGCACTCAATAGGCAACTTCCGTATGTCAAACGACAGATAGCTTTTAGCGGCAGATTTATTTCACCTCACTTCACTATGTTTTGTAGCAGTTGTTATCGTCGTGTTTAACTCATTGAAATGTCACTTTGTCTTCCAGGATGATGACTACGTTTGGACTGATGGCACGGTTGAGGATTTTCTTCACTTTGATGTCGGATATGTTGAGCCCAATCGTACTTCGGGTGACTGTGTACTGATGTTGGAGACTAGCAAGTGATAAAATCATTGAAGTACATGAGTTTCATATGAATATAATGCTGTAATACATAAACTAGACTTTTAAAAGTAACTGTAGACTGACTACTAATTTTGAAATAGTGCCTAGTAAAATACCTAAAGTGCCTTTATTGTCCTCAGAACTGAGAGAATCGCCGGTCTAAAACCTGTTTGACGATGACAGAGCAATGGTAATACGGAATTACTTTTTTATGATCAGGTTAGGGTATGTGACGTGTTTATGTTCTGATTGTGGGTTTGGTCTGATGTGCTATGAGAACGTTCCATCACTGCCAACTCAACATATAAAAGGAATCGTCATCATTGATATTGTCAGTGTCAAACATCACGACGACATCCTACTTTTCACATTCAATTGCACGTGGCTTTTTCAATACTACTTTGGTTTTTCATTTCTCTTCTTCAATACAGAACTTCTGTGTTCTATGAGTGCGTGTACCATTTGTTTTCATAGTTACAAATAGAAAAAAACAAAACAGATTTTGACAGTTACATATTCACAAACAGTCTCAATCATCATTTACGTAGTAGTGTTTTAAAAACAATAATGTTTTCAATATAGATTTCAACTCCACCACCTATTTTATTGCTTCTGCATCTGTAAACGTATCTATATTCATCAAGGTGGAAACTCGTTGACTCCGTTTTTTTTTTTTTAATCCACATTTAATCCACGTTTTCGATATTGCAATGATGTCGAGAAGTTTGTCTAATGTTTTAACATAGTCCCGTATTTTTCAAAGTTGGCATTTAATTCCTGCTGTTGAAATGGATTATGGACAGTTTTCTTTCCTTATTGTGAAGTTATTAAATTGATCTTCCAAGTAGTACCCACATTTGTCTCAGTTTGCGTATTTCTCCACTTCATCCATCGTTTTGATCAGTATTGGTTTGGTGTTTTCTGGGGATGATCCTTCCGGCTTTCCGAACATTTTACAATTTGTCGTCCAAGTGCTTTGTATTTTCCCTTCCTTTTCAGTTGGCAAGCTCTCCATGCAATGGTTGCAATTTGCTTGTTGAGAATTTCGTTAATGTCAACATTTGATCCTGTTTCAGTCGAGCAATTTTGTGCTTAATGCTTATAAATCTCAGTAGTACCTACCACACGGTTTTCACTCACCCTACCTCCAGTTGCCGCCCTTTTGGACAGGAGTCAGTAGAAATTCACATTTGCCTTGTCCAGCAATATATTTTTTGTTGTAATTAATTTTATATTGTTGGTCGATATCTTCTGTTGGTGAGAATTTCTATCAGCTGGTGCTCGGTGCCGCCATAATCAACAATAACGGAATCCTTCGCAGTGCTACTTTAAGACCCGTAAAACACCATTACAATCATTGTTTAGATATCTGAGGACATATGTTGTGGTGAGTGTTTGATGGTATAGTGGAAGAGCAGCTGAAACATTGAAGTTTCTTCTTAGCTTCACGTATTCAAATACCGAAGTTTGTTTATAGTTATTTTGTGTTAAAATCATCGTAGAAGGGAATGGCGCTACCCATCGTATCAGTGTATGTCTATTCCACTCGCTTTGCATCAATCTATTATTCTGAAATCGATTTGCCTTGATTTGATGAGCACGCCGACAAATAAGGTTTTAGAACCTGCCCACCAAATTTTGTTGGGCGAGTGTGTGTTTAAAGTAAATTCATGACACAATGCAACATGGACCATGAAAATTATTAATTAATACAGGAAACATTTAACTAATAAGACATCCATTAAATGTTTTGATGATACATTTAATTATTTAATGGTTCTGTTGGATTTTGTCCACAATTTAGGGAGCGCATTATCTGCGCCTCACGGCAAAAGCCATTGCCAATCACCTGTTATCCAATTTACTCACTGCGTGCTCCTTTGATTTCTTCAGATTTAGGAAAATGCTAAGACACTGAAGCAGAAATTAGACTTACACAGGTTGGTTGAGTTCAATCACAATTCTTGTTCAAAAAGCTCTGTCTTCAGGAAAGTACAATACAGCGCTGGGCCTTTCAAGAGCGGAAAGTCTCCATTCAGAAAAGGCAACATTCAACGTTTTTGGTCAGTTTATATTCAGTTTGCACATGCCAGTGTGGGCCGAGTTTGATAGGTGATGAGTCTTTGGGGCGGGGCAAGTTCGCAGGAGAGTCTGATTCCATGGGAGTGGGTGCTGGTTCCGTGGGGTTGGGGGCTGATTATGGGTGATTCGATGTGTGGGGGCTGTTGTTTTCCTTTCCGTCTTTCAGCCTTGACGATCATCTTTGGCTGGGCTGTCTCCCTCTGGCACCTGCTGGTTTTATCTCCAAGTGACCTTCCTGTAAACATTCTCCTCCATTCTTGCACATACACTGTCTCACCTAATTCTTTCATTATTCTTTCAATTTTGTAATTTTGTACAAAATTATGTGAGCGTTTGGCTGTGACATCATTAATCTATTACTGTTCCCTGACTATGCAAAGTTTGTTCTTTTGATCTCCATGTACTTGCTAACGTCATCATATTCTCAGTTTAATCATGCTTTCAACCATATCTTTTCTTTGTTAGGCAAAATATTCCCCTCTGTCCAGAACGTTCAGTAGTAATCGAAAACTGGCGTCTAGCATTAGTCAAAACATAAGATACAATCAAGTACTGAACATTTTTAGACGACTGTGGCAGTGTCTGTGATTTAGAAAATCATCAGGCATGCATTAAACAGTTCCTTAAGGGTCATTAAGCTATTTAGGCAATATATCAAAAGACATTTGTTATTTCAAAGTGCTCAGAAATACATATCAGATCATAAAGTTATAAAAACCTTTGTCATTACCACCTATCAAAAAATGTCTAGTTATGTCTTCTTTATTGATTTGGTGTGTAGGTATAAATATAAGCTTAAAGTGTTTCTTTTATTGATTTAATATGTGAATATACTTTTCTGCTTATGTACTTTTTTCAATGAGGTTTGAGCATATCTGTTTTTGTATTTCGACTCCATTCCTTCACTAGGAGTGTTTTAAGAACATTGTCAGACAACTCTGAGCAAGTAATGGACACAAACTCCTGTAATGAGGTGTGTGGTCATCATTTTAAAAGCTGTCATTGGGTCGGTCTTCTTCTGCCGCTTCTCTTTCTTCTTCTATTGGTTTTTAACTTGGCAGCTGGCAAACAACCTAATGGCGCATTACCGATATCAGCTGGTGTGATGTGTGGATCCTGATTTCACGCAGTCTAAAAGGAACAATAAAGAGAAAAATGAATGAATGAGTAAATAATTAAATAGCCTTTATTCTAGTAATTATATCAATTTACCTGCAATAATGCAAAGCATCTTACTCTTGGGGATAGTGGGAAAAGGTTGGAAACCCAAATCGAACTCAGCCATAAAATGTATCCTTATTAAGACATTGTAATTGTAAATGATATTTTACGTAAAAGAAAATATCTGTTAAACTATACTTTATCATTCTTTATTATACTACAAACGTAGGAAACGTGCTTAGTATTCACATCATGATAGTATTGTAACTTTGCAGATATTAATTGCCATGTTTGTTCAACTAAATTTTTGTAAAATTGCTCGCTTCATTAATGCGCTGTTATCCCTTTTTGGGTGTATACCTCTCCTGGCGCTTCTGTCCGCCATTTTGTACTCTTCCCTGCTTTCAACAGACGTCAGCTTAGGAGCTCGGATTCTTCAGGAATGGCTTTTGCCCATACTAGGATTTAAGTTTTAGGTGAAGGTCGGCTAACATGGCTATAATACAAATAATATTCAATTTATTTTCCTTCTAAAAGTCTTGATTTCCTTTCATGATCAAGTTCATTGTATCCTTCCTTCTATGGCACCAGTTGAAGAGAATGGATCTCAAGACACTTGACTTAAGGAGCAGGTCTCGAACTGTGCTCAAAGGTTACAGGATATCAGTCCAAACCAGTGCATTGGTCCCAGCCGCCGGTGCAAATGCCCATACCGTACAACTGCCTCCTCCATGTTTGATGTGTTATGGTTGTGATGCATTCTGTTACATGTGGTAACTATTGATGTACCTTCTGCCATCGATTGGAAGACTTTGTTCTGCCAGTCATTATACATCGCTGGCTGGCAGGATAGCTAGGTGAATAAAGAGAGACATGATTATCATATTGGTGGTAAACTATCTTGGAATGTTTTGGTTTAGCACTGGAATTTATATAATTATGCAAAAGGTGTGTTGAAAGCTTGGGCAAACTTCATACCAGAATGATCAAACGTATATTTCAAGACAGATACGATTTGTTTTATTGCACCGAATAAACAAATATTTGTTTACTGCTGTGCATTTGTAGTGACCTCATTGGCTTCAAAGAAAATCTCACATCACATGAGCCTGAGGTGAAAAACAAGAACTTCTTCCTGTTGTTACAGGACTGTTATTTTTGATTAAGAAATCTAAATAAACATGCAATGACAATAATAGAGACCGAGCCATAGAACTGGCATTCCTTCCCTCTCAGCAAGGCCACACAAAAATGAGACAACTGCAGACACCCAACAGCCACAAGCCACGTTCATGAACAGACAATTCAACTTTTACCAACGCACAGGACAACATAGACACGTGCTGTTACAGGAACACAGACACACACGTTGACGTGATTGTGATCTAATGTCACAATCAGCGATTGAGCCGAGTTGGCACATAAAGACAGATCCTTCCATAAGAGAATAAAAATAATCATCAGAATACATATAGTACCTTTCTATATTTTAAAACATTTCAGAGTAATGTCTCTGATTATCACCAATCTATTTTCGAGCTTGAGTCTGTCCCAGCTGACTGACCATTCACACTTGTGGGCACTTAAGCGTCTTCAATTCATTGAACATTCATGTTTTTGGAATGTACTGTCCGAGGAGGACCATCTGTCCATCCGTTTTCTATACTGACCTTGTGATGGTTAGGATTCACACTGCGTCGACGCAAACTTTGAAGTGAGGTGCACCTGGAATGGTTACCGTCGAATTGCAGTGCACAAAGAGACAAACAACATTTGTTTTCACCATGCGGGCTGGACTAACCGGAGAAGGTGCACATGGCTGGCAACCAGTCCAGGGTGCACCCCGCCTCTCTGCTCCAGCTCTGAGGGACAAGCGCTATAGAAAATGGATGGACTGTGATCATACAAATTATACTGTGAGGTATTCATAGTCATATTGTATTTTCACCTGATGTCATCATCTTGCGTATACATACTTCGTTTTTCTATTAACACTTAAAAACATTAAAACATTTTCTTGTGGATTACTCAGACTAAAGCCTCTGATGTGGAGTTTGAGGCAGACAATATGTCTGAAGAGTGGAATGTTTTACTTTCTCTGTTAACGTGAAACACACACACACACGCACACACACACACACACACACACACACGCACACACACACACACACACACACACACACACACACAAGTGCGCATAAGCTGGTCCGTGTAAGCCCCAGCAACACGCGGAGGAGGAAATTTAGCTCCTGACCAGCGTCAGAAACTCATCACGAGTTTTGGGGTCTTCCCTGAAGACTCCCAACATAGTGCTGGTGATGGTCTTGCTGTTCATCTTTTGGACGCCTCGCATCACCATGCACATGTGACTGTGAAAACAAACGGATGACGTTTAACACACTGCCACAAGAAATGATAGTGACGGTTGCATCATAAATAGTAAGTAAGCAGTTATAATAAACTCATTTACTGTTTAGCATACATAAGGTTATGAAACAAGAAAATAGAGCACATATCAGCTCGTCTCAACTCCTTGCAGAGGATACTAAATAATGTTAATATGAGTACCTACTGTTATATTAAATGTTTAAATGTGTTGCTGTACCATTTGTGTCCATTATGTGTTAGTATTAAGCTAGAGGACTATATGTTTGTTTTAAAAAAGTGATTTTGTTTTTATTTTTGATGGCTGTATGTGCCAAAAAGTGAAAAATGGATGGATGATTAAGAATGTTGAAATGTGACTTTGCCTGTCATTGCCAGAACAGTTAATAAATGTTGGACTGCACAAATAGGTTATCTATTTCTGTGTACGTACGTAGCTTCGATGATAACGCCAACCCCGGTGGGGTGCAGAGCTTCAGTGATGGCCACAGCAATTTGCTTAGTCAACCTCTCCTGAACTGTGAATAATAAACACCATTGGTAAACTCTGAACATGATGGCTACTAAGCAAAGTTTTCGGATGTACCTTGTAGTCTGCGGCTGTAGATCTCCACAATCCTGAGGAAAAAGGAAGTTTGTAAAGTCCAAAAAACACTTTAAATATGTTCAATATTTTATCTCAGTAATGTTCTTAAACAATGTCAAACAAACTAACAATGTAGCAATTTTATGAACCGCTTTATTATCCGCTAATGTGACATTTATTAAGTCAATAATAGCAGCCGTGCGCGTGTATGACGCTTAGGGTTAGGATGCCATCACGTGAAGTTGCCATACCCGCAATTTCTTTCAAAGCCAGCAGATGGCAACATTTTGACAAATAAATCACCCCAGTTGTAGCTTCTGTAAACACTGTTTCATAAGGTTTTCCAGCTCTGATGGATGTCGACCACAGAGTTCTGAGTTGAAAGGGTTCAAATGAGCAACATATCCTCAAGAGCATTCTGCTGGTGCCCTTTGACCTGCTGACTTTCTCAGTAAGCAAACCGCTTCAGACCTTTTCAAAGCTTGGTATGCTGTATTCAGACAAATGTCACAAGAATAAACAGGCTGCAACGAGCGAAAAAGAAACTAAATATTATTTTATATTTATTTAGGTAAAGGAACTTTATTTATATGGTGCATTTTACAACAGTTGCAGCAATAACAAAGGGCTTTACATCTAAGTTTTGATTTGGGACAATTTCCTTGTGATTTAGTGGCTACATCTTTATTGGCTGGTCTACCGAATCAGTAATTAGCTGTAAAGTCATATTTTAAGTCGTCTTTATTGGCTGGTCTACCAGAATCAGTAATTAGCAGTAAAATCATATTTTATTGTTAGAAGGCATGCTTATTTGTGCGTGTTTGTTTCCTGAGCAGTGTTTAATTGATCATGTTCGATGGGTGTGCATTTTAAGAGGATTATTAGACTGCTTATTGAATGTGTGCAAGTGCAGACCTGATCCCATTGACCCCAATACCTTTAGGCTTAGCATACTAAAACCACTTGCGACTGCACACACACACACAAACGCACAAACGCACGCACGCATATACACACACACACACACACACACACACACACACACACACACACACACACACACACACACGCGCACACACACACACACACACACACACACACACACACACTGATAGTAACAAAATGTTCTCACCTGGCGAGTTTGCTGAGACCCAAAACTCGCTTGTTGGGGAGGTAACCAATGTGAACCTGCACAAAGTCAACGAAGCCAGTTCAAATGAATAAATTAATAAAAAGATAATGAGGCAAATTTGTCACACGGACAAAAAAAATCATAGCAGGTTTGTTAGTGAGTTTATGTACATCAAACAAGTTTGATGTCAATTTAGTAGGTGTGGTAAATAATACAAGTACTAAACACAATAGAAGCCACAGTGATGTTAAGAATGTCTTCTTCTGTGTGGTTAACCTTGAGGTGAACATCAAGAAAAAAATCCCAAAGTGGCAGACATCCTGTTATTTGATATCACAGCCAACCAATGACTGATGTGATCTTTGCTCGCTGGGGTTATTCTTTGTGTCAACAAGTGACTATCCTTGATTGTTTCTGATGTAATTCGGTGGTTAGCTTGTATAGTTGAACGATGATGGTTTCTTAACTCATTCACTGCCAGCCCAGATAAAATAGATATTTGACGTCTACAGGCGTCAATGGCAGTTAATATACAGCAGTTGGAGAAAAATCTCCACGCATAGGCTAAAAGAGTGACGAGGGCAGAGTAGCTGGATACGCAAGGAAGGATGAGTCTTGGCGTCATCAGCTGGACAATCACTGCCTTAGAGTGCTGCAGGGTCTAATTTTGCAACACACACACACACGTACACTCTCAAATGCTCCACCCAAATGTCAAACGCAATTTGTAGACCAGATGAGAGAAAGGGCAGCAGCACAAGCGTGCAAAGATCTCTTTTGCTCGTCTTTCCTCCTTTTTCCTCGCCTTCTGTCTCCCTCCTGCTGCAGAAGTCTGATAGCAGACATCAAACATGTGAGAAGACTTCACTTTGCATCACCTGGGTGCGGGTGTTTTCATGCATATGTTCGAGACCAAAAGAGAGCGTCACGGACAAAAACAATTCACAAAATCCAATAAACGCTAAGAACAAAATTATATTTGTTAGAGGCAAACCATCATTGACAAAAAAAACCCCATCACTTTACAAATCAAGAGTTAAAAAAAAAAAAGCCAAATATTACATCAGTCTTGCATGGAATTTATTTCCGGGACTATATTCTTGCTTGTTGACTAAAGTGGACAGCATCGTGACTGAGTCTTTAGATAGGAAGTTAGAGCCTTAGATACACTGCCACTTGGGTAAATTGAAAAATAAAATGTGGTGGCTTCTAGGTCCTGCTCATGCGTACAGCCAAACTTAGAGGAGTCACTGTTGCAAAGATTGCCAAACTCAAACTTTAGGTGGTTCTATTTTCAGTTTTACTTGCTGAAGTCTTGTTGGAGAAATCTCAAGTTCCATCATTTGCGCATGTTGCAAAACTAAATTCAAATCCAATCTACGTATATATAGTTCAACTAATTTTACAGTAGACGACTTGTATTCATGGATCAAAGAAAGCTATTAGAACAGTCTTTGAAGGGAAATATAATTTGTAATTGAGAATTTTGCATAAATTTTACTAAAAAAAAAAAAATCCATTACAATGTTTGTTAAATAGTAGAAGTAGGAGAGGGGAAATATGTGGGAAAAAATGCTAATTAGATAAGCTGTTCGGAACATCTATGAATGAATGAATGCTTTACAGCACATTTTTTTATACAATTCTTTTTATTTTTTAACTCCCTGTTCAACCACAAAGTTTTTGTGCATATTCTTGAATTCATCTTGAATTTTGTCACGTCTCCGGGCGCGCCGATCGCAGATGGGTGTTTCTACCGCACTCTCACTTGCTTGTCCCATATGTGGCGCACCCGCACATGCCGTATTTTCTTTACTTTCATGCCTCCCTGTAAATTACCGCAATCACTGTTACCTGCTCACTCCCTGTTCAACCATCTGTTTATGTAACCCATACTGGTTATACCCGTTTCTGCCCCTGCTAATCATCCTGCTGTCCATAAACCACAGGACCATTCCTGTCTGTCTTCATGTTCTCCACTACCCCTTTCCCTTCAATAAACATTGGTCCAAGCTGCACCTGGTCGCCCTGTCTCCGTTCTATTTTACTTCAGAGCTTCCATGTAATTTGAATTAATCTCACGCAGCACTGTTAAATCTTGGCAAAGCTGCCTCACACAAAGAGGCCTAATGTGTTAAATCTCAGTTTGTGCCATTTTTGTGAGTTGTGATAGCACTTTGTCGCTTTGTGTCAGCCACTATAGTGATCAGCCCAGGGTACAGGAACTCTCATTCAAAGGGATATAAAGCAATAACTAGGGGTCAAATATGTGACCAAATGATGAATGGAATGGAATGGAATGTTTTCTCTCATGATGCTCTCACAGCCACTGATATGCAAAAAAAAAAAAAAGAAGCAAGAGGAGGTGTGTCACTTCCTGTCATGAGTCACTGAGAGCACACAGTTGAGAGGGGATGGTTTTGAGACACAACCACCTGATCACACGCACGCACGCACGCACACACACACACACACACACACACACACACGCGCGCACACACACACACACACACACACACACACACACACACACACACACACACACGCACGCACGCACGCACGCATGCACGCACACACGCACACACGCACACATGACCAGAAAACACTTTGTCTTAATGTGTGATTCACTGATGTCACCAGAGGCTATTTACACCGTTGGGGGAAAAAAAATCCGATGGCACCCGTCTTTGTCTAAATTGACATGCACCTGCAGGCAAGATGGAGGGATGAAACAGTTTATGCCTGAATACACATAAAAAGGGAAGAATAACCAATCAGGTCTCAGATGCAGAGTAATGATGTCAAAGCGGTTGGCCAGAAGCAGAAGCTAAAGTTGAAAGTAAGTAGATTTTGGCTAATCAGATTGTTTCTCATTTTGTCTGTTTTAAACTACATAATGAGTGACCACCAAAATAGCAATTGTGACATACATATTCCTGGTCATTTTCCATTCAATCATCAGTTTTTTTTTATATACCAGCAACAGATGGATGGACAAACGGATAGATAAACAGATCTTGACCGGTCCTAATACACATCACAGCATGTGTGTGTTTGTACATGTGCATGCTACATCACTCACCCTGCCGATGATGGGCACCAGGTGATGTTCGCACATGGAGAACACATCAATGTCTTTGACGATCACCATCTCGTCGTGATCTTCATCAAAGATAGCATCGTTCAGCACGTCTGCACACAAAAACACAATAGACATTAGATTACTTTCTTTCCAAGTTGACGCTTCAAATAAATGACTAGTTTATTTTGACTACAATTAACATTTTTATTTGTTGTAAGTGTCAAAATTAAAACTTTACATCCATCTCTTGTGTCTTAAGATTTGAACATAACACCATTCAGTAAATTGTTACTCAATTTTTTAAGTTACAGGTGATGTTTTTCAAAAAAATTTCTGTACCATATCAAGTTTATTACTGCATAAATAAGTATTATGGTTATAGATTGATTGATATTTATGATGGTCAGCAACAGGCAGAGTTTTGCCCAAAATTACAATGTATGGTTAAATCTGTATCTGTCTCAAAAACCTGATGTTCATTTTTAATTCAGCGTCAAAAACACTCTTAGGGACACATAAAGCTGTCTTTGATTAAAAAATTTCTGTTGACCTGCAATGTAATTTATTGTCATTTATTTTATCCAATTAAGTGATGCACCTTCGACTTTTGGCAATCCCTTTATCATCATTTTTTTCATATCAAATTAAAGTGCTGTTTCTATACACTCCTGTTGCTTTATTACTTTTTTCATTTTTTTTGTTGGTCACCAGGATTCAATAAAGCGCTTTTATCGTTTTGTGACGACACAGACGCTTCCCAGCCGTACCATGTCGGGTTTTAATTTCCTGACTGACAATCAGTTAGAGGCAGTGAAGGAACAACGGCGGGGAGGGTCACCGACTTGTTGCTGTTGCTTATCGCAGGACTGTAAAGTAAACACGCAGCCAGGTAAAAAGATGATGGGGAAGCACATTTAGAGGTTCTTTTGGACCTCATCACAATCAGCTGTCTAATTACATTTCTGTAACGTTGCCAGGCGAGCCTTTGTGAATCATTGTCAAAATAACTTCAAAATGTTGGTGTTGTACGGTCCTGTGTCAAGTCAAGTCAAGTTTATTTATCCATCCATCCATCCATTTTCTGAACCGCTTAGTCCCCACGGGGGTCGCGGGCGTGCTGGAGCCTATCCCAGCCGTCATCGGGCAGTAGGCAGGGGACACCCTGAACCGGTTGCCAGCCAATCGCAGGGCACACAGAGACAAACAACCATTCGCACTCGCACTCACACCTAGGGACAATTTGGAGTGATCAATCGGCCTACCAAGCATGTTTTTGGGATGTGGGAGGAAACCGGAGTGCCCGGAGAAAACCCACGCGGGCTCGGGGAGAACATGCAAACTCCACACAGGGAGGGCCGGAGGTGGAATCGAACCCGCACCCTCCTAACTGTGAGGCGGACGTGCTACCCAGTGCGCCACCGAGCCGCCTTCAAGTTTATTTATATAGCCCGAAATCACAAGCAGTCTCAAAGGGCTTCACACATACAAAACAAATTGACAATTAGTCTCAAAGCATCCCTTGATGCAAAGAAAAACTTCTAGTCTTTGGGGATATGATGAAAGGTTTTTATTGACATGTAACTTTATATCGCTAATGTACGTCATTGGTGCATCCTTTTATGATGCTGAAGTCAGTTTTTAGACGGAATGCTGCATTAACCAGCAGCTGCGACGTCCACTCTCCAATGTAACAATAAAGCAAAGGTGACACTGATGTGCTCTTTTGAGATTTCAAAATGTTAGCATGAACGCTCCAACTGCTAATCAGCTAGTATTTTGGTTGGTTAATTCAGAGACGAGCACTGGGAAGGAAAACCTAGCCTGAGAATGACGTTGCCACAGGGTTGAAACTGTAATAACGTGGTAATTGGAGTGCTTTATCTTGTCAAGTACCTGAAGATGTGGCAGGTAATAACACCTAGTTAGTACCATATTTATTACAGATAAAAAAAACCTGTGATGGATAATGTTGGATTCCTAAGGTGTTTTCTGCGTACCAAAAGACTTAGAAACTTACTAGATTTTTTAAGATCACAGACAAGTTTTGGAGGCAATACTGCTGGCAAATTTTCATTGTTTGCATCTGTAGAACTTCTTTGGCAATAGTTCAATTGTTGCTATGATAAATACCTTGCAAATATACTGTGTGTACAAACATGCACACGCACACTTCCATGCACAAACATCCTGGAGGATATGGTTAAGTGAAGCTTAACTAAATGGCTGGCAGCTGGTGAAAACTGTCATCTTGGAGGAGGAGGGCGCACATCAGGTAATGACAGTTTGACTCATCATCACTTCATATATTTATCAGCATCTTGCCGAGAACACACAGTTCAAACGCTTCTGTAGATCTTTTGTCATACTACATGGCATCTGCAGTCAGAACAAAAACAAGAGCGAGCTGATCTTGACACAGAACAGAATGTGGAGCAAACAATCACAATTCATGCTATCAGCTGCTGTAAATGAATAATACGTCTTCACGGGGTAAGCTACAAATTTAAAGGCTATTTTAGTCACAAAATAGTAAATACTTTTTGCACAGCCATAAAAGGCCTATGACACCGATGAACTGTCACATTTGCTCTCCACATATCCTGAAGACACAGAAAATGTGAGCACAGAACACAAGTGTATCTAATGTATCATTTCTTGATCTTTTTCTGTGGTGTCTACTGACTCATCATCCAAAAGGCACTTTACCGTCTGCCACCAACGTAGTCATTACATTGCAAGAAAACCAATGGAAATTGATGGTGGCTTAATGATGTGCTGCTAGCACCTAGTGGTCGGGGTCAAGTGATGGCTTGTATGTCAAAAAACTCAAAGTCTAGGCACAACACTATTATTATTGTTATTACTATTGTTTAATTAATTATTATTATAATTATTATTATTATTATATCATTTTGTACTTGACAAAAGAATAAAAACTTAAGGACTAGTCTTTCACGTGCCGGGACAAATGGCATTAGCCTATGATGATAGTTTTGAGTACCGTATTTTAAGAAAAAGACATATAAGTCACACTGGAGTATTGGGGGAAATGTATTTGATAAAAACCAACACCTCGAACAGACATGCCATCTTGAAAGGTAATTTAAGATAAAAATAGAATAGAGCCAACAGGCTGAATAATAAATAAATAGCATAATAAAGAAGAAAAAGACATAAGTCGCACTGGAGTATAAGTCGCATATTTGGGGGAAATGTATTTGATAAAATCCAACACCTTGAACAGACGTCATCTCGAAAGGCAATTTAAGGTAAAAATAGAATAGAGGCAACAGGCTGAATAATTATACGGTATGCTAACGTTACATAAACACATAAACAAGGAACTACGAACCTACCTGACGTAACATATTAAGAGTTATTCAGAAAATTATAGCATAAATAACATGCTAAAAACTTTACCAAACCATCCGTGTCACTCCAAATCACTAAATTCAATGAAATTTTCATCCTCTGTCACTTTTAAACAACTCTGCAAACTCCAGAGGTAGAAGATGCAGCGCTTCCTCTTCTACGTGGCTTACGTCAGACTCATCGTCAGTTACAGTTCCAATTATTCCACAAGCCTAGAGCGCCCTCTTGCGGTTTAGTGTGAAATTAACATGTGAAGTGATATAATGTGTTAATAATTTCACTTAAGTCGTACCGCCAGGCCAAAATATGAAAAAAACTGGGATTTATAGTCCAGAATATACGGTACTTTGGATTTAGAAGTTGAATCAATATTCCGTTTTGAGTGCATAAGGTTAGCACGTCCGCTTCACAGTTCGGAGGGTGCGGGTTCGATTCCATCTTCGGCACATCCTGTGTGGAATTTGCATGTTCTCCCCGTGCCTGCGTGGGCTTTCTCCAGGTACAACGACTGGCGACATTGGTTTTACCTCATTTACAAATCCATACTCGGCAAGACACCTCCCTATCTCTCCTCCCTCCTGCACCTTTTTCATTGCGCCCTCAATCTAAGGGCCAAGATAATCTCATCAAATTCACCATCCCCAAAGCCCGTACAGTTTTTGGTCAAAAGTCTTTCCATTTCTCTGCAGCTTATGATTGGAATACTGTACAAAATACCCTTAAACTCACTGTCATCACATCAGTCACAGTTTTTAAACAAAAATTGCAAGTTTTATTTAACCGACTCTTGTAGCTGTTAGTTAAGCCTGTTGTCATATCGTATTGTTATATTGTTTTTTGTTGTCGTTTTTTTAATCGTGTATTCATAGAACCTTGTCTTATCTATGTATTTATTTTGTCTTATGTATTTCTTTATTTTAGCACCCTATGATGCCATATTGTTTTTTTTATTCTTTAAATTGTGTTCGAAATGAAGATTCATTCATTCACTCATTCATTCATGGTTACACTAAGTATAAAAGAATGTCAAAGAGTTAAAGCTTTAATTAAGCAACATTGTCATTACTGTGACATGGCGGTTGGCGGTCATATTCTGGATTGTTTTCTGTTCCGAGTGTTGTGGGCTCGGTCTCACTGGGTCACAAGGTTCATTTTGTGCCTCAATCAAGCAAGCCAGTACAGTGTGGTAGATTTAAGTACATATGTGGGTGTGAACACAGATGACTTGTTTCGACACTCATTATCTTCAAAGTAATGAGTCCTCCAAAGTGCATTTTTGATTGAAAGCAAACCTCGACTGGTGAATTCACAGTTTTTGTGAAGTTGACGTTTTGAGTCTGTCTTCTACCCAGATCGTACGTGTCAGTGAGTGAGAACTAAGCACAGCCTGGCCTACAAGTTTTGTCACGTTAGACTAAATAAAGTAACGATTTTGATCAACTAGTAGAAATAAGCACATAATTTCCAATAGATCTCTTTATATCTTTCGGTCATTTGCTGGTCAACAAGCGGATTTCTGCCTCATGCTGTGATGAAAGCTGAACCCATGACCAGGGCACACACACACACATACATTTGTTTGCCCTTGCGCACACACACACACACACACACACACACACACACACACACACACACACACACACACACACACACACACACACACACACACACACACACACACACACGCGCATGCAGGCACACAAACACAACAACACACTCAACAAACAGTCTGGTGACTCTCACTGAAGGGTTAAACTCTTTACAAACAACCAGCTTTCCATTGCAAACTGGTTTTGTGTGTGTTCTCTGCTTTCCAATAAATCAAGGGGGAGGCTTTTGAACCAACCAATGAGGAAAAAGCGGGTTTGAAGACGCAACATACTGCATGCATACCATCATGATTCTTTTCAGTGTTCATCCTCTGTCGATCATAAATTAAGAACTTGGTGCATGTCACCTTGTCATTGAAGCTGGGTTTCTCACATTTTTCTTCCATTTAGTCGCATTCTTTCTTTAGAATTTAGCCTCATAGCACGTAAAGCTAAACTACCTCCAGATGGATTCTTAAAGAGGTGGATGAAGCGAGGAAAACCCTGATTTCATTGTATTGTACTGAAATGTGGCAAAGTGGCCCCATGTGGTGCTGAAACCTCTTTAAAATTGTTACAGGGACATGAGGCCCAGCGCATGGACTAAAATAATATCAGGCAGGTCTTTAACACAAAATCCCATCACTGCGCGGCTTTGAAAGTTTGAAAGGAATCACAAAGCAGGAAATGCTGGAGTGATTTAAGTCTAACCGGTGTTTCCAGGTGCAGCACTTGATGTTCTCTCATTTTTTGAAGTTTGTACATTGGGTGTGTCTATTATACAGCATTCCAGCGGTCAAATCAAACCATTCATTTTACATCTGTCATATATATTATATACCGGTGTATTGGTCGACCTTTTTCGATCCAAAATCGACCGAAAAAAATCGACCTCGACTTATACACCGAGTCATAAAATTTAACTTCGTATTCATCGCTTCAAATGTGATGGTAACCAAGGCCGTTTCTCATGCATCTCATTGTGCGTTGCACTTAGAAAATTTGAACCGGGCGGCGTGCGCGAGTGCGCGGCCCGCTGGAAGTCGAATGAGGCTCAGCGATCTCCTCCGCGGTGCTTATAAACAGCCGATCCGCTCGGCGGGGGCCATTTTCGGCCACTCGGCGCGTGCGCACGGCCTCCCGGATGTGCCGGGCGGCGTGCGCGAGTGCGCGGCCCGCTGGAAGTCGAATGAGGCTCAGCGATCTCCTCCGCGGTGCTTATAAACAGTCGATCCGCTCGGCGGGGGCTATTTTCGGCCACTCGGCGCGTGCGCACGGCCTCCCGGATGTGCCGGGCGGCGTGCGCGAGTGCGCGGCCCGCTAGAAGTCGAATGAGGCTCAGCGATCTCCTCCGAGGTGCTTATAAACAGCCGATCCGCTCGGCGGGGGCTATTTTCGGCCACTTGGCGCGTGCGCACGGCCTCCCGGATGTGCCGGGCGGGTGCGCGAGCTCGCCGGCCGCTGGAAGTCGAATGAGGCTCCGCGATCTCCTCCGCGGTGCTTATAAACAGCCGATCCGCTCGGCGGGGGCTATTTTCGGCCACTTGGCGCGTGCGCACGGCCTCCCGGATGTGCCGGGCGGGTGCGCGAGCTCGCCGGCCGCTGGAAGTCGAATGAGGCTCCGCGATCTCCTCCGCGGTGCTTATAAAGTGCCGATCCGCTCGGCTTGGAGCTATTTCCGGCCTCCCGTTGGTGCCGGGCGGCGTGCGCGAGCTCGCCGGCCGCTGGAAGTCGAATGAGGCTCCGCGATCTCCTCCGCGGTGCTTATAAACAGCCGCATGGGCACGGCCTCCCGGAATTTGAACACATTTCGTCAATAAATTTCGCATATTGAATTTTGAAGTTTAATATAATGCAACAATTGAGCTCGACTTATACAAAGGATATATCATAAAATCGTAAATTTCCGTCGAATTTTAGGGGGTCCACTTATACACCGAGTCGACCTGTACACCGGCAAATACGGTATATATATGCACTGAGTAGCACGTCTGCCTCACAGATAGGAGGGTGCGGGTTCGATTCCACCTTCGGCCCTCCCTGTGTGGAGTTTGCATGTTCTCCCCGGGCCCGCGTGGGTTTTCTCCCGATTGAAGACTCCAAATTGTCCCTAGGTGCGAGTGCAAGTGCAAATGGTTGTTTGTCTCTGTGTGCCCTGCGATTGGCTGGCAACCGGTTCGGGGTGTCCCCCGCCTACTGCCCGATGACGGCTGGGATAGGCTCCAGCACGCCCGCGACCCCCGTTGGGATTAAGCGGTTCAGAAAATGGATGGATGGATGGATGGATGGATGGATGGATGGATGGATGGATGGATGGATGGATGGATGGATGGATGGATGGATGGATGGATGGATGGATGGATATTATAACCGCTTGTTTGGCAGAAGACGCTGTGGTTGTCTACCACTGTCATAAGATGCATTTACGTTAACTAAAAAAAATAAAACTACTAACAGGAGGGAAAAGGCATACAAATAAGCGTCTTAATTATGCAGCAATTGTTCCTAATAATGGCATTATTCAGTAGTTTGTTGTGCTACTGTAAGTAGATGATATTCCACTTTAGATATGATTGCAATAGATGTGGAAAAGTTTAAGAACCAATTACTAGTATGAATGGTTCTTCACAAAAGTTACCGGAGGACGTCAGAACAATACTAAATGTCCCTCTGAAACTCTTTGCAGGATTTAAAACTTACCGATGATAGTCTCCTGGTAGCCCTTGGTGAAGAACTGCATGGCGGTTGCGGCTCTCCAGGGAGTTTTGGCGAGCCCCTGCCGATGTGGGTCTTCTCCAAGCCCACGTAAAATTGTAGTGTAGGCTTCGGCCAGCGACGGCAGGCTAACTTCATTGTCCTCCACGCTCCTGGTGTGCTCCTCTTTCCAGCTCTCCGTCACCGATTGCGCCGACCGATGCGACCCCGACTCGGCAGCAGGACCCTGGAGAGCAGCAGGGGGTCTTTTGACCACTCCATCAAAGTGTCCGTTGATCACCAAAGTGGCGTCCCCCGAGTCTTTTTTGTCGGTCAAAGTGAACTCAGTCTGCTTTGAGTGGTCCATCACTTCAGTGGCCCCCTCTCTCTCTCTCGCGCGCGCGCCCTGCAGCCTACTGAGCACTTGTTGAGTCAAGTCTCTCCTCACTACAGGATTGTATTTTTTTATTAAACAAGAGTCAGGCTTCCTCGCCATATATACCTACAGATTATCCCCAGCTGAGTTCTTATTGGTCAGTGGGCTTTCGGTGGGCGGGGACTTGCCCGTTTTCTTCACAAGTGGCGCCAGAAAAGCTGGAGGCAATTTGTTCTGTCATATGACTTTATTTTATGATTTAAGGTGACCAGATTTGCGTTTCTGAAAAAGTGGACACCTTTTTGTGTGTGTGTGTGTGTGTGTGTGTGTGTGTGTGTGTGTGTGTGTGTGTGTGTGTGTGTGTGTGTGTGTGTGTGGTGGGGGTGGGGGGGCGTGGTCATTTTTTTTATTGGGGGTCATTTGTGTCACGTTATGACACAAATTACAAGGTGTCTGTATAGCAATTGCATTTATTGGCCCGAATAACACAAAACAGCATATATACAATAACAAAAACATATTTACACTAACAAAAACATACTATGTGTACACTGACATTTTTGAGTTTTATAGTGGTACACTAAGTAAAAAAAGACCAAAGAAATACGGCCATCGGTGCATTTGAAGAAAAAAAGGGCTCCTCTTCAGTCCTCCTCTTGCGGGTTGCGTTGGTACCTCTATTTGCCACAGACACGTAAGTGCCTGCCTTGCATGTCAAGTACTCAGCTTCATAAGGATCACGACCCTGGCGAAAGCACCTGATTTTTTTAATTTTTATTCAACTTCTCCGTGAACGTGCATTTTTGTTTCGACATTGCTTGTAAACATTCGGTGTAGACTGACTGGCCAGCCCACCCTACTTCGTAGCAAAGTGACTAGATTTGAGGAGAAGGGCGTGACTTAAGAATTAATTATTTGCGAACGATACAGAAAAACTTGGAATTGAGTAAAATGGAACGGAGTGGCTAAGTGGCAATTCTATTGACAATGTACTGTGCATGTATGTTTGAGGCAGTCCAACAAAATCCCGGACGATTTTTTAAATTCCCCCCGGATGTTTTTTTAGGGCTCAAAAGTGTCCGGGGAAAAGGAGTGGTGAGCCAAATGAATTAAATCACAGAATTAGAGATACCTACAACTGTATTATAAGTATTTGTATGTGTGATATCTACAATGTCATTTTGACTATACATAATTAAAGTCATTCATATATTCACGTAGATGTCTACAGATAATTATGTGAATTTTAAATATCGGTAATGAGAAATTTAATTCACACCAATGACCAAATTGAAGTCTGGCCACTGCAAAAATGTGCAAAAATTTGTTTTCAATAGAGATCTCTAATTCAAATTCAAAGTTTCATGTCATTTTGACTAATACTCAATAATAATATTGTAATAATTATAGAATTTTTTAGCTAATTTTTACAAAATTAAACATGAGAACCAAAACAAAGCAATTATGTCGGCCGTTGGTCTTAATTTGTGGAATAATTGTGAAAATTATTTTAAAAGGTGCAAATCACCCCTTGTGTTCACAAGGTAACCGAATGACAGTTGCGATTAGGAAGAATGTAGCTGTGGATATCTGAAGTATTTTTTTGTGGCATTGCTTGCCATCCTTGGCAAGATGTGGTGTTGATGATAGTTGTGAATAAGAAAACTATTGTCATGGAAATCTGAAATGTTCCTTTTTGACAAGGCAAACCTGAAAATGACACGTCTGGAACACATAACCAGTTTATTAGCTGGGAAAGAACATGCAGTACTTTTTCCCCAGGCAGTTTTTTAATGTGAATATTTACTATTATGCTGGTGCTTAACGTGTTTATTAGCAAGGTAATGGCAAAAGAACATACTTTTCTCCAGGCAATTCTGAAACCTGATGACATACTTTACCATCCAAAGCTCACTCTAGCATAACCATGAGTAAAATGTTTTTTTCACACGCATGTAGACAACTGCCATGCAAACCAAAAAGTTTGTATTTTACAGTATTGAAGTTGCCATTTTTTTGTTTGAAAAAAAAAAAGTCACATCTGTATAAGTTATTTAAGTGATGGGGTGCCACGGTGGAGCACTGGTTAGCATGTCCGCCTCAAGGTTCTGAGGTACAGGGTTCAATTCTAGCTCTAGCCTTCCTGTGTTCCTCTTGAAATGCTCAAAAACTCCCCTGTAATTGCTGCCTTAGCAAGCCAAAACTTCACATTGATATATAGTCCTGGCATAAAAAGAGCTATCTACAGTAATCCCTCATTTATCGCGGGTAATTGGTTCCAAAAACCACCCGCGATAAGTGATATCCGCGAAGTACAGTCACCAACAAGAAGTACTGGGCAGGCTAACGAGTTAGTGGAAAGATACTAATTCGCGATCATGCTAAGACGCGAAAACGGACTTCTAAAGGAATGTAAACGAACATTTGTAGCAATACTACATTGTCCTAAAGGTTAGACACGTTTCCTCAATTTAGAACTTTTATTTTGACTTTTAAATTGTTTTTTAATTTGTAAAAAAAATCCGCGATGTAGTGAAGCCGCGATAAACGAAAAGTGAAGTAGCGAGGGATCACTATATGATATTCTGGTCGACATATAGCGCCTTCTAGTGGTGACAAGAAATGCAATCTTTACATTTTAATGTACTGCCATGCACACCTTGAACGGATCCAATTGAAAATTGGTCAGAAAAGCCTCAAGACGATCATGCTTTACGTTGAATGTTGTGACATTTTGGTAGAGTGCATGCCCATTTGGGTATCACAATTCTATGATCCCAAAAGCTGCTCTGACCAGATGAGTCTATTTTCTCAAAATTTCACACATTTGATGAGAGACTAGTCTTAGTTGTCATCTACAGTTGTTTTTTCAATGTCATCTACTGGCTAAATGAAACACCTGTATTATTCTTTGATTTTTTTTTTAAATTCAAGATTCAAGAGTTTTTTATTCGCCATGTTTGAGCGTGCCAAACAAGGAATTTGACTTCGGTAAATCACAGCCTCTGTTCAACATTTAGGTGACTAACAACAACACTCAGGACATGTGAAGAACGAAAGATATTCTCAAACACCCCCTGATCTTAAACTCCCAAGAGGGCAAGGAAAAACTCAAAACTCCAGCTAGGGGAAATGAGAAACCTTGAGAAGAGACCACAGATGGGAGGGTCCCTCTTCTAGGATGACCAGGCTGCAATGGATGCAGAGAGGACACATAGTACAAACAGTGTAGACAAAAAAGGTGTGGCAAGCGGGATGTTATTGCACAGTAATGTGATATGTTTAGAAGACTGTTCTACATATCATAGGTTTGGAAGACAGTTTAGCCAGTTATGATGTTAAATCACAATATTCGCAAGTTTGTGCTAAATACTGTTGCCGTGGCAATTTGCCAAGAAAACAAACTGATAGTTTATCTAAATCTTTGAAATTTTGCACACACATCAGACCTGGCAAAATAATCAATATTTTGTGAGTTTACTGTGGGTTGTTTCAAGGTAAAGCCAATTGTACATTTCACCAAGATCTATGAGAAGTTGTAAGAATATGTAACAGCACCAGCCTTACCCGCCTGGTCATCCTGGAAGAGGGACCCTCCCATCTGTGGTCTCTTCTCAAGGTTTCTCATTTCCCGTAGCTGGAGTTTTGAGTTTTTCCTTGCCCTCCTGGGAGTTTAAGATCAGGGGATGTTTGAGAACATTTGTGTTGTTATTCACCTAAATGTTGAACAGAGGCTGTGATGTACCAAAGTCAAATTCCTTGTTTGGCACGCTCAAACATGGCGAATAAAAACTCTTGAGTCTTGAAAACTTGCAGCCATATTCCAAATCTCATCCCCCGAACTAAGTACAGTCGCTACTGTGCTCACTTCACCAGAATTTATTGGACTATGCAGTTTTCTTTTGGTAAACAGGATCACGCAATGGAAGCATTAAAACATTTTTGATGGGACTTTGTGTAAATACAAAAACAGGAATCCCAAGTGCGAGTCAACAAGTGTACTAGAGCCTTAAAGAATTGAGGACATGAACACAACTTACTGAACAAGAACACTAAATACAAAGTTTCACATTAAGACAGATCTGTCAAATTTTAACTTTTGTGAAAGGCAAATGCTGAAAGCTTCAAAGACGGATCCATTGCTTTCTTCTTCTTCGCATTGTTTTCCTTTGCTTCTGCCTGACCAATTTCATTTTCTACACTGCCGCCTGCTTCACTTCGTTTTCTTTTCTTCAGGTCCATCACGTCATCAGCCGGGCCTTTTGCTCGCTCAGTCAATGCCTGAATGAAAATGGGCATACACATGTTAATTATAAGGGACACCAAAGGGGGAAGTGTGCATCTGTTTGGACGCAAGCTCCATGATAATGAGTGAACACACGCAGCAACACTTAGGCATGCAGTTGGAAATTGCATCTTGTCATGTATAATCACAATTGACAGGTTGCATCTCTTCAGGCCCACTGGCTCTCGTCGGCTTCTTGCTCACATCGCTCCTCCTTTCTCTTTGAGCAAAGACAAAAAGAAAGCCCTTTCCTGAAGGTAAAAGCCCATTGAGCCCAGGATGAATCATCAGGCCTGATGACAGGACCAACACTCCACGCACACTTCACTTGCAGATGTAGACTTATATATTCAAAGCAACACACGTTACTTGAAGTGACCACGCCTCACGTTTGAATTTTAAAGGGATTCGCTATTCCAAAAAATATTTGCATCTGTGGGTGAGCAGCTTTCGCATGAAGGCCACTCAGGAGTTTGCATGCAATTACAACAATACCAAATAAACAAGTACTTTTTTTTTTTTTTTAAACAAATCTAGTCATCAAATTGGCTCGGTGGGGCACTGGGTAGCACGTCCGCCTCACAGTTAGGAGGGTCCGGGTTCGATTCCACCTTCGGCCCTCCCTGTGTGGAGTTTGCATGTTCTCCCCGTGCCCGCGTGGGTTTTCTCCAGGCACTCCGGTTTCCTCCCACATTCCAAAAACATGCTTGGTAGGCCGATTGAAGACTCCAAATTGCCCCTAGGTGTGAGTGTGAGTGCGAATGGTTGTCTGTCTCTGTGTGCCCTGCGATTGGCTGGGAACCGGTTCAGGGTGTCCCCCGCCTACTGCCCGATGACGGCTGGGATAGGCTCCAGCACGCCAGCGACCCCCGTGGGGACTAAGCGGTTCAGAAAATGGATGGATGGATGGAAAGTCATCAAATTGAGCATTGCTTGTGTAATCTGTCTAAGAGGGATGTGCACCTTCACCCCTGAAGATACTACATTTTGACTCAACACAATGCGACTACATGTCATCTCAGAGTACCACAAAGTATATTGTGATCCAATATGCATACACACGTACACACATGTACGCACACGTCCGCACACGTGCACGCACACACGTGCACGCACACACATGTACACATGCAAAAAAACGGAACCAGTCAAATTTATGTATTAGGAGTGAGCAGCACCAGATTACTGGGGGTGCACATCGGTGAGGACCTCTCCTGGTCCGCCAACACCGCATCGCTGGCAAAGAAAGCTCAGCGCCGCCTGTACTTCCTGCGGAAACTCAGGCGAGCAAGTGTTCCTCCGGCCGTCATGACTACATTCTACCATTGAGAGCGTCCTCTCCAGTTGTATCGCTGTCTGGGGTGGTAGCTGCTCTGAATACAACATGAAGGCCCTGCAGCGCATAGTGAACACGGCTGGTAAGATTATTGGTGCTTCACTCCCCTCCCTGAAGGACATTTACACCTCCCATCTCACCCGCAAGGCGACCACGATTGTGAGTGATGTGAGTCACCCCGCTCGCTCTTTGTTTGATCTTCTGCCCTCTGGGAAGAGGTACAGGAGCCTGCGCTCCCGCACCACCAGACTCACCAACAGCTTCATTCTCCAGGCTGTTAGGATCCAGAACTCTCTTCCCCCTTCTGCGTAGCGTCCTGTACTTTTGCGCTATATTCTGACTGTCTGCTGTATGCACACTTGCTCCATTTTTGCTCCTCTTATTTATTGTGTTATTCGTTTATTTATTATTTATTCATCACTCTTATTTATTCATTGTTTGTGCCTTCTTGTTTTTATTTTTTTGTGTTGTTTACTTATATGTATATTGTGTGCTATGTCTTGTCACCGTGGGATAGTGGGAACGTGTGTCTTGGCATGTGAAGAAATTGACAATAAAGCAGACTTTGACTTTGACTTTACCAGTGGTTCTTAACCTGGGTTCGGCGAGTCCATCTCAGGGATTCGGCAGAGCCACCTCTGCGGAAGTCCGAACACACCTCATTTATTGTTTAATGCAAATCTGAACTGGTCTCACAAAGGCAACAGCAGAAGTCACACTGATTTGCTGGTATGTAATTTGTGTGTGAGTTCATGCATTGTGTTGGTTTTGTTCTTTGAACAAGGTGATGTTCATGTACGGCTCATTTTGTGCACCAGTAAAAAACATCTATGTCTTGAATTTGAAGGAGAAAAAAATTATATTTTTCACTAAAGATGGTTTTGGTGAATGCGCATATGAAAGTGGTGGGGTTCGGTACCACCAACAAGGTAAAGAACCACTGATGTATACTATTATATGATCAGTGATTGTTTTCTATTTTGTCTTGTACGTATAACATAAGTGCCAAACTGACTACAAAATGATAGTAGCAGTAAAAGTTGTAAATAATGTTGGTTCTGCACTTAATTGACAATAGAAATGTGCTTAAATTTTTGTAGATACAGAACAATTTGAATAATAATTTTTAATAATTTTCAAGATACTGAAAAATCAACTGAGCAGCATTGTCTTGTCAGAGCACGCAGTTAGTTCGCTCTCCAACTATTTTACTAATAGAACTCAATGTGTTAAGCATGATGACTTATGGTCTGATGTTTTGACAGTTACTCAGGGTGTACCACAAGGGTCTATTGTTGGACCACTTTGTTTTACAAAATATGTATGGATCAATGATGTGGGACAGAATGTAAGGCAAGTTGTCATTTTTACGCTATTACATGACAGTGTATTCTTTTGTGACTACCATTAACTATTCACAAAATACATTTCATGTAGTTTGTGACAGTGAAAATGTCCCTGAACACAAGCAAATGAAAGTGATGTTTTCTAATAATAAAGTTAAGCAACGGAATATTCCTCCAATCACTACTCCCGACGGCTCAGTTATATTTTCACTGCTTTAAAATAGTTGGCATCTTAATTGATAAGTTTTTGTCTATAAAACCTCATGTTGATGCCTTTGTCAATAAGTTACGACTGAAGTTGAGTTTCTATGTTAGAAACAAATTTAGTTTTTCTTTCCATGCAAGAAAGAGACTTTAACATTGCTTCCATAGACCTTTTATACATGCATGCCCCAATCGAGGCACTACATATTCTTTCTCTCATGCCTCACCATGCTTAAGTGCATATCTTTTGCATAAGTCTGATGGACCGTACGCTCGTCATTCCCAGGATTTGTATACACAAGTGCCCCTAAGTGTCAGGACACAGAAAGGACAGATGTCTTTTCAATATTGTGCTCACACTGACTGGAACTCTCTGCAAAGCACAGTAAAACTATCAAATCTTGGAACTTTATCTCAGTTTGACTAGATTCTGAAGGTCTTGGAATCATATTGTGCTGCATCTGCTGCGTTTTATAAATGTCTCTTTTAATAAAAGTTTTTTTTTAAAAAATCTTCTACTGGTCTTACTCTTTGGCTTTTAATGTTTATTTGTAATTATTTTCTTGGGTTGTGGTGTTGCCTCTTGGCCAGGACTCCCTTGTAAAAGAGATCTGTGGATCTCAATGAGATTTTCCTGGTTAACTAAAGGTTAAAGAAACAAAAAAAAAATGAAACAATTGTAAAATAAATGTCTAGACAATAGATGTGATGAAAAGATGAAACTCACCTGTGGCCTTGTATGAGGAGATATCAACATGTTAGTGGCCCAACAATGAGTGGAAATAGAAAATGCAAATGCAAAATTTCTGTATCGACACGAAACAAAAATAGTAGACTACTGGTACGCAAATAGGAGCTGCAAATGTGTCTGAAAACAGAAATTTAGCAAGGCCAACTGCCTCTATGTCCCTCAGTGTAATCATGAGATCAATGATTTGTGCCTTCACCGCCATCACACATTCAATCGGGTTCCCAGGCAACAAGCACTTCCTCCCCCTTCTGTATGAGGCATCATCCAGCTGCCAACTAAATGAATGCAAGGTCACGACTGGGTGACTCTCAACACCTATAATGTCACCTCTAAACACTGGCAAAAAAAATCATCAATACAATAATTGATCATGATGAATGTGCATCAGAAAATATGAAGTGGGGGGGGGGGTTAGGCCCTAATATACTAAAATGCCATGCGTGATAAAAAGCCAATTTTTCACACAGATTGTTGTTAGTGCCAAATAAACATTGCAGTGTTGATTGTATTAAGAAAACAAATATTAGCCACTTGATCATTGTGATTTTTCAACAATTAAATCATCCAACCATTTTCTTAACCACTTATCATCACGAGGGTCGCGGGTGTGCTGGACCCTATCCCAGCAGTCATCAAGCACAAAATATTCAATCACAAGGAACAATTCCAAAAGAAAATAAGAGCAAACTCTTGTAATGTCCTAATTGGCCACAACGTGGTCCCCAAAGAAATCAGGACTATTGAGAGGGTGAAACACTCAACACTTATCTTCCCAAATATTCATGTAATATTTCCTCCTGCTCTTCTTTTTCCGATTTTAATCTGGAAGCCAATTGAACCCTAACCCCAGGGGTTCCAGGGAAGCTGTGGAGTACTTCAAGTGAGAAAATAACTCCAACAACCATTCGCACTCACAATCACACCTACGGGCAATTTGGAGTGGCCAGTCGGCTTGCCATGCATGTTTCTGGCAGCCCCCCCCCCCCATATATATTTCTGCCATTCTTAAGAGTCACCAAAGATTCTATGCTCAAAAAATGATTTTAAAATGTAATCCACTAAATGCAATATTTAGTAGGTGTTTCATACCAGTCGCTCCTCTGCTGAAAGATTCCTGAAGATTCCCATAGCCTCCTTGATGATGTCCATTTCTTCCAGGTCAGGGTGGTCTGCTATGATGTTCTTCCTGTTCTCTTCCAACCACAGCTGGAAGCCTGTTTTTGGGCTAACGGTCAGCAAAAGCCTCAAATGAGAACAAAATCTTCTCCCATTTGTTCTTAGTTTGTTGCTGCAATGTGAATCACTGAATAATTACTGTAAATGTACACACCTCTAAAGATCACAATGTTCAACTGGCATAATCCTCTTTGGCATTTACTGTGACTATCAAAATAAACGACTAGATTTGGATGTATTTACATCTTGTACCTCTTCGTTTCAGCATTGTCGACTAGTGAGGGAGTTGGGAGATCTGCATGCTTCTGTTGATTATCTCTGGTCTCCATGATCTCCTCGGTCTTCTTACTGACTGTCTTTACACTCATCTGCAGGAGAGTGGACTGAGCCTGGGTGGTAAATTCATACACAAGACATCATTGTAATTCTTCAATTATTTCTATTGTTGTATGCACGATCATAAACTTACACATGTACAGTATGCGTGCTGCGTGAGTGGTTCTTACAGAAACCTGCGCTACCATTTTCTACGATAAGGAGGCTCGTAATTATACCTAATAGTACCTTTGTCTTTCCTCGAGTGGGGAGTGGTTTGAGAACCGGGCTTTTGTTCGACTTCCCTGCAGATGCAGTTAGTGGAGCCGACTTCCTGCTGGACGTCATGTTGTCCAGGATGTTTGTCATACGAGGATGACAAGACACAGGAGAGGATTTCCCAGAACCAAGAACCTGCAAGAATCCCGTCAAAAACTTTAGTTGGTATAGATTGATTAACATACCCAACCACTTATTTGTTTAAAATATGTACACAACTCACCTTGAAAGGGTTTGAGCGCCCAACGCTGCTAGCTGCAAAAGCAAATAAGACTTAGAGTAAATCACTCAACACGGAATTGCTGCCATTTCTAGATTCCATTATCAACATGGTCACAACCACACTGCTGTTCCATCAAATTATACCACAATTCTGATTATTTATTGTGATTTACCTATAAAGATCACATTCTCTATGTACCGTGCAGGCTCCTCACGTTTGCTACATTTGCTACTCATCTTAGGGAAGCGAAACAACCTCGTAATAATTCTTCCATCCATACCCTCTTTTCGGGTTTGATTCATTGAAATCGCAAATAGCGGGTGCTAAATGGCATGTTCGATCACTGACAGATTGTTGGCAAGAGGTGTAAAGGTGGTGGAGACCACAACATTTAAAAGAGCAGTTTGACTTTTAAGTAGCTTTGATAGTTTCTAGAGTCTGACAATTAATCGTCCAGCCGATTAAATCGATCGGCCTAAATACAGAGTCGTCCATTTGGTCAATATTAACCATTTACAGCAGTTGTACACAAGCAACACTGGTCTCATTATGCATTATAACCTTGAGTCCTTAAAAATATATCATACAACTTATTGATAAAACCTTTCTGTCATTCATCCGTGTTGCGCTTTCACAATTTGTTGGCTCAAATTTACGTACATTGAGTTCATTTCAAATACAAACATACAGATTTTCTGTCGAGGCTCGATTTTCTAGTCATTCATCAATGCTGCCCTTTCACAATTTGTTGACTTAAATTTACATTGAGATCATTTCAAATGTAAATATACAGACAATTGATTGAGGACAAACCTTGCTCACCGAGAGGGGCCATTTGCTTTGAAGGTGATCCGGAAACTTTGGTAAATGGGTTTAGACCTGCAGAATCAGACATGAGCCATTAGTATGAAATAACTGGCAGCCATAAAGAGAATATATGTAAAGCAAGCTCGGAGAAGACTGACACTTTGGGGCTTTGGCTCCATCTTCAGGTTCTATTGTCTGTGGGTCCTCTTGCTCCTCAAGCTCTTGGCTACGCTCATCCTCCAGTGTTTCTCTGCGGTGATGCTTTTCTTTGACCTCATTCTGGTCATAACTGTCATGATTACATGATTGTACATTAAGTCAGTATATCACATCTCTATATCGATCAAATGTACGTAGGTGACGACGGCACTCTGCAGCGATATCTCACAAGAAAGGTCACATTGCTTCATATGTTGGAATTACCTCGATGGAGTCCGCCTGATGTCGGAGTATTCCGTCTCCTCCTGTTCCTCCTGCTCCTCCTGAATTTGGCTGGCTTTTTCCAGAGCAACCTGACTGAGCCGTTGTGCGAGTGCCACGCGTCTGGACCTCGACGCGTATCGAATGGCCAGCGTCACCACGTTTTGAGTCATGAGTTCCGCCAACTCAACGCAACGAAACTCTCTTTCCAACTTACATGACAACTAGAACGAGCAAAGTTCAAGGAATCAGTCACGACGACAGACAACCACAGCACAAAATTAGACTCAAACTGACTGCAAACATCTTCATCAGCAGCTCCTGCTGCTCTTTCTGTGACTGACTCTGTCCAACCTCATCAACTTCATAGCCGCTGGAGGACAGGAAGCTGTAGTGGTTGTGGAAGAGCATGGAACGCCAGAACTGTTCCTGAAGGATTAGATAAGAAGAATGGGTATATCAAATCCAAAATTCTATATCGCACTTTCAGTGAATCAGAAAATGCAGATCAGAGAAGAAAATGGAGCTTTGTCTGTTTCAAATATGCATAATCAATAACAAAAAAAACACACAGGGAGCGAAATGAAAGATTTGATATAGGACAGCTGGATTGGATGAAAAGAAATATTATGTCTTGCAAATGATAACTGTACAATGTTACCTCCATCTGTCCTTTCTCAGTGGTTGTTTGACATAGAGGCAACTTGAAAGGCAAGATGGCCACAGCTGGTCTGGGCAGGGTAGGGGGATATCTCGAGCCTTTACAAGGTATGCACCTGGAAAAAAAAGGTTTGCAATATTTATTAAACTGTATTGTATAGGTGTGTTAACTTTAGCCCCCGGCTACCCCTCCATTGTGGTGAATAAAAAAGCAAACATGCATTTGTAACTTGACAAACACCTGACGAGACATAGCAGTCAAATCTATCATACAAATACCATCATAAAAATTATTCAAAGAAGTAGCCAGAAGCCTATTCTGACAAGTGTTCTGATCAAAACTGCCACCTAGCAAACGTCAGACTAGAAAACATGGTCCATCATGACGATAATGGAAGCAACCTGTTCCCACCTGTTTTCGTTGGTGCACGATTGATAGTGTGCAATTTCCTGCTTACATACATATTTGTTTGTTTGTTGCTATTGCATGCAAGGTTGGAAGCTAATAAAATTGATTCTCAAATTGAGCACATCTGGTGTATGTGTGACACATTTGTAGCCTTTTATTACTATTCATTTACTACAAGAACCGATATTGCCGATATTTAATTTCTTAGAGATGAACACCCATAATCATTTTTATCCACCTGAGTTGCTGAGGGTTCTCGTGCACACTAACTACCCAGTAGTGGTCTGATTTGCTTTTGCACGTCTCTCTTGTGTTGCATACTGGTGTCCAAGTCAAGCCCAGGGAGCGGTTCAGCATTCGTACCACCCCATCAGAATCCACGTAACATGGGGTACCTGAAAATATACCACCAGGCTGACATCTTTAAAATCCTTAAATGAAAACAAAACAAAAAAACAAGGCATATAGGGCATATAGGTTTGTTGATTACTTAGTTCTATCCACCTAGAGGATGGGATTTTTTACTGTGGACGTGAATATTTTTCTTAAAATTGGTTGAAATATTTTAATGTTTAGTAGGGTTCTCTAAATATTAAAATGATCAAAGAAATGTAGTTAGTACCCTCAGCGGTAAATCCAAGCCAGCATAGATAAGATTTGTGAGAGATTGGGAGAGGTTCCCCATTGATGATTTGCCTTTGTTTCCGACCAAACTGCAGGAGCTGCACGGCCAGTGCCTGCTCCCCGTCAAAACCGGTCCCTGGTGATTTAAAAGGACACAAAGAATCAAGTATGCACTTTTCAATGCTTCACCAACCTATGAAGTGATTTTTATTGAAGCAGGGGTATAATGATAAATTGTTCATCATATTATACAGCGGATTTGGCCACAATACCTTAGATTACATAGTGTGACAATTTAAATTATGTATTCATGACAACCAGTCGATGTATTCATTACAACCAATGATGTTTCGGCATTTTAAATCGGGGAATGAAAAAAGAAAGGCATCTTCATGGCAATGAGTAAAGACAACAGCAGTCAGGTAAGCAAGGCAACATAACATTTTGCTGTTGTTTCAAAAGTTTTAGTAGTTCAGAACCATCAGCTGTGTGTGTGTGCGTGCATGCGTACCTCTGTGGTATACAATGACCAACTGCTCTCCATGTCCTGCCATGCAAACGACAGCTCCCGGTAGACTGAAGATTTCTCTCTGAACTCCTCCGATGGAGAATAGCCTGACCATGAGTGCGTTGGTGGCGACTGCCGCCCAGCCTTGACCAAGACACAATGCCTTTGCATCCTCCCCCTTGGGCAAGTCAAGCATCCACTCCTTGTTGGTGTCCCATGATGAGAAGTGAAGACAGTGTATTTTACTAAGAATACAAAGAACAATGTTTCAATTGCTATGAAAGCATGTGGAAATTTATTGTGGTCACGGCCCGGACAGTGGGGTCTAAGAGGCTGGCATATAATTGTTGATCACCATTTGACTGGACACCGGTGGGCATACCTTGCTAGCTCATCTGAGCTGGAGCAGGCTAGGAGCACGGCCTCCTGGGAAACATCAGCCATTGTGTGGCCCAGCGTGTTAGTGAAGTGCATGGTGTGGTGCACAGCCGTGTCGTGAAACTCCACATCGATGGCATTGTCCTGCTCGTCATTGTAGCCTCGCACTGTCCCTACAGAGTTCCACATCTGAAGGAAAGTTGGCATTAGAAACGCACTTTTGGTAAACTGCAACTGAAACTTATTTCACAAAACTGTGAGGCATGATTAGTTAAAAATGTCTCATCGTAAACTACCATAAAGCGGTGAGTGAGGTGGATAGGAGTGGAGCCTGGTTGAAAAGCTTTTTGGGGTGGCGTTGGTTGCGGCCCTTCATAGACCGGGCGCAAGGCCGCAGGCAGAGACGCTGCAGTCATCACGGCACCGTCGGCATCATTATCATCTCCAAATTTAGCTGGCCTTAACAAGCCTGAATCTGTGGAGTGACATCATTAGAGACCACAATGGAAATAATAATAATATACTAACACGACAAAGTTTGTATAAGCATTGCCCACAACCAGCAGTCTAGGGTGTTCATCTAATATTTTAGACTAGTGAAAGGTGTGTTCTGTGCTACAATCGAGTTCTGGCCCTATGGGCGGTGACGCCACCCAAATTTGTGCAGCAAACTTTAGTTATCGACCTTTGCAAATACAGTACTTAGGTCATAATTACACTATATTTTTTCTTTACCTTCTAGTCTATGATTATAAAACAATCAGATGGAAAAAATGTATGGTAAATGAGCATTACTTCTTGTTCCGCAAGCCAGTCATAACTTTAAACTACACGTTTTAATTCACCTCCATTCTGTCACCAGGCACCGAACACTCACCAAGTGAATTTTCATCATCCAGTATGGCTCCTCCTCTGTTCTTTACCCGCCCTGTTACAGGTATGACAAAATCGTCATCATCGTCCTCCTCATCTTCATTGACCGCACTGAATGTTTTCTTAGCAGGGGAGTTAGCATCACTCAATCCTTCATCCATGACCCGGTCATCATCTTCATCAAATAGATCTTCGTAGCCTTTCTCTCCTTTTTCTCCAGTCGCCTGATGAAAAGCCAAAAGACGTTAAGCATAGCACCATAACAATTAATAACAGGTCAATTTAAAACTGTGTATATTTGTGGGTGACGTAGGGTAAAAAGCAAGTAATTGACGCCAAAATAGTTGATCAAGATTGCTTTGGACTTTGCCCCATCTTGTGGCATCAATAAGCAATTCAAAATCTTTTGGGTCCTCTTCAGTTTTTATCCACCACAAATAGCAGAGGAACACTTCATTTGTTAAAATTCAAATTCCCGTTATCTTATGCAGAGACCTTGTAGAAATAATGAAAGTTATTGTAACTCAACAGTTTCTTGAGCCGCTTGAAGCTAAAGTGTGATAGCTACGACACCAAATTTAAACACAATACTAAGCTGTTGACAATCGAAATAAATATTTAGACACAACAGAGTGCTACCTTAGAAGAGGTGGTTTTAGACCCAGATGCAATGAAACCCTCCAGCAGGCCCAGGCAGCCCTCATTGTCTGTGTAAGCAATATGTTTGCCGGATGGGTGCCAGGCTAAATCGCACACCGTGAAGCCCTTCTCGTGCTTCTGCCTGCGGAGTAAAAAAGGCAACTTGAACAAAACTGTCATCCTTTATTATTATATTGAAATGACTTCAAATAGGAAAGAACGACTGGGTTAAAACAAATATCCATTTAGTAACAATGTTGTATTCAATTTTTCCCAGAAATGACAAGATTCCACAAATATTACATACCGCTCAACACACAGTTTGCTTTCAATGTCCCACACTGTTATGAAACCCCCAACGCTGGCAGCAGCAAGGAAGTTTCCACACGGAGACCATGCTGCCACATTGATGGGCTGAAAGCAAAAACAGTCAACATTGTAAAGATGTATCATATTTACCTCCTGGCAAACATTCAAGCCATATATTAGAGAATTGTGGCAGTACTGCATCAAGTCTGTACTATGGAATTATATTAGCTATTATGATTTTGTTTGCAAATGTTCCGGTTTGTAATGACAAATTACTGATGTCGGGGAACGGCTAACGTAAAAAAAAAAATTTAAAAAAAAAAATCGCTTCAATGACTTGTTTAATCAGTGTCCTACTAAAACGATTACATGTACAGTACTCGAGAATGGATTTCAGGATGGCTTTCTCCCCATCAATGTAGTCAAAGCTTCACTAGATAGTCCAAAAGATGGAACAACCAGATCAGGGCCTACATCAACAAATATTGGTTGAAACTATTTGCCACCTCCTCCATATTTATAGTTTAACAACAAAAATGCTAAACTGTATTATTAGTGCCAACAAAATACTGTTTAGAATTCTCCAAATCACTTTGTTACATTTTTGTTTAATATGTGTAGAGGCACACTACCACTCTATAAAAGAAAAACCAAACCAAAACAACTGTGTCAAACTCACCTGAGTCAGCAGATCATCTAACAGGGTGCTCACATGATTCCAGGACCCTCTCTCATACAGGTGAACTTTGGTCTCCACGGGAACTGCCAAAAACTGATGACAGATAATGTGCATACATCAATTAGATAAGCCAGGAAAACGATGCAAAATGGATAGTTTGGTCTCCTAACCTTTCCTGTGTGAGGTTGCCAGGCCAGGCGACATAATGATTTTGCATTGCTGACGTCATTAGTTTTCTTCAGCAGAGGCCAACTGATCACCTGAGCCTGAATTTGTGAACAAAATCCAATCAGACAAACCAGGCACAGTATGAAACAACATTATGCAGACAAGTGTTAGGCTTTGACGTACCTGCTCCTCAATATTCCACACAGCGACTGAGCCATCGCAGCTGGCAGACGCCTGGTAAAAGAAACATTTGGTAGAAATTAATTAAAAGAATGAGACATTTTTTTTTTGCTTTCTAATTAACACATTAACATTAAAGGCCACAAAATCACAAATCAAATTCGGTCAAAAATCTGTTATGAGATTGTTGCATTATGTACAAATTAAATACATTTTTAAATCAGGAAAATGCCATATCCCAGGGCGGCACAATAGCGCACTGGTTAGCACGTCTGCCTCACAGTTTGGAGGGTGCAGATTCGATTCCACCTCCGGCCCTCCCTGTGTGGAGTTTGCATGTTCTCCCCGTGCTCGTGTGGGTTTTCTCCAGTTACTATGGTTTCCTCCCACATCCCAAAAACATGCTTGGTAGCCCGATTGAACATTTCATATTTCCCCTAGGTGTGAGTGCGGCTGGTTGCTTGTCTCCATGTGCCCTGCGATTGGCTAGCAACCGGTTCAGGGTGTCCCCTGTCTACTGCCCAAAGGCTGCTGGGATAGGCTCCAGCACACCCGTAACCCCCGCGGGGACAAGTGGTATAGAAAATGGAGGGATGGATTAAAATCCCAATTAAATTAAAAAGATAATTTATTCATTTGAAAACATGGTATTTAATCAAGTACCAAAACTACTCAGAAACACTGAATTCTTGAACACTCTATTCTTTTTAAATAAAGTAGAAAATTACCTTGTGAAATTAAATTATACAAACAACACGCTGTATTCAGAGTACTTTCACAATATCAGAAACTGGCAAACAAATTGTGCTATTTGGAATATTACTAATTTTTTTCTAACTATGATTTCTTAGGATCATGAGAAGCTAAAATCAAAATCACAATTTCGATTACTTGGACAGCCCTATTTTACTGATAGAAGTGTGTCAACAGTGAGGACAGCTATGACAAGGTGAAGTACTATACAGTGGAAAAGAATCTATAAAAATGTATTTTGGAACAAATGGTAAAGATATTTTGATGGTCCGGTAGTGTACTTCAACTATAACTCAAGTTTAAAAATGTGCACTATTGTTCTTCATAATGAAATACATGGCGTAAATGTACCTACCAGAAACTCATCTTTAGGGTCAAAGGTGACACTGAGGACAGGGGCTTCATGGCCCCGGAGGGTTTTCTGCTGGCTGCTGTCTGATACTTCCACCACTTTAACCAAAAAGTCACTGAAGCAAAGAGAGAACTGACAAATCAGTACATGTACACTGGGTACTTGCAGTCAAAATGGTCAGCACAAACAAGAGGCATGTCAGCTCTAGACAATTCTGATTTACATCAATGTCTAACAGATGCCTATTTCTTAAGATTAATATAACAACAAACAAAAAAAACATTGTGAAAATGCCACCATCAATAAAGCACGGCGCTCTCCACAAATCAATTCCGGTAACAGGCAGACATCTCCAATCACCACTAATCATAAACCAATCTATATGCTGCTCCGTCTGTGTGCCGGAAATGTGATTCAAGCACGTCAATGTATGAGGGTCATCTGTGCGAGATAATAATCGTCAACATAAAAACATCATTGTCCGGTCAGTCATAAATGCGCTCAAAACTGAATTCAACTGATGTAGCATGCAAGGATTATTTCCTAGCTGTCAAACATGTGGCCTGAGCATAGCAAATCCGCATGGTTTGACAAAGTAAACGTGACATTTGCTTATCTTTCAGCTCTTTCGGAGTATCTCTAGGTGAAAAGCAGAGAAGGGGATGTGGACAACCCACTGGACATTCTTACATTTTATTAACCGCACAACAATACACTGTACATGAAGCAAATCAATCATGTGACAATCGATTAAAATATTTTGTATTGCTGCTGAGCTTGCTCAGTGACAGCAAAACTAAATAAATCTACGTTGATTGTTTTTTATTTATCAAAAAGGCTGCAGTAATACGCGCAATTACGGAAAACAATTCAATTCATTTGAGAGAGGAGAGGCTTGGAGAAGCTTGATACCATAAGCAATTAATTGAGACGCTTAACATGGAGAATTAGTCAACTAACTTAAGTCACTTAAGTTAACCATAAAAATAAGATATCTGCATTAATTTTCGGGATTGCTTATCTCAGTTAGTGTCACAGCAGAGGCTGATCACAAGTCAATCACTAAGCAGGACATTTTTCACACTTCAGACAAATATGAGGCGTCAGCAAAATGTGTAACTGAACTTGAATATATAAGTGATTGTGAATAATTATCTTTACCATCATTTGAGCATGGGGAAAATGAAGACAACTCCAAACTATGTAAGTACTTATGTTGTCAAATTACGGTATTGAATTCAGCCACCACATGAGGCAGATGCAGTGATGGAGGAGGCTGATAAAAATAGCATTGTTCTGAGCTGCTGTCTTCATGACGTACGTAGGTTGTGCGAATGACGCAGAGGACGCACTGATACCCGGTTTGAACAACCAGGGCGCCTGAAACTCAAGATGAATCTACAAAATCTGATTTCAATCAAATTTTACGCCACTGCTACATGGTTCGAATCTTACTTTAGGGGGAAAAAAAATAAACAGTAGTTTATGTTATTCTGCTCTTCATATATCAGAAAATAATTCTGGATAAATTCTACTTGCGTTAAAAAATGGATTTGGGATATTTAATGACCAGGCCGAAATTGCAGTTTCCTGCTAGCTAAGGCTGTGGACATGCAAACCTATGGTGACAAACAATGTGGAACCTTAATGCCATTTCAAGCGATGCTGGTTTCGATATTTCTTGCTAGGCAAGATATATTGACAAGCAGCATGTTCTGCGGGTGCAAAAATGTATTGTTGTACAAGTATGTCTCAGTTGTATGCAACGGAGTAAAAACACCCAAATGCTCTCAATTACTGCTCCTTATTTGCTCTAACCTAAATAAATGAATGTTTATTTTTTAAAAGTCAAGGTTTTCCTTCATGTTCTCAAACAATAAAATAATTTGAAATTCTACCTTGTGTCTTCAACTAAAATATCAATGTTTCTGTTATAATTAATGGTCTAAGTGTTCTGAAATAAAAACATACAGTTTGTGTCAAATTATAATTTCACTGAATGGATACTTTGACACAGGGATGAGCAACTAACGGCCGCACATTGATTGGCCATTCACTTAATTAAAAATAACTACAAATCCCAAGACTTTAAAATAAAATAAAAATAAAAATATGCTAAACATTTGTGAGAAAAGTGCATTGCCTGTAGAGAAACCTAGAAAGTAAGGGTGCATAGGTCGATCGGCCAGATCGCTATGGAGCTAGTGTGAAGATAAGTATATGATATGTGCACTGATGATAAAATATGTAAAAGCGGGTAAATTAAAATGCTCGAAGTGCTTGGAAAATGTGTCAAAAGAGAAGGTTATATCATTTAAGGTGTATTTTCAGACCTGGAGCCGACAGCAACTTTGGATCCACTGGAGTTGAACGTGACGTGTGTGGCGTTGGTAGTGAACCGAGTAAGGATGCCGTCCGGATCACCATCAGGAAACGTGTGAATCTGCACGGTGTTATTCGAACTTGCTGTCACGAGCTTGCCATTCTGAATACAGAACATGGGCCATCTGATCAAAACTGTTTGATGAAAAGCAACCACAATCGAATTTTTACAGCATATTGAAAATGATCATTTGGAAAATTAGCAACCTTGAGTGCCAATGAATAAGCTTTTTCGCCAACAGTGATGAACCTTGGATCGTCATCATCTAGATTCTCCCATATCCGAACATCACCATCGTGTCCACAGGTCACAATGAACCTGAGAAGAATCAGAAGTGAAGCTTTTATGCTGTGTGGACTGCAACTGGTCAAAATGGAAAATGATATTTTTAACCATGCTTAAAAAAAAAGTTCCTACTGATCTTTTTCATTTATTGCTTAGGTTGACGCTCACCTTGCTTAAGGAAACAGGGCAATGAAATAAACACATCTGTTATTTTCCTATGTCAAATTTTTGAGTAAGAAGACAAAAAATAAAGTTGAAAACTGAATATCTTGTATATTTTCTTGCGTGAAATTTATTTTGGCTACCATCATTTGCAGCATGTAAATGTTGTTGTTAAAATTGAATAATTGGGATTGACAACAAAGCATCAACAAGCAGTAACAGTGCTACATAAATTTGAGATCTGTACCTATGTCTAAAAAATGTGAAAGATCAAACAAATGTGTGGAGAAGTTTTCAACTGAGAGTAATGTCACATCGCGTTTGCTGTAATTTTATGATATAAAATACGTAAAGCTGACTTACTTCCCAGTGTCATCGAAGCAGACTTCTGTGTGTCCCTCTGAATGCCCGTAACGCATAGGCTTCCTTTCACAAGGCATTTTGACAAACTAATAGATGAGAAAAGGAGGAAAACAATCAAATCTTGTTGATGTATTATAATAGATAGTACGTTACTGTCCATAACATTTTGTTTGTGAGTTAAGCTAACAAAGAAGCCGGGGCTAACAAAAGTCAAGCGATTATACAGCAAATTCAACATAATGAAACCTTATTTAGGATCATTTTTTGATGATCAAACTGCCGATTACCGTTTTCTGGAAACTTACAACTCTGCCTGAAGACTACTCAATGTTGATCTACGACTCCTGAATCTCCCGCGTTTCGTTGTACACAGGAAACCGGCGTCGAAAGTCCCGCCAGCTACGTGGTGACGTATTATCAGACACGCCCACTTTGTTAAAGCGACGCAGAGCCGGAAGTAACAAAAGGTGTTGTTTAAAAAAAAAGAAACTTTATTGTAGTTTAGAAAACCAAACTAGACAACAATTATTCTTTGCATATGTCAGACAAGCTACGTATTGCCAGGAGCATCATGTATAGGTCTTAAGTACACATATGAAATATAAGTACAATTAAATATAAGGTACAAATATGGAACCGGAAGATTGCAAACAGTATTGATGTGTAAAACCACTAAACCGCTGCTTGAATGAAAATAATGTATTTTGATGGGATGTTTTACCTCAAAAGTGGATTCTTCTCGGGCAATTCACTTTCACGTCCAGAATGAACAAGTAAAGGGAGTTATATTTCTCAAATGAACACAAAAACACTTATTTTAAACAATTATACTTAAATCGTTCAAAATATTCAATCACTTTATCCACATGATGGTTTATAATTGGATCAATGTGCAATTTGAAAGTCATACTTGTCACTGAAGATAACTTCTTGTAATGTACATAATATAGCTAAACAAACCAGAGTGAATTTTTAACATATTTGTGGATCGTAAATTTATGATAGTTCCAAATATATTTCAATAAACCAAGATACACCACAAATAATTGAGAACTGGAATTTTTGCAGTCTGTTCTTATGTGATTTAATCTAATGTCCAGACAAAACTTTTCATTTCGTTGATTAATGATTCAAGTCACAATTGACGTGTGTATTGTTGATATATGTACTGTGAAAATGTCGGGGGCAGGCACTACAGATTTCTTTTCTTCAAATGTTAAAAGTCACACCTGTGTCAACATCATCTATGATGAGTGAATTCTGAGATATTCACTCATCATTTGCAAATACGATTGTAGTTATAGAAGCTGGTGAGCATGGTTGCTGCTGAAATGAACAAATTTCACGTATGTGTACCTATTTTTCTTCACATTCACTTGTTTTTGCCTGCAGTTTGGAGTAACTGTAATAGATGCAAGGTATGAGAAATTAATCTTCACCCAAATGTTGTGACCTCTCTTTCACAGTCTGTCAAAATGATTGTTTGCTCCAATAATAGGAATTCCACCAGCACAAAAGAGATTGCATCTCATTTGAGAGCAACCTGCATGAGATGGGCTGTTTCTTTTTCTATGGGTGGGTGAACATGAACCACCGTTTCACACCTGTGGCCCAACAAAAGGGATCAATCAAATCATCTCCCTGATTCACATGAACTCAAACCCTCCAATTACTACATACTGCTTTGTGATCACAGATACTTTAGTAGTCATTTAGGGAAACAGAAGATGGAGAAAAAATTTGCCAAAATGAAGTAGATTAACAGTAGAATTACGTCATTTACGTCATCGCTGTGACGTTCTCGTCCTACCGCGGGCAGATGGAAGAATAGAGGCTCGCTCCCCCTTGGCCCTGTCCAAATACCTGCACTACATGAAGTGTACAGAGTTGACACATCACTATTGATGCACAGCTGTACCGGTCAAAGTCCCGCTGCCCTTTCCTGCAGTACATCACAACAAAACCAGACAAGTTTAACATTAAGTTTTGGGTGGCTCGTTATTTGAAATCCAAATACAAGTCAAGTCAAGTCAAGTTTATTTGTATAGCCCTAAATCACAAACAGTCTCAAAGGGCTTCACATAGCCAAAATTGACAATTATTCTCAAAGCATCCCCTGATCATAAGCTCCCAAAAGGGCAAGGAAAAACTCAAAAAAACCCTGCCAGGGGAAAATGAGAAACCTTGAGAAGGGACCACAGATGGAAGGATCCCCCTTTCAGGATCACCAGGTTGTAATGGATGCAGAGAGTGCACAAGTGATACATAATATGAAAATCAATGAAAAAAAATGGATGTCGGAGGTGCCCTCGATTGTCCTGGCAGTGTCCTCAAGGGGGCCGAGCCGCAGCTCCCCCATCCCGAACTGGTCCCCGAGAATCCAGCCAGCCGCTATCAGCTTTTGAGCCACCTAACCCCCTCCCCAGCCGGGGAGGAGGTGGGCAGAGAGAACAGAACAAACTCCGGCCAAATCGGCCATCACAAGTTAGTTAAAGGCCATCTCATAGAAATGTGTCTTTAAACGTGTCTTAAATGTTTCTACTGAGGTAGTAGTTCTAATATCCATTGGTAGGGCATTCCAAAGCTCTGGAGCCCGAATAGAGAATGCTCTAGACCCTGCAGACATTTTCTTGGCCCTCGGTATAACTAAAAGACTAGCGTTTTGCGAACGAAGGTTACGAGACGGAACATAAGGAACGACTAGGTCGACGAGATGTGAAGGCGCTAAGCCATGCAGTGATTTATAGGTTAGTAGAAGAACCTTGAAGTGACATCTTAAATGGACCGGGAGCCAATGTAATTTGGCTAATATTGGGGTAATGTGATCAAATTTTCTTGACCGTGAGAGCAGCCTCGCAGCGGCATTTTGCACTAACTGTAGACTTTTGATACTGGATTTAGGAAGACCAGAGAATAATACATTACAGTAGTCCAGGCGCGACGTGACGAACGCATGTATAATAGTTTCCGCATCCCCGGTTGAGAGGATAGGACGAATTTTAGCAATATTACGAAGGTGAAAAAACGCAATCCTGGTTATATTCTTAATGTGTTTTTGAAAGGAGAGCGTTTGGTCAAATATTACCCCGAGATTAGTTACCGTATCACTCTGAGTGATAGTACGGTTATCTATAGTTATAGTGGTTTCCTTAAATAAATGTTGATAACGAGTAGGACCAATTATCAACATCTCAGTTTTATCCGGGTTAAGACGAAGGAAGTTGAGAGACATCCATTGCTTAATCTCCGCAAGGCACGCCTCGAGATTACAGCAGTCCTGTGGATCTGTCATCGATAACGGCATATATAATTGGGTGTCATCCGCGTAGCATTGAAAACTAATATTATATTTACGTATTATGTCCCCAAGCGGAATCATATAAATATTAAATAAAATCGGTCCGAGTACCGATCCCTGTAGGACACCACACGTAACATTATAAAGCTCAGAGGACGTATTACCATGGACCACTCGGTGCGTCCTGCCTGATAGATAGGAATTGAACCAGCTTAGTGCTGACCCTGAGATACCAACACAACTTTTAAGACGCCCTAATAAAATATCGAAGTCTACAGTGTCAACGGCAGCACTAAGATCAAGTACCGTAATTTCCGGACTATAAGTCGCGTTTTTTTCATAGTTTGGGTGGGGGGGCGACTTATACTCAGGAGCGACTTATATATGTTTTTTTTTCACAAATTTTTACTTGATCATTAAGACATCACTTACAAGTATAGTTGACCACTTCCCATGTTATTTTTAGTATAGTTGATCACTTCACATGCTTTTATTTCTTTATCTTGAACATATTCAAAACATAAAAAATAGAGAAAACATCAAATAAAGCAATTAACACTTTAAAGCACCATATCCAAGTCCACTGTCTGCTGTATGTACACTTGCTCCATTTTTGCTCCTCTTATATTTATTATTATTATTTATTATTATTTGTTTATTTATCATTTATTCAACACTTATTTATTCATTGTTAGTGCCTTCTTGTTTTTTTTTGTGTTGCTTGTATGCATATGTGTACTATCTCACCGAGGGATAGTGGAAGTGTAATTTCAATCTCTTTGTGTGTCTTAGTATATAAAAAAATATATCGACGATAAAGCAGACTTTGACTTTGATAAAACAACCAAAAAAAATTATATTTTCAGACGAAAATGGATGAGGGCGCTCTAAATTTTACCGTTGGCCATGACTCATCAACTGGGTGGGCTTAAGATAAATGGCACCAAAAAGAAACTCATATTTTGCAGGTTACAAACTTCAAGTTGTAAAATATGCAGCTGAAAACAGTAATCGAGCAGCAGAAAGAAAGTTTGGAGAACCGTGATGTACCAATGGATTACTATTTCAAGTGACGTCAGTAGCGCGGCGCGCCGGTTGTTTACATACAAACGTGCCCACACAAGGACTACCGGCATCATTAGCGGTGATCATTTCTAAGTGACACGGAGGACAAAGAGTTTGAAGGAATGAAGGATTTGGAGTGACATAGAAGGTTTGAAAAACTATTATGGCTTTTACGCACGCCCGGTCTCTACTGAGTCGGGGGCCGGCGCTCGGCCGAGTGGCTGTCCGCGAACGGTGCGCGGGGCTCGGACATGGCCATTACGCACGCCCGGTCTGTCTGGAAGTCCACGCCGCCACACGCTTGGAAGTTTGTTTTGTTTAATAAAGAGCCGTTTACCAAACCTACGTCTATCCTTGTACTTTGTTAACGCTACAATATAGTTATATAGTAGATCTGTGGAATAAAGACGAGGCTGACGTCAGGGCGCACGCGCGGCGATGTTGACAAAGGACGAGGAATTTGATCGATGGATTTAATGGAATTAAAGTGCACGGATGGTTTGATAATATTATTGGCTTGTATTATAGTTATTTAAAATATAGTTTATCTATCGTTATATGAGCCTGTGGAATATTTTGAAGCGCAAGCGCCCTCAGCCGTGCGCACCCATTGTTGACAAAGAACGATCGATGGATTTAATGAATTGGAGTGACATCGATGGTTTTATAAACATGTTATTCATGTAATAGTTGTCCTTAATCACTCTATATGTTACGTCAGGCCCGTTCTCAGCTCTTTGTTTGTGTTTGTCACGTTAGCATACCTATCGTTTAGCCTGTTGTTGCTATCGTTTAGCCTGTTGTTGCTCGTTCATGACTGTTTTTGGTGTGGGATTTTGTCGAATAAATTGCCCCCAAAATGCGACTTATACTCCGGAGCGACTTATATATGTTTTTTTTCACTTTTTGGGGCATTTTATGGCTGGTGCGACTTATACTCCGGAGCGACTTATAGTCCGGAAAATACGGTAGTACCAATACAGACGACGTATTTGAATCCATAGCTATGAGGAGATCATTAGTCACTTTAGCAAGTGCTGTCTCTGTAGAATGATTAGCTCTAAAACCAGACTGAAAAGAGTCATATCGATTATTAGCGACCATGTAATCAATAAGCTGCTGTGCTACTACTTTTTCGAGAAGTTTTGCTATGAATGGGAGGTTTGAAACTGGCCTATAATTACTGAGACAGTCCGGGTCAAGATTTGCTCGCTTAAGTAGTGGTTTAATAATAGCGGTTTTAAAGGCTATTGGCACTATCCCAGAGGAAACAGACAGGTTGATTATATTTAAGACGGACGGTCCTAAAATTGGAAATAATTCTTTAAGTAGTTTGGCTGGAAGCGGGTCGAGTAAACATGTTGTTTGTTTAGCCGTACTAACCAATTTTGTAAGCATTTCAAGGGACACGCTTTTAAAATTTGAGAGGGTTATTGCATGATCCCCAGCGCTAGTAACCGGCGGAGCGATTGGCATGGTATTCTTGATCTCGTCCCTAATGGACTCAATCTTTTGAGGAAAAAATTTCATAAACTCGTCAGCTGAGTGGAAGGAGCTATCGGGGGTCGGCTGGCGCAGAGTTAGCTTTGCCACTGTATCAAATAAGTATTTAGGATTGTTTTTATTAAGATTAATGACTTGCGAAAAATAACGAGTTTTTGCTAAAATAAGCGCATCTTTATATTTATAATACGTATATTTGCAAGGTCTTCCAAGTAGGGAGACTGTCTGACCATGTGGTGATGAAGCTGATGTGTTCTGAATGTGAATGCGCTATGAAATCAACTTACATTTGAAATAATTAGATGTCAGATCAACCATCAGTGCAAGCACTCCTCTATGATGTTTTGACTGTGACAGATATGTAGAAAGGAAAAATTCGGCTATACTGGCTATGTTCTGAACATTCAGATGCTGAGTGCTGAAATGCAGGTCACACAAGGACATCTCGCTTTCTAAGTGGTAATTGTAAATATGTTTGAATTATTTTTTATGACTTGTAATTTTTTTGTTTTTCTGTATTATGTTTTAAACCGCAAATAAAAAGCATTGTGAACAAATGATGCCCAACTGTAATGCACCAGCAATGAATCAATTTAAATCAAAGCGTCTGTTATACTTAAGCTGCGATTGGCTGGCAACCAGTTCAGAGTGTGCCCCACCTAGTGCCCGATGACTGCTGGGATAGGCTCCAGTTTGCGTGCGACCCTCTTGGGGACAAGCAGTATGGTTAATAGATGGATGGATGTTACCCTTAAGGATAATAAGCCAAATGTGTTCCGGTTGGAATTACCTTCAAAGTCAAAGTCAAAGTCAGCTTTATTGTCAATTTCTCCACATGCCAAAGACACACAAAGAAACCGAAATTTCGTTCCCCCCTATCCCACGGTGACAAGACATGGCTCACAACAGACAAACAAGTAAACAAGTACAACAAAAGCGTGCTGAATAAATAATGAATAAATAACACAACAATAAATAAATAAATAAGAGGAGCAGAAAAAAAAGGAGCAAGTGCGCGTACAGCAGACATTCCCGAAAATAGCGCAACAGTGCCGCACGCTACGCAGAAGGGGGTAGCGAGTTCAGGGCCCTAACAGCCTGGAGAAAGAAGCTGTTGGCGAGTCTGGTGGTGCGGGAGCGCAGGCTCCTGTACCTCTTCCCAGAGGGCAGAAGGTCAAACAAAGAGTGAGCCGGGTGACTCACATCTCTGGCAATCGAGGTTGCCTTGCGGGCGAGATGGGAGGTGTAAATGTCCTTCAGGGAGGGGAGCGAAGCACCAATAATCTTACTAGCCGTATTCACTATGCGCTGCAGGGCCTTCAAGTTCTGTTCAGTGCAGTTACCACCCCAGACAGCGATGCAACTGGTGAGGACGCTCTCAATGGTGCCACGGTAGAATGTAGACAGGACTGCCTGAGGAGCACATGCACGCCTGAGCTTCCGCAGGAAGTACAGGCGGCGCTGAGCTTTCTTTGCCAGTGACGAGGTGTTTGCGGACCAGGAGAGGTCCTCACTGATGTGCACCCCGAGGAACTTGGTGCAGCTCACCCTCTCCACCACAGCACCGTCGATGATCAGCGGCAGGTGTGTTGTGTGACCCTTCCGGAAGTCAACAATGATTTCCTTGGTCTTATTGACGTTCAGCAGGAGGTTGTTGTCCCTGCACCACGTGGTCAGAAGGTCAACTTCCGACCTGTACCGAGTCTCGTCGCCCTTCGTGATGAGACCCACCAGAGTCGTGTCGTCAGCAAACTTCACTATGCGGTTGTCGCTGTAGGTCGCAGAGCAGTCATGCGTCAGCAGGGTGAAGAGCAATGGACTGAGCATGCAGCCCTGGGAGGCCCCCGTGCTCAGCGTGATGCTGGCGGAGATTTTGTCGCCAACAGGCACCACCTGAGGCCTCTGACAGAGGAAGTCCAGTAGCCAGTTGCAGAGGGAGGTACTGAGGCCCAGCTCGTCGAGTTTGGAGATGAGTCGCTGCGGCACAATGGTGTTGAAGGCAGAGCTGAAGTCCACAAACAGCAACCTCACATATGAGTCCTTTCTCTCCAGGTGGGTGAGGGCCGAGTGGAGGGCAGAGCAGATGGCATCCTCAGAGGACCGCTTGGCACGGTACGCAAACTGGAAAGGGTCAATGGTGGGGGGGAGAACGGACTTGATGTGCTCCATGACCAGCTGCTCAAAGCACTTCATGATGATGGGCGTCAGTGCCACAGGGCGGTAGTCATTGAAGCAGGACGGTGCAGGTTTCTTCGGCACGGGAACGATGGTGGCAGCCTTGAAACACGAGGGGACGATGGCCTGCTGCAGGGAAACGTTAAAGATGTCCGTGAAGACACCCGACAGCTCCCCAGCGCAGTCCTTCAGCGCTCGACCCTGGATGTTGTCAGGGCCCGCCGCCTTACGTGTGTCAATAGCGGCAAGCGCCCTCCTCACACCGGCGGCAGAGAGGCGCAGGGGCTGCTCGTGTGGGGGGGGAGTGGTCTTCAGCGGGCAAGTGCTGTTCTGGGCGTCGAAGCGAGCAAAGAAGTGGTTCAGATCGTTCAGCAGACGGACGTCGCCCTCACAGCTCCTCGGCGCGGGCTTGTAGTCCGTGATGGTCTGAATGCCCCGCCAAAGGCTACGTGCGTCCTTGCTGTCCTTGAAGTGGGTGGAGACCTTGCACGAGAACGCCTTCTTCGCTTCTTTGATGCCTCGGGACAGGTCGACCCTCGCTGTCCTCAAGCCAGCCTCATCCCCCGCTCTGAAAGCCTTGTCCCTGGCCCTCAACAGTCTGAGGACAGCCCCCGTCAGCCACGGCTTCCAGTTCGCGCGAGTGACGACGGATTTCGAGCAAGTCACATCATCGATGCACTTCGTGATGTAAGAGGTAACAGAGTCAGTATACTCCTCTATGTCCGTCCAATCGTTGTAGGTGGCTGCCTGCTTAAACAGGTCCCAGTCAGTCGTGTCGAAGCAGTCACGAAGTGCATCGGAGGCACCCTCAGGCCACACTCGAACCCGCCTCCGAACCGGCCTGGATGCCTTTACCAATTGTCTGTATGCGGGCAAAAGCAAAACGGTGAGATGGTCAGAAAGCCCCAGATGGGGGAGGGGGGTGGCTTTGAAAGCTCCCTTTTGCGCCGAGTAGACTAGGTCCAGGAAGCTGTCTCCACGTGTCGGAAAAGGAACATACTGGTGAAGCCTCGGGAAAACAGACTTCAGGTTGGCATGATTGAAGTCTCCAGCGAAGATGGTGAAACCGTCAGGGTGCGCTGTTTGCTGTTCACTGACAGCCTGGTACAGTTCACCAAGCGCCGCGATCCTGTCTCCTTCGATGTTGGAAGGCGGGATGTATACCGCGACTAGCAGAATCGCGGTAAATTCCCTCGGCAGATAAAAAGGGAATTTTCTTTTCTTTCTGGGTTCCCAACAGGGGAATAAGGCAAAATTACTTGAAATGGGTATGCTAGGGTTAAAATGTCAAGATATATGTTTATCATAGCAAATATTAACTCTAATGGTGCCTATGGGTTTTGCAAAGTGCTGTATGTACAGTATGTATGTACGATATGGTACGATACAATATTGACTATTTCCTGTGCTGGGAAAAGACAACACCATGTGTTGACTCTCCACTCACTCATCAAGTTGTGCTGCACCTCAGGGGAGAATTTGATCTGTTCAACAGGAAGTCCTCCGTTGGCAGACAGCTGGGTGTCTAAAAAGTACATCAGTGAAATCTAATAGCATACAGGAACCAACAGAGGACACTTATGCTATGTGCATAAATGTCTGACTGCTGAGTGATTTAGGTAAAACATATTGGATTAACCAGTCCTCAATGTGCTTACAAAATGCAAAATACATACATTTAAGAAAATCAATAGCACTGGATACTACCTTACACATTCTCAGTCATCCCCAGTTACAAATTTTTTAACAAGCACATTTGGAAAAGAGGGACAAATGGAAAGTTTAGTCACAGCATGAGAAGGCATTAAAAACTATATGACATTGCCAAATTAAGCACTCTATTTCACTATTGCTACTTTATTAATCTTTTGTATTTATATTTTTCCCTTTTAACAGCTGTTTGGAAGAGAGATGAGCTGAATGACTCGTGAATTACAGTCCCATCATTGGGTAGGAAATGGTATTTTTCCATGTCCTTGTTTCTGTATTTGCTCCACTGAAGCCCTGAATGTCCTTTGTAGAGAGCAAGTTGGATTGTTTGAGCGCGAACGCAGAATTTTCCAAATCATTAGCCTGTCGATCTCTGGCAATGCACAGCAGTTGTCACATGAACAAAATTGTACGTTTTTTACGGCACAAAGCTCAGAAACAGTAATACCACAGAAGCATCATAAATTGCATTTATTTGATTTGCGCATTAATACGGTGGATATCGTTCAAGATGTGCAGGACCATGACATTGATTCCAGAGTATTTGAAGGGTAAATATGTCCACCATGTACATGGATTAAACTAATTTATAACTCAACAGGCCCGAAGCATCTTTGAATATCAATTTAAAAAACATGATCGAGGCGAGCCCCTCATGTAACAAGTAGATAGCCAAAAATTGGATGATGTATAACGTCATCTAGTGGCTGTAGAGGATAATGCATTCCCTTTTTTTCCTTTGCCAGTGATTAAAAAAAAAGTATTATAAAAAAAAAAATCAATCTATCAATCAGTCAAAAGAGTCCGATACAGATAAAGGTTTAGATCGTTATAATGTTGCCCTCAATTCGCCTCTGAAATATGCCAAAAAATCTACAAGGCACACTCGATCTATAACCACAGTTTCCACTCAAGCCCCGGGAGAGAGATTTGGTTTGGGTTTTCAGAATAATTAAGATTCAAAAGTACTTCTGCTAAGTGCTACGGTGTAGAGGAGTACCACGTTCAAGCTGATAAATAAGGCAATTCACATCAGAATATTGTTTTGAATCTTGTAAGTACTTTTGTCTTCTGACCCTTTGTTGGCCAGAGGGAATCTGCATCTTTCCAGTTGAAACTTGCAAGATGTCACTGGCTCGTCGGGATTTGCACCATAATTAGTTTTTCTATTAATTAAGCGTAATGTACATAAAAGAGTTGAAGCAGTTGATTACAGTGGGTTTGTGTTGTGCTCCTACTGGCAGTATTGTTAAGTAGATAACGGATTTCACATATTTCTGTCAATATACACACCATTACTCAACTGAAAATAAAATGTATATTTTTACTCCGATCCTCAGTGCTCCTCTGTCAAAAACTGCACTAAGGCAGTTGTCAAGTTATAATTACCATGAATATTTGAAAATTTGAATATTTGAAAAATACGTCCAGGCCTGAAACAACATGAAACAATTCAATGGAAAAAAACAACAACATATAGCACATGTAGGGCCAATGTCTCTTTTGCTTTGGATAGTCACACAGCACAAGCCCCTTGACACTTGATGTGATACTGGCCGAGGTAGTTCCTGAGCTGAGAAGGTAGTGGAAGGTTCTTTATCCCCTGGTAGGTGGTGCAGCTGCAGATCACAGCCCTGCACAAGTGCTGCAGGGAGAAGGGAAATGTTCTGGGTAGTGGCTGGGAAAGGAGGGGCTCAAAGAAGAGACAGGTGGCCGGGTCACTGTAGTGTCTCAGCAACCCCGTCACACTGCTATCCCGGTACATGCACGGGTCGCGCACATCAAAGCTGAAGCGCATGCCATTCTCCTCAATGCGTGCGTGCAGGGATCGGCTGTACCGACGAAAGCTGACGGAGAAAAGGAATTCATCCTGAGCGGAATCTCTGAGAAGGAAGGTTCCTTCCGGCTGGCCTTCCAGGAGTTCCTCAGCCTCAAAACGGTTCAGAACCCCCCAATAGCAGGAGCTGTTGTTTATCTGCAGGAGATCAGGGACCAGTATGTGGCCGTTGCTGTCCTCTATTTGCTCGTGTGGACAAATAGTGTCCCAGTCCTCTTGAGTGAGGCTTCTAGGATCAGGGGAGCAGCAGATCTCCTCCCAGGAGATGTGTGGGGGGGATGGGGGATGTGGTGGGGAGTTGTTGGCTTTCAGGTTAGCCTCCAGGTCCATGTGGGCACCTGAGTGGGTGGCATGGTTTTGAAAAAGGTCCCAACTGTGAGCCAATTCAGATTTGGGGGAGAAGGGGCACTTGTCTTGCATGAGCTCTGATACGTGAATCTTGCGTTTGGACCAGAATAACACAGAGAATGGACGTGAGGTTCCCGCTAGATGGTGATGATGATGGTGGGGATTATGCGAGCGCAAGGGTAAACACTGTCCCACAGCATCCTGGAACTTCTGCCGCAGAGAGCGCCTGGACATGGCCTTTCGGCACACAGCATCAATATCTTCCCCGAGACTGCTACAGCTACACTTTCTCTCTCTTCGCCTCCTCGGACAGGAAGTGGACCGTACCCCAAGTTCCTCTGACCCCTCCACCTCAAACCCTCCAGGACTGGAACCCTTGCGAGAGTTCCTCGACCGCTTCTTTCCTCGCCAAATGTAACTATCGGCACTCCAACTGCGAAGGCCACATTTGGGACGAGTGTCCGAGCATCGGGGCTTCTTCTCAGACATGGCTGCTCCCTCTTCGCTCACTGTCATATAATTGAAATTAGAAAACACATTTCGGAAAAATGAATGATCATTTAAGTGTCAACAATTCAATTTCTGTTAAATTCGCTTTTTCTGTACTGTACAATTAAATTGCTTACACAACCGAACTGCACTTCTGTTATGAAATCCTATTATTCATCGAAACCTAAACTTTATTAGCTCATTACCATTTCACCCTGACTTAAAAATAGCAATCGTACTGCACAGGGCGGCTAATTAAAAACGACAGAGTTTCCACAATAATATCTCCGCCGCAACTGAAAAGAATAAGTGTGCCTGCTAAATGGACAATATAACAACTTACAGCATTTTAGGAAACTACAATTGGTGACTTCTGCTTGTGGCCCTAAATTTGGAAGAGGCGAGTCTCTAAAGGATAGCAATCTTGCTTGGAAGATCATTAACTGATAAAGTACAGCACAAATATAGCAATGCATAAGCCTATCACTCGCTTAATAATTCAAACTCTTTAAATGGTTCTTAATGAACTTTTTAAAATCACTCCTCTGGGTGTCAAAATTCACTTCCTATCCGGCGCCCTGGTGATCAAATCAAATCAACAAATGCTGACAAAAACATCATCTCTTATTACACAATGTAATATTGCACTTGCTTCTAATACTTTTTGTTCATTACTAAAAGCTTCACAAGAAGAACCACTGTGATTTATTTGGTTAGCAATATCTCTGATCAGGCCGTAAGCACCAGTTAAAGTCTCCAAAAGAACAACATACCTTAGAAACAGTGTCACAAATCCAGCTCTTCACCCATGCTAGTTGTCTACACATTAACAGACATGTGTGACCAGCTTGCAACCTCACCGCTTCTGACAGATGGCAGATTGTTGTACATCCTATAACATCACTGTGTCAAATCCCACTGGGGGCAGCAGTTTCCTCCGCTCCATTGTGGTGTCTGAAGTGAAGAGGTGGAGCGGTGTCAAGCTGGAGGAGAGATGGGCGGAGTATTAGAAGAAGGTGAGATAATGAGCTCAGGTTGATACTAGTTGCCTCATATATATATATATTTATTCTTATATATATATATATATATATATATAAAAAGAAGCAAATATCCTAAATGAACCTCTGATGGAATCTGGGCCAAATATGGCACGCCGACGCTAAAGCGAGGAGGGCACGCGAGTGATCGAGCAAAGGAAATAGTGGTTTATATATATATATATATATATATATATATATATATATATATATATATATATATATATATATATATATATATATATAATTAAATATATATATAATTAAATATAATAAATAAATATTGAACTTAATGCCCCAGAGCAGACAGGGCTAGTCTTTCTGCAGGAGAATCCCAACTGTTGTTTATTAATCTGATTTACCAGCAGCCTGTTTAGACTTATTACCTGCTTAGAAGTTCAATTAATTATTTAGTTGGATAGAGGAAACAAAATAGCTTCTAACAGGCTTCACTTAGTGACTGAATTATCATTTGGTTTCTCATTTAAAATGCCAAGCAAGTGCTACTGACAAAACACGTGTCATTCATGGTGAACCATCTACAAACACAGAATGACTTTCGGGTGAATATAATTCATGAAACAAATCTGTCAGACACAAAATATTACTGCTATTGGTTTTGTGTGTGTGTGCGCGCGTAAAAGAAACCCATCAATAAATCTATACCAAGTCTGATATATCTGATTATGTCGTGACACTCAACTTCCTCTTAACTGAATATTTAATGCGCTTTGCATTACCACAGTGGCCAGATAGATGACAACTGTATTTGTTCTTGCAATCAACCTAATCAATTCCATACAGAATCTATGATACCTTCAGGAACTAGAATTACATCCGGTCAGTCAATACAGGTCAAGTCAAGTGTGACTTGTTCCCTAAACATATCATCCCATTATTAGCACGCTTTGTGCTGCCAGTCACAGAATACAATTCCATCTTGCACAAAACTGCAACCTACAGTCCACAGACAAATGGAAATAGACTCCCCTCCTCACAATGTAATCTCAGTAAGTGTCCAAAGATTATAGCGCAAAGTTTAGTCCAGTTGTAGAACCAGTTGGTGATATCCTTCGGCCCATTAACCTGCTGCAGCCAGGACTCGACCGGGGGGGACATATTAATCCACATTACAGAGGCATCGATCTCATGTGCAGCATGGATGATATTAGCTTTCATGAATAATAGATGCAAATCTGACTGAATGGAGACTACTCTGCTTCATTTTATTTTTTTTACATGAACTCTATTTCAGATTACATTGATAATGGGGTTGTAGGGGGTGCAACTACAAAATACATTGTGGCAGGTTGTTTTCATTTTGTAGCTCTTGTAAAATATTTTCCAATCTCAACTCATATTTGGTTTGTCATTTACAGGACATTTGTCAGGCATTTTTGGAAGGCAGGTTACATGAATTCCGTTTGATTTGGCCAGTCGGCCAGAACCCTTGTTATGTAATAGCATATGTTGTATTATATACCATTTTAAACAAACTTCCCAGTAGGGTCATTCAAAATAATTTTTAACAAATGATCATACATTTGTAGGTTCTGGGTGATACTCTAGTTTAACCGCAAATGAAAAAGATAGACTCTATGTTAATATCCTTTCATGTCGCTTGACAACATCTGGATGTAGTTAATGATGTTTGGTGATTTCATCCCTTTAAATCCAGTCAAGCAGTGACCCTCCCTTTGGTTTCTTTTCTGTTAACTGAGGTCATCAGGTTGTAACAGTACTATATCACTAATACAGTAGTTGTTGTCACTACTATACTCAAATTTATGTTCAATTTGTGTTTATTCCATATCAGTATCTACTGTTACAAAGTGTGCTTGCGAGAGAGAGAGAGAGAGAGAGAGAGAGAGAGAGAGAGAGAGAGAGAGAGAGAGAGAGAGAGAGAGAGAGATGCAGAATTCTAATGTGAATTGCATAGATGGTAAATTGAATCAGTACAGAGTCTGGCTCCACGGATCTCATTTGTTTCCATTGATCTTTATCCGAAGACTCCACTGACAAAAGCAGTGCTGCACCTCTCACTGTACAGCAACGGGGTCACATTACATGCACCAAGAGAAGTATTCCACCTTTATTTATCAGTGTAGAAACCTGAGACGTGTGTCATAATGTAAACTCATTGTATTCTCTTTATAAAAATGTCTTTGTAGAGCGTCATGGTGTCAATTATGATTATGGTTTGTTTTTTGGTTGCATCTTCATAATAGTTGCTCATCCTATGTGGGTTCTGTTTGGTTTTCAATTTAATTATACTTTAAGGCTGACTGTGGTCCAAATGTGATTGTTCCATTGTTAATTTATCACACATCTCAATTTGATCACTGCTTGACATCATTCGTTCTGGTAAACAAAATACTCATATTAAAGTCAAGAACAAATCAACAGTGGAATGCAATTAAATGAGTGAGTATGGTTGCTGAGGAAATAAAAAAAGCCAATGTATTTTATAGGATTTAACTCACACAATTTTATTAATTGATGGAAAACACCATGATGTTTCCTATGAAATATATAGCAAGCTGCCCTTTAGGCTTTAAAGGAAGCTTTGACATTGATGAAGATAGATGAGGAGTGACGGTGATAACAATAATAGAATTTCCAGTGGGTGCTGCTGTTTAATTTCAGTTTTACATTTTAGTTTGTATTAAAAAAATTAAAAAAAGGAATTAACATAAGCATTGTTAGGTTCAGGAAGACATGGGGGGAGAGAGAGAGAGAGAGAGAGAGAGAGAGAGAGAGAGAGAGAGAGAGAGAGAGAGAGAGAGAGAGAGAGAGAGAGAGAGAGAGAGAGAGAGAGACAGACCTTGATCGGAATGAGCAGAGATGACAGTAAGGGGAGTGGACAACATCATGTGTAACTTTCTCTGCATTTAGTAAACTGTCCACAATATCTTGATATCCTGCTCTTCACTGGAAAAAAAGTGAAGGGAAAGCCATTCAAAACCATTCAATGTTTTCCATCTTCCTTTTAAACATTTAACATTATAATTGTATTAATTTGGATTCTATATTGTGTCATATATAAAAACTAGGGTTAAGGTGTGTCAGGCAGGCAAAGGCATATGTATGAATTTACCAAGACGCTCATTTCTATTGTTGTCTTCAATTGTACCAGACTGTTCAAAGATCCGTGTAGAGTAATTAAACTGTGGAATAATCATCCGACAAAGACATGTGAGCTGCTGTATTGACTTTTGTCGTATTATTCATGTCTCCATCTTTTCTGCTGCCCGTAAGTATCCAGAGCAGTCATTCCCTCCGTCACATTAAAGACTGTAACCCAAGCCAAGGCCAGTCACTCAAATGGAAAACCCTTATACTCTATACTCCCTTAGATATAGAGAATACTTCGGTGACTGATAGGGTGTGGCATAGTGTTACATTTCAGTCTATCTGGGACCTTTGTAGCCCTCAAGATAGCTGATGTGCAGTTATGTTGTCCAGCATTGTTTGTATTATGGTATTACGGTATGTATTCGTGAAGAATTACAAATTGTATACATATATCAAAGTCAAAGTCAAAGTCTGCTTTATTTCTTCACGTCAAGACACACAAAGAGATCGAAATTGCGTTTCCTACTATCCCACGGTGACAAAACATATTACATATTATATATATATATTATATTATATAGGTCCACCGACAACAAAACATTCAAGTAAACAATACAAAAAGTAAAAACAAGAAGGCACATACAATGAATAATAAGAGCAATGAATAAATAATATATAAGAACAACATGGTTGAAATGGAGCAATCATGCATACAGCAAACAGTCAGAATATAGCGCAAAAGTACAGGAGGAGTAGTGCAAGGCAGCCAATGTGGCCCAAAAGGCCAGGACCTTATGCAGCCGAGGGTGGAGGGGGGAGAGAGTTCAGGATCCTAACCTGGAGTATGAAGCTGTTGGTGAGTCTGGTGGTGCGGGAGCGCAGGCTTCTGTACCTCTTCCCAGAGGGCAGTAGATCAAACAAAGTGTGAGCGGGGTGACTCACATCACTCACAATTGTGGTTGCCTTGCGTGTGAGAAAAAAAAAAACCTCTTGAATCTTGAAGATGGGTGGTGTATATGTCCTTCAGGGAGGGGAGTGAAGCACCAATAATCCTACCAGCTGTGTTCACTATGCGCTGCAGGGCCTTCATGTTGTAGTCAGTGCAGCTTCCACCCCACACAGCGATACAACTGGAGAGGACGCTCTCAATGGTGCCACGGTAGAATGTGGTTATGATGGCTGGTGGAGCACTTGCTCGCCTGAGTTTCCGCAGGAAGTACAGGCGGCGCTGAGCTTTCTACGCCAGTGATGCAGTGTTGGTGGTCCAGGAGAGGTCGTCACTGATGTGCATATATACATATATACAGTGATCCCTCACCACTTCGCGCTTCACTTTTTGCAGATGCACTGTTTTTTATTTATTACATCCACTGGGGCGGGACAAACCAAAGAAGGAGTAATAAACATGAATCCGCCATGTTTAAGACGACCGCTTTGTATATTACTTGGTGAGACTTTTGTTGTCCAAACAACTCAAGGATGCCAAAGTGGAGAGATCAAAATGTTCCGTTGTTGGACGCATCAGTGCTGCAAACCTCAAGCTTTAATTATGAACTCTTGATTCATGGTTCCTATTTTTCTTGTATTACAGGTTGCAACCCAAATATTCATGATCTTAACGTGACTTCAGTTATGCCGTGCATGAAAGCGTTCATCTCTTTGCTGACATACAATCCTTGGCAGCCTTTCAGTCTCCCATTACACTACTTTATTGGTCTGATCACATCCTGTGTGTTTGCTGACCTCTAATGCATGCAAAAATACTAGGTGGGGTGTCTGTGAGGATTTTGTATTTCTTCAGACGAGCTGTGTGAACATTCATGAAGCTGAATAAAAAAAAAAAATCAATAGCGGAGACTGGAGAGAAGAAAATTCCAGTAACTGCGTGAGTGTGTGCACTCAATAGGCAACTTCCGTATGTCAAACGACAGATAGCTTTTAGCGGCAGATTTATTTCACCTCACTTCACTATGTTTTGTAGCAGTTGTTATCGTCGTGTTTAACTCATTGAAATGTCACTTTGTCTTCCAGGATGATGACTACGTTTGGACTGATGGCACGGTTGAGGATTTTCTTCACTTTGATGTCGGATATGTTGAGCCCAATCGTACTTCGGGTGACTGTGTACTGATGTTGGAGACTAGCAAGTGATAAAATCATTGAAGTACATGAGTTTCATATGAATATAATGCTGTAATACATAAACTAGACTTTTAAAAGTAACTGTAGACTGACTACTAATTTTGAAATAGTACCTAGTAAAATACCTAAAGTGCCTTTATTGTCCTCAGAACTGAGAGAATCGCCGGTCTAAAACCTGTTTGACGATGACAGAGCAATGGTAATACGGAATTACTTTTTTATGATCAGGTTAGGGTATGTGACGTGTTTATGTTCTGATTGTGGGTTTGGTCTGATGTGCTATGAGAACGTTCCATCACTGCCAACTCAACATATAAAAGGAATCGTCATCATTGATATTGTCAGTGTCAAACATCACGACGACATCCTACTTTTCACATTCAATTGCACGTGGCTTTTTCAATACTACTTTGGTTTTTCATTTCTCTTCTTCAATACAGAACTTCTGTGTTCTATGAGTGCGTGTACCATTTGTTTTCATAGTTACAAATAGAAAAAAACAAAACAGATTTTGACAGTTACATATTCACAAACAGTCTCAATCATCATTTACGTAGTAGTGTTTTAAAAACAATAATGTTTTCAATATAGATTTCAACTCCACCACCTATTTTATTGCTTCTGCATCTGTAAACGTATCTATATTCATCAAGGTGGAAACTCGTTGACTCCGTTTTTTTTTTTTTTTTAATCCACATTTAATCCACGTTTTCGATATTGCAATGATGTCGAGAAGTTTGTCTAATGCTTTAACATAGTCCCGTATTTTTCAAAGTTGGCATTTAATTCCTGCTGTTGAAATGGATTATGGACAGTTTTCTTTCCTTATTGTGAAGTTATTAAATTGATCTTCCAAGTAGTACCCACATTTGTCTCAGTTTGCGTATTTCTCCACTTCATCCATCGTTTTGATCAGTATTGGTTTGGTGTTTTCTGGGGATGATCCTTCCGGCTTTCCGAACATTTTACAATTTGTCGTCCAAGTGCTTTGTATTTTCCCTTCCTTTTCAGTTGGCAAGCTCTCCATGCAATGGTTGCAATTTGCTTGTTGAGAATTTCGTTAATGTCAACATTTGATCCTGTTTCAGTCGAGCAATTTTGTGCTTAATGCTTATAAATCTCAGTAGTACCTACCACACGGTTTTCACTCACCCTACCTCCAGTTGCCGCCCTTTTGGGCAGGAGTCAGTAGAAATTCACATTTGCCTTGTCCAGCAATATATTTTTTGTTGTAATTAATTTTATATTGTTGGTCGATATCTTCTGTTGGTGAGAATTTCTATCAGCTGGTGCTAGGTGCCGCCATAATCAACAATAACGGAATCCTTCGCAGTGCTACTTTAAGACCCGTAAAACACCATTACAATCATTGTTTAGATATCTGAGGACATATGTTGTGGTGAGTGTTTGATGGTATAGTGGAAGAGCAGCTGAAACATTGAAGTTTCTTCTTAGCTTCACGTATTCAAATACCGAAGTTTGTTTATAGTTATTTTGTGTTAAAATCATCGTAGAAGGGAATGGCGCTACCCATCGTATCAGTGTATGTCTATTCCACTCGCTTTGCATCAATCTATTATTCTGAAATCGATTTGCCTTGATTTGATGAGCACGCCGACAAATAAGGTTTTAGAACCTGCCCACCAAATTTTGTTGGGCGAGTGTGTGTTTAAAGTAAATTCATGACACAATGCAACATGGACCATGAAAATTATTAATTAATACAGGAAACATTTAACTAATAAGACATCCATTAAATGTTTTGATGATACATTTAATTATTTAATGGTTCTGTTGGATTTTGTCCACAATTTAGGGAGCGCGTTATCTGCGCCTCACGGCAAAAGCCATTGCCAATCACCTGTTATCCAATTTACTCACTGCGTGCTCCTTTGATTTCTTCAGATTTAGGAAAATGCTAAGACACTGAAGCAGAAATTAGACTTACACAGGTTGGTTGAGTTCAATCACAATTCTTGTTCAAAAAGCTCTGTCTTCAGGAAAGTACAATACAGCGCTGGGCCTTTCAAGAGCGGAAAGTCTCCATTCAGAAAAGGCAACATTCAACGTTTTTGGTCAGTTTATATTCAGTTTGCACATGCCAGTGTGGGCCGAGTTTGATAGGTGATGAGTCTTTGGGGCGGGGCAAGTTCGCAGGAGAGTCTGATTCCATGGGAGTGGGTGCTGGTTCGGTGAGAGCTGGTTCCGTGGGGTTGGGTGCTGATTATGGGTGATTCGATGTGTGGGGGCTGTTGTTTTCCTTTCCGTCTTTCAGCCTTGACGATCATCTTTGGCTGGGCTGTCTCCCTCTGGCACCTGCTGGTTTTATCTCCAAGTGACCTTCCTGTAAACATTCTCCTCCATTCTTGCACATACACTGTCTCACCTAATTCTTTCATCATTCTTTCAATTTTGTCATTTTGTACAAAATTATGTGAGCGTTTGGCTGTGACATCATTAATCTATTACTGTTCCCTGACTATGCAAAGTGTGTTCTTTTGATCTCCATGTACTTGCTAACGTCATCATATTCTCAGTTTAATCATGCTTTCAACCATATCTTTTCTTTGTTAGGCAAAATATTCCCCTCTGTCCAGAACGTTCAGTAGTAATCGAAAACTGGCGTCTAGCATTAGTCAAAACATAAGATACAATCAAGTACTGAACATTTTTAGACGACTTTGGCAGTGTCTGTGATTTAGAAAATCATCAGGCATGCATTAAACAGTTTCTTAAGGTTCATTAAGCTATTTAGGCAATATATCAAAAGACATTTGTTATTTCAAAGTGCTCAGAAATATATTTCAGATCATAAAGTTATAAAAACCTTTCTCATTACCACTTATCAAAAATGTCTAGTTATGTCTTCTTTATTGATTTGGTGTGTAGGTATAATTATATGCTTAAAATGTTTCTTTTATTTATTTAATATGTGAATATGCTTGTCTGCTTATGTACTTTATTCAATGAGGTTTGAGCATATCTGTTTTTGTAGCTAGGCAGGACTTTTTGTATTTCGACCTCATTCCTTCAGCTCATTTATTTATTTATTTGATTTATTATATATTTCAGTAATGAATGAAATGTTTGATTAATTAATAACATTTTAAATTAACCGTTTCATAGTATGTTCATTCCGTTATTTATTTATGATTACTTAATTATTTTTTATGGTTTATTTTTTTATTTACCATGTGCTACAGTACACTTTTCCAGTAATCATTTTACCTTCCATTTGAGAGCATTTGCGTTTGACCACCAGCAGATAGCACTAAAGAACCATACATTATCATATATTCTATTTTATCTCGGGGACTAATTATTACTGACTTCAAATGTTTAGATAGTCATTTATTCATGAAAATACCTACATATATAAGGTGGCACGTGGAACACTGGTTAGAACGTCTGCTTCACAGTTAGGAGGGTGCGGGTTCTTCCACCTCCGGCCCTTCCTGTGCGGAGTTTGCATGTTCTACCCGTGCCTGCGTGGGTTTTCTCTGGGCACTCCGGTTTCCTCCCACATCACAAAAAACAAGCATGGTAGACTGATTGAGCACTCTAAATTGCCCCTAGGTGCGAGTGCGGATGGTTGTTTGTATGTTGTGTGCCCTGCGATTGGCTGGCAATCGGTTCAGGGTGTCCCCTGCCTACTGCCCGATGACTGCTGGGATAGGCTCCAGCACGCCTGTAACCCCCGTGGGGACTAGCGGACGGAAAAACTAACTATTTTTTAAATTATTTTATTTGTCACACTTCAATACTGCATAATTTGTGTACACTTTGAAACAGACAACATTTGAATGAGTTTCAGAAAGATTTTTGTCAAATGAAGACGACAACTACTATTGTAGCAGATAGTGTTCCCACACAGTGATATGGACTTACAGGATTCTGGAGTGGACTATCCTGAAGATCTGCCTGACTGTGTGGGAACACTACGTCAACTCAACACCCCTAGTGACGAAATAAACTACCTAACAGCCATGTGCTTTATAGTTTTATTCCATTTTGCTCATGTAGACAAACTTAACTTGAAAACACTTAGTATTTTCAACTACAAATGTAAATCAATATCTGAAGTAATTCAAAGAAATTAAGATAAGACTCAATCTATCGCACCAGACTGCATATTAAATTCACAATGCTTCATCATTCATTCTCCTTTTATGCCTGTTTGTATTTTCAATAATGAATGCTTGGCATGTTAAGAAAATACAGCAAATTGCAGGTCCACCTTATTGCATAAAGTAAAAGCAAGTATGACCTATAAAAGGGCCAGATTGTCGGAATAAGCTAGGCCAGAAGCTCTAGTTGTTAGACTGGCACAAAATGCAACACTCACTCACCATACTTATTTTTGCAACCAACATCATCAAATAATTCTGTCAAATTCGACCATGGGAATATCTCACTTCTAACCTCATGTCCCAATTCTTTCCCCCCACCTGATAATTCACCAAGATGAAGCTCTCAACCAATCAAGAGCTTTAGACTTCATCTCTATTTGCGTTTTTTGTTGTTGTTGTTGTTCTGTGAAATACGTTGTCAACAGTGGGTTGTAGTTTGTTCTTCACTTGCTTATAAATGAAACAATTTGTGGTAGAATTAGAGATGAATTTCCAAATTCAATACTGACGGAATAAGGCCATCGCAGGTGTGTCTGCGTGCGCATATGTGCCGCGGCTGTGTACATGCGCGCGCACGCGCCGGGTAGCGGATTTTCCCCATCACAAGCAAAATGGCGACTGAGCGGACAGCCGACCCGGCTCGGCGCGGTGACTGACAGGGGAGGCAATACGCTTCACTCGACCAGACTCAAAACAGTCCCGTTGTGAGACGACTGGATAAACGCACGAAACGATGGCTACCACATAAATGCAATAGCACCGGTAGATGACACCCGACGAAGCTGCGCCTGGAAGACTAAAAATAACGTTTCCAACTGGGGTAAGTAGGGAATGATGAACGTAGTTAGTCGAAGTGCAGCTGCTGCCCTTTTTCTTCAACTGAATTGCTCTAAAGCGCAGGACCGAGCCCTCGCTCACACTGTCACCATCGTTGCCTTCTCCCATTTGCCTGTCACGGCTCGAGACTGAATTTTGTCATTCTCGCGGAGGATGTAACGCGTGTCGAGCTCTCTTTCCTCGCTACCTTCCTACAATGTGTGCCACAGGTTGTTGCAACCCACGCCAATTGTTGATTGCTGAGATCAACTGAGCTGGTAGCGGTGAATTTAAGTAACATTGCCGTCAACCCATATGGCTCCATCGCCGATGTGTTATTTAACCCCCGAATACGTTGTGGTATATTGCTATAAATACATCAAAACACTGTGTAAACCCCCTTAGCTTCAGGTTATTTTGGGGTGACGGTGTTAGAAATCCATCTCTTGTTCTGTTAGAAGAATCAGTGAGCAAGGAGCTTCTGAGTCCTGTGTAGTCATTTAGTGTAAAAGGCTGCCTGTGTGGCTAAATAACTTTCATTCTTCATAGACTTAAACTTGTCTTAGACAGCGTCCCTTGATAATTCAGTAATAAAGGAGCCTTGTTGTTGAGTACTGTAGTTGTTTTGGAACTTGGCTTTGATATTAGGCATACCTTAGGTCTTGTATATATAAATACATATACTACCGTAATTTCCAGACTATAAGTCCGACTTCTTGCACAGGTTTTGAACCCTGCGACTTGTAGTCTGGTGCGGCTCATCTACGGATTTTTCATGGTTTTTATGATATTGTAAAATTATTTGTTTGGTAATAGAAATTAGGACATTTCATTTGAAACACCTGCGATTTTTAGTCCTGTGTGGACTATATATATATATATATATATATATATATATATATATATATATATATATATATATATATATATATATATATACATACACACACACACACACACACACACACACACACACACACACACACACACTAGGGGCGGCTCGGTGGCGCACTGGGTAGCACGTCCGCCTCACAGTTAGGAGGGTGCGGGTTCGATTCCACCTCCGGCCCTCCCTGTGTGGAGTTTGCATGTTCTCCCCGGGCCCGCGTGGGTTTTCTCCGGGCACTCCGGTTTCCTCCCACATTCCAAAAACATGCTTGGTAGGCCAATTGAAGACTCTAAATTGTCCCTAGGTGTGAGTGTGAGTGAGATTGGTTGTCTGTCTCTGTGTGCCCTGCGATTGGCTGGCAACCAGTTCAGGGTGTCCCCCGCCTACTGCCCGATGACGGCTGGGATAGGCTCCAGCACGCCCGCAACCCCCGTGGGGACTAAGCGGTTCAGAAAATGGATGGAAGGATACATATACTACATATATTTTCATATATATGTGTGTGTGTGTGTGTGTGTGTGTGTGTGTGTGTGTGTGTGTGTGTGTGTGTGTGTGTGTGTGTGTGTGTGTGTGTGTGTGTGTGTGTGTATGTATGTGTTCGTGTGTGTGTATGTGTGTGTGTGTGCGTGCGTGCGTGCGTGAGTGTCAACAAAACAGGATTTCCCCCTAATATTAGTGCAATCTTATAGTGCAAAAATTACGGTATATATTCAATATATCATTCAGCATGACATTGAACCAAAAGTTGCTCCCAATGGGCTGTCATCTTTGTGTGAAACACATTTACATTGCTTTCTTGGCCGCAAACAATATGGCAGGTGCAAAGGGGCTTCGAATGTCAAACAGCACTTTGCAACCTGTATTTTGCCAAAGCAATCATTTTCATTGGGGTTTAAATTACAAAATACTTTATATTCAGCACATATTTCATTCTGTTCACTTGTAAGATTAGCATTCATTCAGCTTTATACACTGTATTATGCATGCATATTCAGCTGTCTGCACCTGTAAAAGTTACAATATGAAAAGCCACAAACCCCCTCATATGAGTAGGAGCAATTATGAGTTAACTATTTAGTCCTCAGTAACAATTCACATTAGCTCACATCATTGCTTTAGATGAGCAACCATTGTGTTGTGGGAAATGATTAATAGACTAAGTTAATAGACTTTTTTGGGCTCCAAGGTATGAAATTTCTGGACGGTACGTGGTGCTAACTGAGCTAGCTATGCTATTTTTATGCATATTTTCCAACTCCATGCTTTATAATCATGAATGCTTACTCAATACAAGCATATCAAGTGATGTGTATTTGTGTTATGAGGGATGGTAGGGCCTCAGCAGATCAACACCCTAAATCACAATGTGCATAATTATTAGGCAGTTTGGTTTTCTCAGGCAAAATGGGGCAGAAAAAGACATTTAAGTGACTCTGAAAAAACCAAAATTGCAGAAAAAAAGTCTTTCAGAGGGATGCAGCACTCTTGCTAAGATAATTGGGGCGTGACCACAGAACCATCAAATGTTTCATTGTAAATTGTCAACAATGTTGCAAGAAACGTGCTCAGGAAAAAAAAGACGCAAATTAACTGCTAAGAATTTGAGAAGACTCAAACATGAAGCTACTAGGAACCCAAGATCCTTCAGTGCTACCATATTCCGGAACTTCAATCTACCAAAGTACCAGGTTTTTAGTGCTCAGAGACATGGCCAAGGGATGGAAGGCTGACAGCTGACCACTACTGAACAAAACATACATATTGAAACGTCAAGACTGGCCCAGGAAATATCAGAAGACAGACTTTTCAAAGATTTTATGGACTGATAAGATGAGACTGACTATTGATGGACCAGCTGGATCAGTAGCGGCCACAGAGCTCAGTTGGGTGTACTCAGGCCGCTGTGCTCTCAATCAAAGCGTGGTAGAGCTGGGTAGAACTTTTTGGAGTAGAAATTAAACAAGTACCTCTAGAACAGGGGTCGGGAACCTTTTTGGCGGACAGAGCCATTTTCTGTCTTTGCTCTCATTGGACAGCAATGACCAGGGCGTCACTCAGAGTACAGACCCGGAAATGCGTTCCTGTTCTGCATATTTGTGCTGTTGGTTCAGATCTACGCTGTTTGTATTCACACCTGAAGCGAACCGCACCAGAGTTCGTTTGGAAGCAAACCGAGACCACTTGACAAAGTGGGTTTTGGTCCGTTTCTTTAATCCGCACTAGGATTCGTTTGCGTGTATTCACACCTGCACAAAAGGTCCGGACCAGCGTTACAATCGAACCCTGGTTCGATTAATGTGGGCTAAACAGTCAGGTCTGAATACACCTCAAATGTCTTCCTTTTGTTCCAAATAGCCTGTTAAGCATTTGTCATCTTGTCCTTCCATGACCTGCAGCATTCTGCTGCAACTCCACATCTCAAAGGCCTTGTTTTCCTCATTTTGGTACAAAGCCCAGCTTTCCCTACCATACAAAAAGATAATACTCTGCATTAAAGATTTCACCAGTTGTTTCTTTGGTTTCAGGCCAATCTCGTTTGCTTTCCACAATCCAATTATCTGACTGGTGGCATGTCGTGCAATTGCTAATCTGCGCTAATCTCTATTGTACATTCTGCATCCAAACCAACTATGGAGCCAAGTTATCTGAAACAGTCTACCTGGCTGGTTGTATGTTGTTTTAGTAAATCTCAGTTGTGAGGCAGAACCCTACCTCCAAAGTATTTTAGGTCTCCTTTTAAAGACACCTGGAATTTACTATTTCACATTGTATAGTAGTAATAGTAAAGTTAATTCAATTTATAATAGACAATAAATCAATGAATAGTGGTTTTATGAATTGTGATTTTGGTCTCCCACCCACTTTTCAGGTCAGCCAAATTATTGTAACAGATATTATTAAATTAACATGGGCTGAATAACATGTTTGGCATAACCCTTACATGCAATGACTGCATCAAGCTCGGGTCTCATTGACTCCACCAGTTGCATTCTTCATTTGAAAGGCCTGGGCCTTTAGTGCAGCCTCCTTTGGTTCTTGTTTGTTTCTGGGGGTCTCTCCCTTCAGTCTCCTCTTCCGGATGTGAACCGCAGGCTGTATTGTGTTAAGAGCTGGTGATTGACTTGGTCAATTCAAGACTGGACACTTTATCCCCCTGATGAAGTCCTTTGGTGTGTTGGCAGTCTGTTTTGGGTCATTGTTTTGTTGCATGATAAAGCTTCTCCTGGTTAGTTTGGTTTCATTTTTCTATAAATTGACAGACAAAATGATTTTCAGAATTTATTCTCCTCCAACCATCACAAGTTAAGTCATCAATAATGGGTGTTATTTTCAGTTCTTTCTGTTAGTATTTAGTAAAAAAATCACGGAACTACAACTATGTCAGTTGAGTGAAAGTGTAAGCATAAGAGCATGAACATGCTGAATTCTCTGCTGAAATACTGCCGTGTCATAAATGCAAATTAAAGGCAACACCTCCCTGCGCAAGTGCCACATGGCGGGTGGAAGAATGACGATCATGCTCACCATGCGTCTGAGTCAGCTAAAAATACAATGCAAACCAAAGCTGCAACATTACACCACTATAACATTATATCACATGATTTACCTCTGGTTGTTTTGCAAAAAAAAAAAAAAAAAAACAACAACTTAATTTGACCTGCAAAAAATGGTTTATGTGCAAAACAACCCGGGAAGTTGGGTCAAATTGACACAATTTTTAACCCAGATTGGGTTAAAAGCATTTTTTATGGGTGTACAGTCGAACTGAACCGTTTAAACGAGTTGCAAAAATCATTCCACCCTTATGAGTCCGCACGCTTGCACAAGTTTACTGTCACAGCTCACTGAAGGCTACTCCGAGGACGTGCTAAGACCTGTGGTAACTCTCACTGAGTGTGAACGAACAGGTTCATCGTCTCCTCCAGTGCTACTCGTACTTCGGAAAAAAAGTGTTGTGTATATATATATATATATATATATATATATATATATATATATATATATATATATATATATATATATATATATGTGTGTATATATATGTATGTGTGTATATATATATGTATGTGTGTATATATATATGTGTATATATATATATATATATGTGTATGTATATATATATATATATATATATATATATATATATAATGTTGCATCTCGCCCATTTGAGATGCAACAAACAAGTTAAGACTTCAGTGGTACCTGTGGTCATTGGAGCACTAGGGGCAGTAACCCCCAAACTGGAGGAGTGGCTGAAACAGATCCCAGGAAAAACATCTGACATCTCAGTCCAGAAAAGTGCAGTACTAGGAACAGCAAAGATACTGCGTAGAACCCTCAAGCTCCCAGGCCTCTGGTAGAGGACCCGAGCTTGAAGGGAAAAAGAGACCACCCACGGGGGGTGAGGAAAAGTTTTTTTTTTTTTTTATGTATATGTATATGTATATGTGTGTGTGTGTGTGTGTGTATATATATATATATATATATATATATAAAAGTGACATGAAAATGAAATGAAACAAAACGAAACAAAACAAAATGGCATTATATGTACTTTTCGAAAAAAAATAATAAAAATGTTTTGTTTCTTGAATTTATTTGCATTTTACTAAACCTACAAATGTGTCAGATCATTTTGCCGTACCCTGTATGTACTTTCTGTCATCTAATGGAAGAACATTGATTGTTCTACCTGTTACTATACATGGTTGGCACAGATCAATTAACAACAACAATAGTAATCAAAATAGAAAGTAAATTTTTGCCCAAATCATTGACGTTAAATCGTTTTCATTCATGGCGCACTTAAGAGCCACATCACACTGGATGGCAATCATTGTTACAAAGCACAGATGGAAACACTGATTGACCTAAAAGAAAGCCTCAGCTTGGTATTTTGGTACATAACACAACATAGTTATAAACAGAATATTTTGTTCAGACAATGAAAAACTTTTTTGCTGTTGATGCATCCAAAAACGGAACATTATGATCTTTCTATTTCGGCATCCTTGAGTTGTTTGGATTACAAAAGTCTCTCCGAGTAATAAAGATGGCGGATTTGTGCAAACATTTGGCAACACCCATTATCTTGTTTGGTTTGTCCCGCTCCAACGAATGTGATGTGATAGATAAAAATACGTAATAGAAAACGGAGAAAAATGAACAGAGTAAAACATAGCCCCCCAAAACAGATCATAAAAGTATCTCTGCAGCACCTGGAGAGATAGATTACACTTTTTTACACCCATGGAGACTCCAAATACACAAGAAAATGAATTTCAAAGCAAAAAATGTGATATGCCACAATGAGCGGCATGCTGGATCTGACCTCTGGGCTGTATTTCTGACACGTGTGCATAAGCTAAATATTTGCACCAGTGCTGGAGCACTAGAGAAAGGATGATTGAGAGTTGCTGTTAGAATTTATTTTTATATTATGTAAAAATTTGCTTTTAATTCTGTATTTAAATGACACTATGAGCTTTGCCAAGTCAAACAATACTTAAGACGTGTAGAAATGAGCGAAAACCCAAGTCTCTAATGTGAAAACACCATAGGTCAAGAAACCTGAGACTCGGCTGAGTGAGAGCCTGGGTGCAAAGCTGACCGGCCTGAACTTGCTGACTTAAGATCACTGCAGAGTTCAAATAAGCTCACTAATATGTCCAAACCCCAAGCACTCATCCACATGAGGTTTGTTTGAGACAATGTGATAGTGTGGCTGTTTTGACTTAAAAGCAGCAGGGCTGGTGAAAACTCACCAAATGGATCTCTGTTGAGGTTCTAACAGCCAAGTCACTGCTCTGGGCTCCAGCTGTGTAGACACTGAGCCGAGGCACAGCCACAGCAGGGCAGACACATGGAGGAGGTAAAAAGGAATGTGCTCAAGAACACAAACACAAGCTAACCCAACATCTGCTTTTAGTTAGACCAGAAGGGCTGGCTTTAGGATTCTGAAACTTAATGACATTATGTCATATAACTAATCTATGAGGACAGATGATATGGAAATTAATTAAATTAACGTTATTAACGTTTCAACATGTGGATAATTATTTTTTTTTTTGCACAACCATCACATCTTCAATTAACTTATGCAAACATTAAACCAAAATTAAACAATGTAAAAACTAAATAAGAACCAAACTAGCATATGGTTTATTTGTATCTTATTCAAGTGTGACTTTTTAACTTAGGTTTTGACGTAATGTCTTTTACCCCTCAATGGTGGATGCACATTTTTTTTTTTTTTTTTTTTTTTTTTTTTTTTCCGACCAAGAATCATCGTTATTCTGTATGAATCCAGCCCACCACATAACGGCCATAAGAACAATGAGAGGTTTCAGCAATTATAGCCTTCATCAGTGGGCCTTTGACTGTGGGAAACTGATATATCCTGTTTGGATGTCAAGAGCCACCATTTTTTTTCTTAGCTTCCCTGTTTAGAGGTACAACAGAATAGCAGATTCCTGAACAACGAAACATAATGATGGACCTGAAACTAAGTGAAGCAACACGAAAGGCACTACTAAGTACAGACTATGCTACGTAAAACGTTTACAGGCTGCTTATTAACACAAAGGATTTCTGGCAAAGAAAGGTAGAACAATCTATGCCGATGGCCGCCTGCCTAAATTATACGTGTTGTGTGTTAGTTTTCGAAACATATTAAAAAAAAAAAAAATGTGGTAATACTGCAAGGCAAGTTTAAGATTAAAATAATGTACTTTCATCTCAAAGATCCCTATTTGCTAGTTTGCGCAAAGCTAACCTGAGCATTTGTCATATTTTTATTGTTTAATATCTTGCTTTAGATCCCTGGGATTAACCTCCCAAAAAAGAAAGAAAAATATTAAAAAGTTAGAAAGTTGCACTTCAAATGTAGTTGATTCACTTGGCAACTTGAAAATCATTTCAATCAATCAGTGTCATTTGCAGAGACTATTAATAAAAATCAGAGGAATACATCATTTGCCTAATAATTCGGAATGTGGTGCACTAATAAATCAAAATTAAAAAAACAATAGAATAAAGCTTACAAAGCTGCATGCTCAAACATTGCAATTTGTGGACATCATTGCCACAGGGCTTCAAAATAAAAATTTTGTGTCTTTGCTTCGCATTTTTCAACTTTTCCCTGAGTCAAGAAGGGCAAGTTAACCAACACACCCTGCTAATAAAATGAAGTTCCCACACTCTTACTCAATATGCTTGGAATCATAAATGTCCTCTGGATTACGATTTCAATTGGGTAGACGGACATGAATTACCAAATCTGTTTTCAATGAAATGGCTTCGGGTAGTTATGGAATGTTTTTACAGAAATCGGTCTGATTTTCTTTACCATTTGTGTGTGTTATATTTTGTATAAAAACCTTTGAGACATGCCCTGCTTACTGAATCAAGTTCTTCAGTAAAGAGGGTGAATATCAAATATTTAACTTTATTGAACAATATTAAATCCATATTAAATAATAATTACTATTTAGCTAATTTTTAACTATTTTGCTCAATATGATGAGTACTGTTATTCTCATTTTTAATCTGTGACTTAATCGATGATCATTTATATCTACCGTTCAGAGCTGTGAATAATAGAAAGAATAGAAATTAGTTTAGCACTGCTGTAGGCAAGAAGCTCCGAAGGTGTGTGTTGCAAATCTGCTGATTTCAAATGTATAGATGTTATTTACTCGAGCGCGGTCATGTACACAACTCATGTAACAATCTTATACGGTACTGATTTTGGGACAGTATACAGTTTTTTTTGCACCACGCCCTTCTGTCTGGAATCAAATCGTAGCAGAAATAAAAACAAAATGCGCTAACCCCGCAGCTTTTGAAAACGACCACCATTATTAACCCCTACACGAACTCAGTCAAGCATGAGCAGGATCAATTTGAATAAATTTTAAAAAGATGAAATAGTTTCAAACAAGTTTATAGTTGCAACAATTTTGTACTGCACTGGGTGTTTTTAGGCCATGGAAAAAGTGTGTGGAGGCAAAAAGCCACCACACACAGAAAAGTCACTGTTTTTAAAAATGTCTGTTTTATGTGGATCTTAAAACTTTTTTCTTTTCCTACAGTACAATTAACTTTAATTATGTATTTAATCTGTTTATGACAGGCACTTGGTGGTAATGGGAAACGATGGAGGATAAAGGCCCTCGAGTAGCTGACTATTTTGTGGTGGCTGGACTGACAGACTCATCCAAGCCTTTGGACCAGGAAATCCACTTTGACGATGCCTGCCACAAAACTGCCAAGCCTAAGTCGCCCATCACTGATGTGGCTGTGGTGATTCGCTCATTCGGTGATGAGGTGCCACCAGGTTTTACATGCATTGAGACGACACCAAGTGGACATTCTGCTGATCTCAATAATGGAGGGCTGATGGCACCCCAGATTTTCATATGCTTCAGGCGAGGTTGCGACAAGCCACCACTCATTGACTTGGGGTAAGAGTCTTGATTTGTCTTTGATCATTCTTGATCTTTATAGGTTTAGTCCTTCTCAAATAGTGTGCGTGTGTGTGTGTGTGTGTGGGGGGGGGGGGGGGGGATGCCAGTGGGTCGTGTGTGACCACAGCGAAAATGTTAATTAGTAGGATACAATGATATGCAGGTGTCCAATTTTATTGACAAATTATACTGTTTATAGTCACCAAGGAGAGTTGGGAAGGTGTGAACATTACACATACCGTATTTGCCGGTGTATAGGTCGACTCGGTGTATAAGTCGACCCCCTAAAATTCGACGGAAATTTACGATTTTATGATATATCCTTTGTATAAGTCGAGCTCAATTGTTGCATTATATTAAACTTCAAAATTCAATATGCGAAATTTATTGACGAAATGTGTTCAAATTCCGGGAGGCCGTGCGCATGCGGCTGTTTATAAGCACCGCGGAGGAGATCGCGGAGCCTCATTCGACTTCCAGCGGCCGGCGAGCTCGCGCACGCCGCCCGGCACCAACGGGAGGCCGGAAATAGCTCCAAGCCGAGCGGATCGGCACTTTATAAGCACCGCGGAGGAGATCGCGGAGCCTCATTCGACTTCCAGCGGCCGGTGAGCTCGCGCACCCGCCCGGCACATCCGGGAAAGCCGTGCGCACGCGCCAAGTGGCCGAAAATAGCCCCCGCCGAGCGGATCGGCTGTTTATAAGCACCGCGGAGGAGATCGCGGAGCCTCATTCGACTTCCAGCGGCCGGCGAGCTCGCGCACCCGCCCGGCACATCCGGGAGGCCGTGCGCACGCGCCAAGTGGACGAAAATAGCCCCCGCCGAGCGGATCGGCTGTTTATAAGCACCACGGAGGAGATCGCGGAGCCTCATTCGACTTCCAGCGGCCGGCGAGCTCGCGCACCCGCCCGGCACATCCGGGAAAGCCGTGCGCACGCGCCAAGTGGCCGAAAATAGCCCCCGCCGAGCGGATCAGCTGTTTATAAGCACCGCGGAGGAGATCGCGGAGCCTCATTCGACTTCCAGCGGCCGGCGAGCTCGCGCACCCGCCCGGCACATCCGGGAGGCCGTGCGCACGCGCCAAGTGGCCGAAAATAGCCCCCGTCGAGCGGATCGGCTGTTTATAAGCACCGCGGAAGAGATCGCGGAGCCTCATTCGACTTCCAGCGGGCCGCGCACTCGCGCACGCCGCCCGGTTCAAAATTTCTAAGTGCAACGCACAATGAGATGCATGAGAAACGGCCTTGGTTACCATCACATTTGAAGCGATGAATACGAAGTTAAATTTTATGACTCGGTGTATAAGTCGAGGTCGATTTTTTTCGGTCGATTTTGGATCGAAAAAGGTCGACCAATACACCGGCAAATACGGTAACATAAAATAATTGAGAAGTACTTTGTTAGGAATATTTATTAATCCAGCCAATCACGGGGCAAATATAGAGAAAAACAACCACTAATACTCAAATTCACTGAAGCAAATCTTAACTGGATGAATGTTACAAAATGGTGCATGTTGATTTTTTTTCTTCCAACAAATATTTCGTTGGGTCTACCAAAAACAAAAGATCCTAGATTTTCTCGGTCTTTCAAAGACAATGAAATAAGAAACACAGTTGAAATGATGATTATCAAATGTGATTTGCAACCCCGAGTGAAAGTAACAACGAATTTCAGTAGCGTTTTACTTAACTACACGTCTAAATATGGGTGTGCAGGCTCGGAAGGCTCGTCTGAAGATGACCTAGAGAGAAAACAGCTCTGTTAATGTATTCACGTTGAACAATACTACAGTGGCAGTCCCTTTCTGCCTGCCTTGCAGCTGTCGTCAGAATGTTGCTAAAAAAAAGCGTGAAGAACTACAGCTACAAGTGTCGTTTTCAGCAACATGTTTTGAAATAGAGTACTGGGAATTTCATTTGTTTACTAAGTTCTCCTGCTCTTTCATATCTTGCAAATTGTGACAACCGACAGCGGACGAATCTCAGACTACAAAGGACTTGTTCTTATCAGGCACTGACGAAGAGGCTCTGTTGAGACTGTCAGCAGCCTTTATGTGCTGATAGTTGTGAGGGGCTTCAATTTTGTTTACACGAGTAGGACTAATGAGAACTGGACAGTCCTCTGTGTGGGCAAATGTATATATTATTTCTGATTTGTGACATTTCTAAGAATCTTCTAAGTTGCAATTTTCAAAACATACAGGCATAATTTTTGTCACAATTACATCAGAGATCAGTTATGATAACAATTGACGACGGATGGCCAAGATGCATCAAAAGTCATGATTCCTTTTTTTTTTTGTACTTTTGTGTGTGTGTGAAATAACATACTTTGAATTATACTAGTTGCAGTCACTGTGCTGGGTTAGATACTGATACTTTAAAGCTTACATATCACATTTATAAATTCTTACGTTTTAAGTTTTACTCTTTATATAAAGTGGAAAAGCCATGCTTTTGTTTGAATTCCTCATTTTGATAGCCTGTTTTCTACTTGTTCTGAGGTGAGACAGGAAGGTTGTGGGTTCAAACCCCGGCCGGGTCATACCAAAGACTAAAAAAAGTGGGACCCATGGCCTCCCTGATTGGCACTCAGCATTAAGGGTTGGAATTGGGGGGTTAGATCACCAAATGGTTCCCGATCGCGGCACCGCTGCTGCTCACTGCTTCCCTCTCCCCTTGGGGATGGATCACACGGGGATGGGTTAAATGCAGAGGACAAATTTCACCACACCCAGATGTGTGTATGACGACGATCATTGGGACTTTAATTTTTGGGACTTTTGGTGCGGCCTCTTTAAATAACTTTTGGGACTTTTGGTGCGGTCTCTTTAAATGCAAATGAGATACCTCACACCAAGTTACGCATCATTTTGTGACTCTTTACTTTCCAACATGAAAAACCCATGCTACCTTGTTAGCATGGGTTATCATGTTGGAAAGTAAACAGACACGAAATGATAACTTGTTGTGCCTCCTTCTTTGTTGCTTGCCAAAGTTCAATAACCCGCTTGTCAACACTAACAGTGAGACAGGTCTGTGTGCTGCGGCCAGTAGTGACAGACTGAGAATGTGTGTACGTGGCGAGCACAGAAAACTGATTGACATTCTTTGGTTATGTGTTCACAGTCTCTGACTGGCCAGTTTTGTCACACCTTGACAATTTAAGAAATAATAATTAAAAATCAAAATTCTTACTAATGAATGATTAATAATCAAAGACTGCATTCCAGAACCACCTGCAAAAACCAAAATCCGCGACTTAGAAACACTATATGTATTTAAAAATTGTACTGAAATTTCCAACACAATGTTTCTTGTTAGCTCAGTCAAGTCAAGTTAAATTTGTTTATATAGCCCTGAATCACAAAAATGTTTCAAAGTGCTTCACATGTGCACAGTTGACAATTACTCTCGACGTTCCCTTATCTTAACTCCGGGGAGGGGAAAAATAAGAAACCTTGACAAGGGACCGCTTAGAATTTCACTGTATGGAAGTGACACATCCCGTACTAATTAAGAACGATGTGATGAAGTTCTTGCAGAGGATTTACCGATCTATTGTATGTGTTCAACTTACCCTGTGTAGCATTCTTCCTGCAATGACCTCCCAAAACCACTCCAGACAAAATTCTGTTGTTAAAATTCTAAGCTAAGATTTAGGCGTATCAGCACCACAAATTCTCTATAGTTTTATTAGAGGAATTAATGGAGGATAAATGCACAAGAGAGAAATCAAAAGGGTTTTTGTTATTAAATTAATGTTCTTTTCAATCAATCTGTTCATGCTTGAACATTCATACTACTGTTGTACATTAAAGATGCTATTCTTCCTGTCTTTTATCTCAACTGATTCAAGCTTTGTATCTAAATTTAGAAGTCTACCTGCACCACACAATGATAGTCTCTCAATAGGTTAACATATATTCCTTTGTTTTGTGTGACTGAGTACTGCATTGGTCTTGCTCCCACAGCGTCCTCTATGAGTGGAAAGAGAGACTAAAGCCAGGCTGCCACCTTATCCAGACAACCCCCTCTGGTCGCCCAGCCAACATCAGTGGAAACTCTTCCCAACGCATCTATGTCACCTACCGGAGGGCACCTGAAAGCCAACCACATGCTGCACTTGCTGTTACCGACATCTGTGTCATTATCCCAAGCAAAGGAGAGACTCCTCCTCACACCTTCTGCAAGGTGGAGAAGAATCTTAACAGCAGTATGGTAAGACTGGGCTAAAGAGATGTGTTTGACATAGGGTTAGGCAATATAGCTTAAAAATTATATCACATTTGCAGTGATGATATTTTTGACAATATGGCAAATAAAAACAATATATTTGTCATATGAGGTTCACAACGACATTTTTATTGCGCACAATATTCAGACCAACCTTTTTTTCACCCCCAATTGAAATGTATCCCAAGTGCAAATGTAAAAGTGACACAGCATGAAATTGAAACAAAAGCTGGCCTGTTAATGTTTTCCCTGCTGCTATAATAGTTTAAAACATGTATGTTATTTATATCATTGAAACAAATAAATTCATCATCATCATCATCATCATCTGCAGGTGGCACGATGCACAAAGGTTACCACGCCCGGTCCACAATGCAAAAGTTGTGGGTTCGATTCCTCAAACCGAGCCTCGTCAATAATTTGATTGTGATGTCAGGCCTACTATGTTTTTGTTTTTTTAAATAGACCACAGTGACTGGTAGATTGTCTCAAAAATCATTGCCTTTGCTGGTTGCTAAGGAAACTCACCAGCACTGTCCCAGCGGTGCAAAAGATTTACAATGAAATGAACAGAGCCATTCATCTGATTGTTATAGTTGAAGAAATAATGACTCAGAAATATCTTGTATGTTGTTTAGTCCACCATGTTGCTATGCCCCATGAGCCTTTATATAAATTAGTTGTGAAACTTGAGAACCTGTGTTTTGTTCACATGCTACGTGAGTCCACTTTCTATGACAGTTACAGACTTTAACAATATGGGAAAGCCAGCTGTTGCAGCTTTTAACAGAAAACAATTCCGCTTCTTGCTAATGTATTGTGGTATGATAGCGATGACATACTACATGTTTAACTACTTTCCAAAAACTCTGTTGCTTCAAACATGGCAATGAGCAATCTCAAATGCTCTGAGGCATATCAGTAAACTTGGTCCCATTTTGTGAGGTTGCGCAGTCTTAGCGTAAAGCAAACATAGGAGCCACGCAAACTTATTACTTCCTACGACATGGTAACTACACAACTGGGATGCTTAAAGTATATAAGGTTCAGGGCACCATTAAATTGCAGCCTGGGAATGATACATACTCAGTGACAGAAAAATTCACTAGGCCAGGAACAACAGAGTAAAAACGTAAAAGTTTGAGAACCGGATGTGGTCATCACCATGCAGCTGTTTTGCACTTTGTTCAAAATATCGTATTCTGTTATTTACTCTTTTTCAGTAAACTGGTGGGATAGTCAGTGGCACACATTTTGATTGGATGTGCAAGAAATATTGCATTGTACCTCATTAGTTTGTCTTATTTGGTAGACATTTCATAACATAAAACTGCTCGCTATAGTGAGTATAAGAGAAACAGCTCTTTATGCGTAATTTTCATTCCAAGTGTTAAATACAAGGCAAAAAACTGGCAAAGAAATGTTGGGCCGATATGCTGATGAAGAAAAGTTGGTGCATATCTATAAAATGCCCTATAAAGTATTCATGATTTTGCACTAATTTGTCACATAAACCAAGACCCATAATGTCTGTCTCGCACCCATTCAGACAACTGGATCTTTTTCTCAATCCAAAAAGTTCAAAAGTCTGTGTTTCGTAGAAAACGTATGTAAAATCCAATTACATCTAGGTATTTGACATGAAATAATATGGTGTTTTTCCCTCTGATGTTTTTGTTTCAGTGGGGTTCCTCTGTCTACCTATGTTATAAGAAGTCTGTGACCAAAACCAACTCGATAGCATACAAAGCAGGTAAAACTTGACATAGGGCATATACTGTATGTTTAAATACTCAAGATGAATGAGAATATCCTGTATTGTGAACTGAATAGCTGAAATAATCTGAGCAATGAAATAGAATAAAATATAGAATATAGAAAAAGGCAGGCTTCCCGGGACCGCTATGCTAAAACCAATCAATGACGTTGATAGAAAAGAAAGAGATAATTTTAAAAAATCCAATGTTATTATGGAAGAACATTATTTTTCAGTGAGTAAGCTGAGGTTACTTAAAGTTAAAAAAAAATAATGGTGTTTTGTGTGTGCTTTCACTTATTTGTATTGTGGAATCAACACTTTTTCGCTGCTCTTTCTCTGATTCCTGGGGCGACTCATTTAGTTAGACTGGATGGATAAAAAATATACAGTATTCATCCCGTAAGTAAAATAATTTTTTTAGAATGCTGTTGCAAAAATGAATAAACACTACTGAAAGTTTAGCAGAGAATATACAAAAACTACAGAATAACCATGTCAGTTAATCACCATAAATGTGTGCTTGTGTTCATTAAGAAATTCAGAAGCTAACTTTCACCTGGTGGTGTACACATTTGTGTTTTGAACACTGTACATTTAACGGTAACAGTATGTGCCGTATAATGTTGCTTTTCATGGATAATTTGAATCACTTGCAAAGATTTATATCATAGTACTAAATATTTATTACATTATACTTAATAAAACAAACATCTTTGATTTTTATATCATGTTGTCAGAAGAAATGTGCCTTTGAAATACAATCCAAGATTTAACGCTTGGTAGTTATCTGTCTCTCCAAATGGTTTCATATTGATTGAAGTCATTTGGAAAAAATGCCATATCACAGCTTTTTAAATCTGTCTTGAATTTTAAAAGTAAAGAGAGGAATGTTTTTCTGTCTTGCCAGTGAATAAGACAGATATAATATTTTTCTCACCAATGTTTATCTTCAGTGTTGTCGGTCAGATCAGGCAATATTTGAGCTTGGAAACAAACATGCTTATTCAACATCTGTCTTCATTTTGCAGACTGAGCAAAAAAATCTCCGCTAACTTTAACTGTTGCATTGCTCTATTGTAAAATGCTGGATATATACTGTAGTTGAATTGCTTATGTAATAATCCGCCTGGGTAACTACAACTGGCTGAAGGTCACACTTTTTACCCCCACGTGCTATGTTTATTGATTCATATCTTTTGGTGGAATTGGAGTACCAATTTGATTGAAATCCAAGTTAAGCAGAAAGTTGACATGATTCAGCTGTTTATTTATTTGTGACACATGAGCTGTCATTTTTCAGTTCAGCTGTATGTTAACATCTTTATTTAAATTCCGCTTTCACGAAAGTATATACCGTATTTTTCGGACTAAAAGTCGCTCCGGAATATACGTCGCATCAGCCATAAAATGCACAATAAAGTGAAAAAAAACATATATAAGTCGCTCCGGAGTATACGTCGCATTTTGGGGGGAATTTATTCAACAAAATCCAACGCCAAGAACAGACATGAATGAACGAGCAACAACAGGCTACACGATATGGTATGCTAACGTGACATAAACACAAATGAGAAGCTGAGAATGGGCCTGATGTAACAATAACAGTTATTCAAATAACTATAACATAAATAACACCTTTATCAAACCATCTGTGTCACTCCAAAGCATTAAAGCCAGCGATTGAGTTGGTCCTCCTTTATGTAAACAAGTCCGACGTCAGCGGCGCGTTGCAGTTCAAGATTTTCTACAGGCCCATATAACAATATATAAACTATGTATGAAATAACAATAATATAAACAACAATCTTATCAAACCATCCGTGTCACTCCAAACCAATAAATCCATCAGAATCTTCGTCTTCCGAGTCACTTGGAAAAAAACAAAACAAAAAAAAAAACAGCTGTTGACGCCGGAAAGACTACGTGCGCCGCAGACGTCAGACTAAATATATCAAATAAATGTAATACAAACAACAATTTTATTGAAAATCAATAAATTCATCAGAATCTTCGTCTTCCATGTCATTTAAAAAAAAACACAAACAGCTGTTGACACCGAAACTACGTGCGCTGCTGACGTCAGACTAGATGTAGCAAATAAATGTAATATGAACAACAATTTTAACGAACCATCCGTGTCACTCCAAATCATTAAATCCACCGGAATATTCATCCTCTGTGTCAAAAAAAACAAAACAAAACAGCTGTCGATTCCGGACCTACGTGCGCGCTGACATCAGCCTCGTTGTCAGTTGGCGACGCCAATTATTCCACAGATCTACATATATAACTATATTGTAGCGTTACCAAAGCACCAGGCAAGACACAAATCAAGAGCTCAACATGTGAACCAACACACGCATATAAGTCGCTCCCGACTATAAGTCGCCCCCCCCACCCAAAGTATGGGAAAAAAACGCGACTTATAGTCCGAAAAATACGGTAATCATACCGAAAAGGATTCAGGTCATTGACAGCAGTTTAACCTTTTGTTGTTGTTGTTGGTTGAATTAACTCTGTTTAGTTGAGTTACAGTTCTACTCTCCTGCTCTTAAATTGTTCTCACATGGTTGTTTAAAAATCTTTTCATTTAGGACTATTCAGCAGATATCCAGAAGAGGACTATGAGTCATTCCCACTGCCAGAATCTGTTCCTCTCTTCTGCCTTCCCATGGGGGCCACAATTGAGTGTTGGCCCATGAACACCAAATACTCACTCCCTGTTTTCTCTACATTTGTCTTGACTGGAGCCTCTGGAGAGAAGGTAGGCTGGATTACTTGATGGGTTCTTATCCAACCAATCGACTATCCAAACATCTGTGTAGCATCATCAGAAGCAACAAACTGTTACGTAGATCCCAGTAACAGAAATTATAACTTTCATCTAAGCACCTGAGTATGGCCAAAACCAAAAGTGCATTGACCATTGTGGGTGTATTTATCTGATAACTTGAAGATCTGACTTTCTAGGATCAAAAGACTGAACAGGACATGCAGTATTTTTTCATGCTTAATTTGTACACCTATCCGAGCTGTTTTCATTTGACCATTTAAGCCGAGACATGCTTATCTGGCTTATTGACATTGTTCAAGTTAAAGTGTGTATCCTACTCCAACCCTATCACCCACTTGCATTCTACCGTTACCCACCATTCCATACATCCACATGTCAATAAAACCACCTTTTCATTTCTTTAATATTTAGATTGCCTTTTTTTTGCCACATTCTGAGTAGTTTATTGTCAAACTCCTCATAATAACACACAGGACATAGGAACACTCAGTCCTTAGCTCTGTCGTCATCAGCAAACAACCAAGTTTGTGTGCTGATTAGGCCTTTTTTTCTTTGATCAGTCCAAACGTTTTTGGGGAAAATGTAATCACCAGCACCACTTACTTACATTTGTTTTTTTTACCCTTCTGTTGATGTTCAGCAAAAGATTGGTGTGCTTGCTTTAGTTTGCTTATTTTATTTACATTGGAATGTAAGAAGTATTTAGAGTAATGCTTTAGGACTAATGTAACTATTTGTCAATGTGTTTTTTTTCTTTTTATTGATTTTAGAATATTTGCAAAATTGTTTTAAATCAGGATGACCTCACTCAGCTTTTTCAATAGAATAAAACAACTGTTACGGATATAACTACTATTCTATGAGTCCCGGATGACTTCCAGAGGCATTGCTTCAAGCACAGACTATCTATCCCTTAGTGCAAGTGCAGTTTGAGAATGCTTGCAAAAACAAACATCATTAGTGACCCCTCCGGATGACCTGTTTAAAAAGCCTGTGGCACCTGGAGGACAAGCTCTCAGAACATTCTCACGTTGCCTGTGGAGATGTTTTCGGTTGCATGGCAGTGTCACACAAACTTATAAAGATGCAGTTGGAGAAAATGTAGACGGCAATGTATTGAAGCATGCTAGTCTATATAATATAGATTAAGGGGTGACATTATTCTGTGACTATTAGATGGCGAGCTATTAAACTCACACACATCTTGTGTTCAGGTGTACGGTGCTGCCATACAGTTCTATGAGCCCTACCCGCAAGAGTGTCTGACTGATCAACAGAGCTCCCAGCTGGGTCTACTTAACACAGATACACCCAAAGCCTCCCCCTGCAACAGCCCAACTGATGTCACCAACAATACCACTTCCCACACCTGCTCCGTCTACACCAACAAATGTATCTGCTTGCTTTCTCACTGGCCCTTCTTCGATGCTTTTCGCAAGTTCCTTACCTTCCTGTATCGGTATTCCATCTCTGGCCCTCATGCCTTGCCAATTGAGAAGTGAGTTCCCCATGTTTTGTCTTTTTTTTTTTTTTTTAATAAATCTTATTTTTTACTATTTGTATTAATTTGACTTTTGATAAAATTTAAGATTTCTGTTGGATGTTTTTCATTTCTTTCTTTCTTTCTTTCTTTCTTTCTGTCTTTCTGTCTTTCTGTCTTTCTTTCTTTCTTTCTTTCTTTCTTTCTTTCTTTCTTTCTACAGGCACATTTCTCATTTCATGCACAAAGTTCCCTTCCCTTCTTCTCAGAGGCCTCGCATCCTGGTGCAGGTAAACATTGATTTCAAGTAGGAATACACAGTAAGTTTAAAATAATGATTTCCACCAGTATTGATAACCGATCACTTCCAAATTCTCCAAACTAATAACCTGCTAACTTAAATATGTGATACTGCAAATATGTTTGTTGTTGCAGCCCAAAAGAAAAAAAAGTTTCAATCCTACTTCCTACAAACCGTAGTGCACCTGCTTCTAAATGCGTGCGCTTCGAAAATAGGTCATAACATTCCACTAATCCACCACTAGATGGCAAGTGCATTTTTTGTCCCAATCATTTTAATAAATATATGTTTGGTTATTTTCACAGCTTTCACCTCATGACAGTCTGATGTTGAGCCAGCCAGTATCATCTCCATTACAACTAAGGTAAATATCTGAAGTTTCTGTGATGTCGGTTTTGTAGTCTTACTGAGTTTGAAAAAATACTACGACTGTTTTCCAAGGCCTGCCATCCATAAAACATGAATTAGATTATTGTTTTGTGCATTTGTCTTTTTGTAGTGGTGGACGTTTTTCCACGTTGCTCCAGAACCTTGGTCCAGAGAATGCAATCACCCTGCTGGTGTTTGCTGTCACTGAACAAAAGATTTTAGTTCACTCATTACGACCCGCAGTACTGACCAGTGTAACCGAAGCTTTGGTGTCTGTAAGTTGATCTATTCAGATGTACTGACTTATCGTTGTGTGATTTGCAATTTTATCCCTCAGTATATTTTTGGTAAAAACCCATTAAATAAAAATGATGCACTTATCAACAAAAGTAAATTATGAACCAGAAATGGAAGTGATTTGACAAGTTTGGATTGAAATATTTAATGTCTTTCAGATGATCTTCCCCTTCCATTGGCCTTGCCCATATATTCCTCTTTGCCCCCTGGCACTGGCTGACGTGTTAAGTGCCCCATGCCCATTTATCGTAGGAGTGGACTCTCGGTATTTTGAACTTTATGACCCTCCACCAGATGTGAACTGTGTTGACCTGGACACAAACACCATATTCCAGTAAGTGCACTCTACACGTTTTACTTTGCCACCATTTGTATACAGTTCAAGAGGAATAAGTAAATCTTCTTTAAAAAGTGAACAATAGCAATTTTCTTCAATTTGTTTGGATAATTCTGTAGTTAATTTAGCTTTGCCAGACTAATTGTGTACTCATTTGGGAAATTTGCCAAATGATTTTTAACAACATTTTAAAATTGTATAACAAATATATTTGTACACAAATATATTTGTTATACAATTTAAAACTTTTGTATGTGAACATTTAGCATTTCTCGACCAATGGCGTTCTGATTATCTGACTTCACATAGCAGTTGGCTTTCTTGTTTATTTTATGCAATATTTGAGTTGCTGATGAAGCGCACATGGTGTACATAGCCCCTCCAGAACTAAGAGTGTCTTGTTTTCTAGTAATGAAGATAAACGAAACCTCACGTGGAAGATCTTGCCCAAGAAAGCCTGTAAAAACCTAATGAATGTGCTGAACAATCATTACCAGCAACTCGTTGATGGTGAGTACTGATTGTGACTAATATGCATTGCGCCCCCGCCCCCACACTACCTGTCGACTGTGCTTTCCCATCAGACATAAGGAAAACCTCAAGAAGCTCATGGTGTTAATATATCCTCCTACTTTTATGGTTCTAAGTGTTTTTTTGTTCTGTTCTTAATTCTGATATCAGGAGTGTAATTAGCTATGTTTGTTTGCAGGTCAGTATCAGTCTGATAGCTTGCTAGAGCTCAGCATCAGTGATTTATCAGAATTAAGCTGTGGAAAAAGTCTCCATACTGTGGAGCTTGAGATCCAGGAAACCTTTCTGCGCTTCATGGCAGCAATTTTAAAGGGATACCGTTCCTTCCTGCGACCTATTACCCAGGCACCATCTGAGAAAGCCACAGATGCCAGCTCACTCTTTGACTTGAACGGTATGGGAAATCATGTAGTTGGAACACAAAGTTGTAGTGCACAACTGAGACATCCTTCCTCACCACGTTACTTGTACACACACTCGTATTGCATCAGAATTACATCAACAGGCTTGTCTATTTTCTCTATAAAACATGCCCTGTGTCAGTATTAGACAAATACACTGAGAATAATGCACCAAAAGACTAAACCTGACATTCTCCAACTGTTGATATTAAAGGTTGATTGCTTGAAATGTTGGAAATCCAGCCTTACTCGGACCCATAAAACATATTGTGCAGAGTTGAATTGAGCCTGAGCGTGTTAGCAATATGTGGCAATTATAACAAAATATTAACATCTATCCCTTCAGGGTTCTTGAGAAGCCGTGACCGCTCTCACCAGAAATTCTACTCGTTGATGACCAGAACCCAGATGTTCATCCGCTTTATTGAGGAATGCTCTTTTGTTAGCGACAAAGATGCCAGTCTGGCCTTCTTCGATGACTGTGTGGAAAAAGTGAGTGCCTTCATTAATAAAATGGTCCTTTAATGATACCCAATGGGGACATTTGAGATCAGAAACGCACAGTAATGTACATATTGCGCTTAAAGGGGACGGTTGAACACACACGTACAAAACCTATTTTATGTTCTACCAACATAACATAATTAGTATAACTATGTAATGTGTCTGGTGTTACGTGAAATTGTCTTCTGTTTTAATGTTGTTTACTTTCATTTGATTTTTCTATTCTATCTATTCTTTTTGCCTCTCTTTGTGAGCAGCTGTACAGCTCTGATCGGAGTGCCGAAAAGGGGGTGAAGGTACAGTATGTCTGTTCTTGTTTGTTATGGATATTTTGTCTTTATATTGCGGCCTTGTCCTCCACTTAATTGCCCATTCAAGCAAGCCCACAAAATATATAATTAAACCAGTTTCGCCCAAATGGCATTTTGAGGTTGTGTTCCATTTAATTTTCAGCAACAGTACTAATTGACTTACTTTAAACTACCAAAAGTTGTCAGCAGGCACTGTAAAATGTACATCATTGTGCTATGCCTTAAGTCACATGGTGTGGCTCATGTGATCCTCCTCCTATGGCTTGCCGTGAAAGGCTGTCTTTAGAAGCACATTGGGATGGCAGGTGCAGCAAAAATACAGAAGCCGAGATTGAATTGAAACAGAATAGCTGTGGAATCTCTTAATGTTTTTAAACATTATTAAATGAATCGGAAATATTTTTTAAAATTGCATTATACAGTACTGAGGGGCTTAACCGGAACTAAACAGATTTCAAAGGGTAATTTGGGGAAACTACATCAAGTACCTGGAATTGAGTTACTAGCAGTTTTTAAATATGTATGTGACATGGTACGTATTACCATTTGTCAGAATATTCAGGTCATCTGTCTAATCGGATCACTGTATTTGGGGTTTCAACCTAAAAGATGTACTCCAAGGGAAATAATGTCATTGTACCATCATGTTGCTCTCTTTTCTGCAGGGAGATGCTGACAGGCCAGAAGAAACCAGGTTAATAGAGACTGATGAATCCCACCGAAGTGAGCACACGGTCTTCATCACACCTCCAGAGTTGCCTCCTCTGCCTGAAGACAAAGAGCATCCACTATGCTACAGGTAGAACAAAAGAGAGAAAAATTCTATCTTTGTAAAAATGATTTGTCTCATAATGTCTGCTTGCATGTTGTTCATTAGATATGATGGCTTCCCAGTACTAAGTCTTGACCTGTTTGACCCAGTCGAGGGGCTCCAGACCCCAGCTTCCCGCCTCAATGCCAGGCACAGCTGTCCTACCAGCCCTGCACCCATGTTTAGGCGCAGCAAGCAGGTGAATATCACAGTAGCTGTTAAAAAGTTTTACTGGCAGTTCCTGTATGTGTACCATGGTTCTTAATCTAACCGTACAGTTCAAACTGTAAATTTCAACTACATAGCATCTCTTTATCCTGGATTCCCGTTTTGTCCACAGGAGATTAAATCAGCTCAAAAAATAGCCAAAAAGTACTCATCCATCCCCCAGCTATGGTCTATGTGCCTCCTCCGGCATTGTTATGGCCTTTGGTTCATCTGCCTGCCTGCATATGTGAAGGCTTGCCACTCTAAGGTGCGAGCACTTCATACTGCCTATGATGTCCTTCGTAAGATGCAGTCCAAAAAGTTGCAGCCACCCGATGAGGTAATGTTTTCCAAGACTGCCAAACTGTAACGTAATTTAACTGTTGGCTCCTCAGTCAAGTCTCGTTTTTAAAAGCTCGTCATCTTAGCTTGACAATTGTATTCATTGTTATATAGGTGTGCTACAGAGTGCTGATGCAGCTTTGTGGACAATATGGTCAGCCTGTCCTTGCTGTCAGGGTCCTCTTTGAGATGAAGAAAGCTGGAGTCCACCCCAATGCAATCACATACGGCTACTACAATAAGGTAGCCACATATGTCCCTCAGAATTAGAGTTTATTAATATTATAGTGAGTAGATAGTATATAGTATATAGAGTTTTAATTCAAATTTTACCATACTTAATTGTCATGTAGGTATTAGTAAAACTTTAAAACAATAGAATGTGTAGCAAAACTTTCTTTATTAGATGCACTGTTGTCATTATCATTTTTGGCTTATTATCCCTGATCCCATTGCGAAAAGGTAGACATAGAACATGCATAAACAACAACAACTCTGGGGCTAGGGAAATCATCTGACATCAGCTTGCTTTGTTCCATGTACCAATTAAAAGTAAAAATAACTACATTCCTCTATTTTCAGGCAGTGTTGGAGAGCACATGGCCAACCAGCACTAGAGGAGGCTACTTCTTATGGATGAAGTTGCGAAATGTTGTTCTGGGTGTGGCTCAGTTTAAACGGTCACTACGGAAACATGCCCCTCTTACTCAGAGCCCGCTGTCAGGTAATTTTGCTGAGAGGAAATTCGTCAGAGTTATTGGTTAGTGGTTTAGTGAAAATCATAAAAAGTTTCTTAAATTCTGCCTATGTTAATGTTGAAATCCATTCATACATTATCTGCACCGCTTATCCTCATGCTAACTGAAAATAAAACATGCAGTGATGCATAAAAACACTTTTTCTCTTCTGTGTTATTTTTTTAACAGATGGCAGCGATATTGATGCTGTTAGTCATGGCAGCCTCGATAGCGCTGCTGACACAACCCTGAACAAGCATGTCCCTTACAACGCTGATGCCACCAAAGTCGATCCTACTGACGATAGATCTAGTACAGGTATTCTTCAGATCGATGGCTCAACCTTTTACTGACAGAGACGTTATTTGATAGATTTTTAAAAAAAAATTTAATGACAACTCTCCTCCCTCATTTGTCCTATCTCACTCACCCACTGGCCACATCTTCATTTCTCTCCACCTTGACTGTTTTTCTTCATTCATATCATTTCGCATCTCTTCATGGTTTTGCGGCTGTGATTTCTGCTATGCTCTGTTGCTAACGCTGCCCCTCACTTTGGCCCTGCCTGTGTTGCTTCTTGCATGCAGTCGGTCATGTGGGCAGCAGCATGGGCGCCAGTGCCCGCTCACGCTGGGGGCGCTCTGAGCACAGAAAACCCACCCCCTATCCAGGTAAAACTATTTTTTCCTTCTGACGATCTCTCCTTCCTTAAATTGAACTCTTTATTATCTTTCACCCCTTTCATTTCCATATTATTTGTCTGGCATCCCCCCAGATCTCTGACCTTCAAGCCAAGTCATTTCTTGTGGCACATTAGTCTTGTGTGTGTCCCTCTGGTATTCCCTGCATGGTCACCCGCTAACTGACTTGTGATTGATGATTGCAAGTAGTTATCTAGACGAATGTTATTTTTGGGTTGTTTTGACTTTCTCCGAAAGGCAGAGAGGGGAGCCACGCCTCACTGCAGCGTTAGAGGAATTAACAAAAGATAGTTGGAAGAGGAGCGTCACATAACCACTACAAGTTAATTTTTTTGGAAGAGTGTATGTAGTGTGAAATAAGCAATTGGGATCTCCCATCAAACAGTGTGATTTTAATCTTAAGCATTTCGTACGCTATTATGGAATCGATGATTGTAAGGTTTAGGATCAAGTAATTTAATTGCTTGTTTGTTTATTATTTCCTTCTATTTCACAATTAAATGGTGCTTTTTATGTCTGTCAACTAGGAGATCAATCAGATTTGGGATATGATTCGCTGTCCAAAGAGGAGGTTCGCAGAGGAGACACACAGTTGGGCTCCGTTCCTGACAAGGATGATAAGAAAGAGAGTGACTGCAGCTCTTGTCAGTAGTCTATTTGATTTCCTGTTTGCTGATATTTTGTATCATTTGGGTAAAATAACTTGTCCATGTACATATTCTGTTGTAAGATTTTCAATTGTTTTCTGTATTTGCAGTATCAGAAACAGAGAGTGGCAAGGGAAGTAAAGACTGTCTTCCTCAGCTGGACATGGAGATGAATTCATCCTTACATTCCCACTGCATTGTTAGAAGAAGCTCTCAATATGACAATTCAAAATCTAGACCTAAGACCTCCGCAAGCACAGGTAAATCATCACATCATCACAAATGTCCACTTCATGCATCATGTTTCAAGCGGGATTAAGTTAAAGTCAGCTGTTAAGTAAATACTGTTACTCAAAACAAATTTGCAGGTTTATAGACAATAAGAGAAGTAAGATTAAAGTTGTTCACAAAATGCGCAAAAAATACAAAATGTGGGCCGAACCAACATAGCTGATCAGATAATTGGAAAGTCTATATATGAATAGAATGAAACCCACTACAAACTTTAAGCTATATCCTGCCTTCCTTTTTTAGGCCATGTTGCAGGTCTTCTCTTCACTTCTTCTTTGGAAGAAATCGGTGAGATTCAGTCGAATACCTTGCTCAGGAGACACAAGAGTACTCTGGAAGAAGTTGTCGACTGTGGCTCGTCTTTTGACTGGCGGGTTGTAAGCGGGCCTTGTATGAGTAGTGACAAAGTTAACAGCTATAGTAACAGCACCACCGTCCTTGGTTTGAGTATGAGGCAGGGTGAAATCGACCCAGTTAAAATTGCACATCTAGGACATCTTGGCGCTGATGCCAAAATTCTGTCTAATACCAAACTTGGTAAGAGCAAGAGGCCTCCGTCATTGACATTGAGTGGTTTCGAGGAAACTGCTGTCACAAGAACTTGTAAAGCCGACTCCAGTGATGAAGACACAAATAACACAGAGGCTATTTTTGATTTGGAAGATTTGGATTTGGACAAAACTACCACAAGAACTGGAACGACTTCTCACAAAACCTGCAGCTCTCATAAGAATCATGCTGAATGCAACCCAGGTTGCTGTGGCATGAGCAACATGGCATCAAGTGCAACTGTGAACCGCACAGACATTGAGACTGGCTATGACCCTTTATCCCTGCTAGCTGCAGCTTCACAGTCAGAGCAGCAAAAGGAGCATCCATGCACAGATGACGACAGCACACCCACTGCCAACCGACATTTGGCAAGGGAAATAGAGCTTTATATGAAGCACATGGGGAGCCCACTGAGCAGTCGCACACCAAGCTTGGACCTGCAGGACCCGGCCAGCCCCCTCATCTTTCACCCTCCTTCACGCTGTGTTACTCGAAGAGCTAGCTTACCCCATAGCTCCCCCTTCAGGACTACAGCAGTGCCACGGTCTCGCACCTTCTATCCTCCCTCGCCACCCCAGCCTATATTACATCAGCATCTGTGGTCATCACCACCCTGTCACAGCGCTAGCACCACCCCTAGCCCTTGTCCTAGCCCGAGGACTTATAGGAAGCAGACAAATAGGATGCAAGTCGCCACTCCCTCACCATCCTCCTCCTCTTTTGCTCTTGACACACTGCTGACACCAACACTGGATGTTTTCAAAACCAGTGTGTTCTCTGCTGGGAAAGGTGTGGCAGAGAAGGCTAGCCGTTGGTACTCACGTTTGACTACATACAACACACCAACCAAGGTACACCCCAAAAAAATCGTCTTTGAAGGCATGTACAGCAATACTATGAACTCAAAATAAGGGCAATGTAAGGTTTTGACAGGAAGAAAAAAAAATCAACATTGCAACTTTGTGTTCCAATTTTATGGAGTTACTACTAATACAAGAAAATAATGTCGACTGACTAATAGCAGTAAATGTGAATAAATCGCATGCATCTTATTTATACGTATGCCATTTTTTTACATAATAAGTTAACTGGAACCTGAATACCTGCAATATTTTCGAATAATAGTGCAGTGCCCAAGTTTAACTCTCCCATGAAGTGGGCAAGTATTTTTACTATTTGAAGAGACAGTGCTTCTAGGTACTTATAACCTAACTAAAACTAACTATGATACATGCATGTATTATGTGTTTTAATGTCTAATAGAGCTAATGGTGTGTGCTGAATTGCTGGAGTTCCTGCTTCTAAACTTGTTACATGTTTGCGTGATTCAGTTAAGTGTCTTTGTGTGAGCTCTCATCCACTGTCTTAGCGTGACTTGTTTGCTGTTTGGGCATTAATGTTCCAATCTGTGCTCATGCAGGACACACACCGTCTCAGTGTTTGCTCACTCGATGTTGAGGATCCCGATTGCTTCCCTGTTCAAGATGAGGAGCACAAAAGAGAGTCAAGGAGCTATATGGTTTCCCCACAAAAGAATGGGCCTCTTGGCCCAAAGGGATCTGGAAGGAGCCCTTTCCACAGCAGACTAAACAGTCCCACTGCATCATCAAGCCTCAAAAGACCAACAACTCTGCTTCCTGGTAAATCCTTATGTATTAATTGATACATTTGATCATATTTACTGGCACTTGAAAATTTGTGAAATTAGATCTGACAGGGAAAGCTTGCTTGCCTGATGCCTGGAGTTTCTTTAAAATATTGCCTGGGGATCTGTGTGTGATGCCCGACGACTGTCCACTGCCACTCCATTTCTTAAATGCTGAGAACAGCCTTTATCTTCCAGAAAAGACCCTCAATTTTGCTTGAAATTTACCAATTTGATGTATCAGTGTGCTTTGTATCCATAGTAATCTGTAATATATCGCTGGTGTTAGGCAGAAAACGTTTGTCATTTTTTTGTGAAATTATTTTTTTCCAAAATGTTTTACTATTGGTCACTCTTGCAAATTATGGACACACTTGCTATTTTGAGGGTCTCCTGAAAAGTGATGATTTTGGAGCTACTCTGATTCTGCCCGATGCCGGCGATACATGAAGTTTATGTATTACCATCACATACTCTTACGAGCATTCATAATCTTACCAGGTGACCTCTCACCTCCTTTGTCAGATGTGGGTTCCTCGCGCTACACCAGCGACACCAGCATCTTCAATAACTACGCAATGGAGGTGAAAACTCTTAACTCACCTGTTTAAATACTCAACAAAATTGTTGTTGTTTTTAAAAATAAATTTAATGACAGAGCTATTATTTTGAGTTTTTGTGAAATCTTCATAGAACTTCATAGAAACACTTCATAGAAAAACTTGGCTGATGTACTGTTTTTGTGTTAACTGCAGACTTTCATTTTCTGTGGAGTAATTTATTTGCATTCTTTTTATTACCGTATTTTCCGGACTATAAGTCGCTCCGGAGTATAAGTCGCACCAGCCATAAAATGCCCCAAAAAGTGAAAAAAAAACATATATAAGTCGCTCCGGAGTATAAATCACATTTTGGGGGGCAATTTATTCTACAAAATCCCACACCAAAAACAGTCATGAACGAGCAACAACAGGCTAAACGATAGCAACAACAGGCTAAACGATAGGTATGCTAATGTGACAAACACAAACAAAGAGCTGAGAACGGGCTTGACGTAACATATAGAGTGATTAAGGACAACTATTACATGAATAACATGTTTATAAAACCATCGGTGTCACTCCAATTCATTAAATTCATCGATTGTTCGATACGATAGCAACAGGGTAAACGATAGGTATCCTAACGTGACAAACACAAACGAAGAGCTGAGAATGGGCCTGACGTAACATATAGAGTGATTTAGGACAACTATTACATAAATAACATGTTTATAAAACCATCGGTGTCACTCCAATTCATTAAAGCCATTGATCGTTCTTTGTCAACAATGGGTGCGCACGGCTGAGGGCGCTTGCACTTCAAAATATTCCACAGGCTCATATAACGATAGATAAATTATATTTCAAATAACTATAATATAAGCAATAATATTATCAAACCATCCGTGGACTTCCAAACACGAGAGCTCCATGGCATAGGACCGGGCGTGCGTAATGGCCATGTCCGAGCCCCATGCACCGTTCGCGGACAGCCACTCGGCCGAGCGCCGGCCCCCGACTCAGTAGAGTAGGACCGGGCGTGCATAAAAGCCATAATAGTTTTTCAAACCTTCTATGTAACTTCAAATCCTTAATTCCTTCAAACTCTTTGTCCTCCGTGCCACTTAGAAATGATCACCGCTAATGATGCCGGTAGTCCTTACGTGGGTACGTTTGTCCTTTATGTAAACAACCGCCGCGCCACTGACGTCACTTGAAATAGTAATCCCTTGGTACATCACGGTTCTCCAAACTTTCTTTCTGCTGCTCGATTACCGTTTTCAGCTGCATATTTTACAACTTGAAGTTTGTAACCTGCAAAATATGGGTTTCTTTTTGGTGCCATTTTTCTTAAGCCCACCCAGTTGATGAGTCACGGCCAACGGTGAAATTTAGAGCGCCCTCATCCAGTTTCGTCTGAAAATATAATTTTTTTCAGATGTAGTTTTTTGTTTTGTTTATTTGGTTGTTTTATCATAGTCAAAGTCTGCTTTATTGTCGATTTTTTTTTTTTTTTTTTTTTTTTTTTTTTTCATATACCAAGACACACAAAGAGATTGAAATTACGTTCCCACTATCCCTCGGTGAGATGCATACAAGCAACACAAACAATGAATAAATAAGAGTGTTGAATAAATGATAAATAAACAAATAATAATAAATAATAATGATAAATATAAGAGGAGCAAAAATGGAGCAAGTGTACATACAGCAGACAGTTGACTTGGATATGGTGCTTTAAAGTGTTAATTGCTTTATTTGATGTTTTCTCTATTTTTTATGTTTTGAATATGTTCAAGATAAAGATATAAAAGCATGTGAAGTGATCAACTATACTAAAAATAACATGGGAAGTGGTCAACTATACTTGTAAGTAAGTGATGTCTTAATGAGCAAGTAAAAATTTGTGAAAAAAAACATATATAAGTCGCTCCTGAGTATAAGTCGCCCCCCCACCCAAACTGTGAAAAAAAAAAGGCAATTTATAGTCCGGAAATTACGGTAAGTAGAATGATGCTGGTTTTTCAGTCATATAAATGTATCTATATTTTTTTGCTAATTGTTTTCACATTTTTGCTTTTTCCAGCTGTTAATCTCAAGCTGTTCACGCTGTAAAACCTGCGACTGTCTGGTCTACGATGAGGAAATCATGGCTGGTTGGACAGCTGATGACTCCAATCTAAACACCATCTGCCCCTTCTGTGGAAACCTCTTCCTGCCTTTTCTAAACGTGGAGATTAGGGACACGAGAGGACCCGGCAGGTAATTCGACAGATTTCTACACTGTAAATCTGGATGCCATTACTTCAATTGTAATAATATGACAAGGCATGTTACATTCGTCAATGTGATTTGATCACTGTGTTCTTTTGTTGTTAGGATGTTCTTAAAGGAAAGCGCATCAATGGATGAGGCGATGTGCTCTTCATATTCTGCCTCAACAGGCTTTGACACAGGGACATCCACATTGTCCACCCCTTGTCCCAACACTGCTATCTCTCCACCCTCCCCTGTAATATCTATTCATGACTGTTCCGCAAAATCAAGGTACAAAGATGTTACAATATTGCGCCATAACATTTGACTTGCTTATGTATGTTTGTTTTACCGTGTGTCTTCAGTATGGTGCAGTTTTGATTGGAAGGAGGTTATTTCTCCACAGAACTCTATCAACCAGATCTCACGGTCTATACATCCCCTCTGAGTGGCGCCTTTGTTCTGGAATGGCAATGGCCCGAAGCGTCAGTGCCTTCGCTCCTGGAGAGGAAACATCCCAATGCAACCATTTCTTGCCGATCTCTGGCAGTTTACCCAGCCGCCTGAACGAGACCACTGTATGTCCCATGCCATTGATACCAGAGTATTGTCAAATTTATTTTAGCCCCTACCATTTGTACTCTTATTTTATTGATCTTAGGTCATAATGAAAACTAGTCTTGAGACAAATAAACTTGGTCCATGTCATTGTCAGGGTTTCTGCATTTTTCACATTGTGAAAAAAAAAAAAATATGACGGTCATTAACTATTACAAAAGTGCTTACCTCATACAGTATGTCACTATCAATTGCATAGATTTTTCACATTATTGAAACGTTTGAGTCTGAATTAAGTAGACAGGATATTGGATAAAGTAATACTCATTAACTTTGTAGTGCTACTTGGGTTTGTATCGGTGTGGTCCTACCTCAGTTCTTTGCATGTTCTCCTCGTACTTGCATGGGTTTTCGCTCTATTGACCTGGCTTCCTCCCACATCACTTCTGACATTTTTCAAAGGCTCAGCCACAAACCTCTAAGGCTAATCTGGTCCTTCACTGTTGTGAGAAATATTAGTGGAGCCACCAAAAATTGTATCTCTATCATTTATGTCCAGGACCCTTTGAGTATGGACTGGCGTCTCCATAACCCTGAGCCAGTGACGGTTCCCTACTTGAGCCCACTGGTGCTGTGGAAGGAGTTGGAGAGCCTTCTGGAGAATGAGGGTGACCAAGTGATTACAGAGGCTGACATGGTGGACCATCATCCTATCATCTTTTGGAACCTTGTGTGGTACTTTAGGCGGCTGGACTTGCCCAGCAACCTGCCAGGACTCATTCTCACCTCCGAACACTGCAATAAGGGGTCCCAGGTAAGAAACACATACTCACAAGGAAAGCCAAGACAAGAAGTTAAGTTCTCTTCTTTCTTCAGGTCCCTCGTCAGTGGATGTTAGAGGACAGTAAACATGTGTTGATCCAGATACTGTGGGATAACTTGAAGCTGCAGCAGGACCCCGTACAGCCTTTTTACATTCTCTGGAACACGTACAGTAAGTCATACTTCTTTACTGGAGTGGACATTTGGTCTTTGGCAGACAGGTTATATCCAAATCAAAGAAATCATATAACAGCTTAAACAAGAAACAACTGAAACCATTTTGTCAGAAAAAACATTTGTCAATATAATGTGTAAGGCATTCTAATACTTCTCAAAGCAGGCCATGATGCGATAAAATGTGAATGTGGAGAGAATCGCAGTACAGTAATCCCTCGTTTATCGCGATAATTGGTTCCAAGACCACCCGCGATAAGTGAAAATCCGCAAAGTAGTGTCACCCTCTCATTTTTAACATACATAAATTTTTTGGTGTGTCAATAAATGTATATTAAACCATATAAGTGCACATGTTATCGTTAGAACAAGTAAATAATAGTTTCAAACATGTAAATACGATATTAATAGTATAAATAACATACAGAAGATAATGTATAAATAATATCAATGTATAAATAATATAAATATGATGTGTGTATGTAACATATATATATATGTAGCTAAAGTATACATAATGTAAATATGTTTTTAATACTCTTTTATTATAACAACTTTTTTCTAACAAGGTATAAGTGTACATGCTGTAAACATGTTTTTGGAACTCTTATTCTAAAAAAAATTCATAACAAGGTACAGTACTGTAAATATGTTTTTAGAACTCTTATTATATAACAACCCCTCGTTTATCCCGATAATTGGTTCCAAGACCACCCGCGATAAGTGAAAATCCGCAAAGTAGTGTCACCCTCTCATTTTTAACATACATAAATTTTTTGGTGTGTCAATAAATGTATATTTAATGTATATTAAACCATATAAGTGCACATGTTATCGTTAGAACAAGTAAATAATAGTTTCAAACATGTAAATACGATATTAATAGTATAAATAACATACAGAAAATAATGTATAAATAATATCAATGTATAAATAATATAAATATGATGTGTGTGTGTGTAACATATATATATATATATATGTAGCTAAAGTATACATAATGTAAATATGTTTTTAATACTCTTTTATTATAACAACTTTTTTCTAACAAGGTATAAGTGTACATGCTGTAAACATGTTTTTGGAACTCTTATTCTAAAAAAAATTCATAACAAGGTACAGTACTGTAAATATGTTTTTAGAACTCTTATTATATAACAACTTTTTTTATAACAAGGTACAAGTGTACGTACTGCAATTGTGTTGGCACTCCCTGCCTTCTGCTGGCATGCGGGCAACTTTCGTGCCATAATTCCTCAATTTAGAACTTTTATTTTGTAATTTTTATTTTTTTGGGGGGGTATCCGCGATGTACTGAAGCCGCGATAAATTAACTGCGATGTAGCGAGGTGTTACTGTATTATCAAAATACGATTCAGTTTAGGCATAAAAACTGTCAGTCATCCACTCATAAATCAGAAGACCACATTTAGCTTGCAAAGAAGAGTTGGTAAGTATTCAGTCAAAACCTGAACAAGCTACCACCCAAATTGATTGAATTTTGTAATTATTGCAAAAGGCGCTTCAGCAAAGTAATAGTTTTAGGGTGTACTATATATTTAACATTTTGCTTCCTCAGTATTCATATTTTTCAGTTTTCAAAATGAAACATATAAAATGTAGTTACTTCATGAATCAAGTTTTCACAAAACCCAAGTGTCCATATGCGATGACTCTGTTTCAACGTTTTTTTTTAATCTGCATTTCCTGTTATTTGACTGACAGTCGTAAATAGAGCGCCGCCATGGGCTCTGTTTTGAAGATTTTATACAGAACGTGCTGCTGGTCAAGCTAGTTGTCTTCTTTTGCTAACAGGCTTTGTCTGCTTTCTGTTTTTCAGGGCTTAAATGTACTCTGTTGTTAGAAAGTGAGTGTTGTCATCTGGCTGTAGACTCCTACGTATTTCTTGGGTTGTCTTTGCTCTCTTATGTGTGCTCGCTGTGGTCACATCTGTGTCTGTGAAAAGTCATTTTTTACTTTTCATGGGTTTTGTTTTCGTGAGTGAAATTACCCGACGTGTATGTGGGCGTCTGTACCAACGACAGTACATCCCTGCACTTGATTTGATTGTGGGTGTTAGTTCTGTGAATGTTTACTTAAACGGACATTCAAATTTCAATCAAAAAAATCAAAGAAATACTAAACTTGCAGACTAAAACTGATTCCGTATCGTAACTACTACCAGCAGTTGTGCCACTATTGTCTTTATTTAAACTGACGTAGGTAGCAGCACACTGTGGTTAACTACGGATATTTTCACAAAATGTCACAAAAACAAACGGTCCCAACATAAATCTATGATTAAGAAAGAAATGGGCACTTACCTGCTTGTGTGTGGTTTGGTAGATGTGGGCTACGCTGTGTCCCGAACCGTTCCAAAAGAGGAGAAGGTGTTCACGGAGGAGCTGCTGCACAGTGTGGTAAAGAGCATCCAGAGGAATGATGTCAGCCGGCCAATGACTCATCTACTTGAGCTACAGAACCACACTCTCGGTCTCAAAAGGCAAAGGTTAGTCTCGAAATGGTTATATTTGGACTACACCGATGCAAATAAACGCCACCGTACAATTCATTAGCCTTCCATATTTTGCGGGGTTCAGCCAATTATCCCTTTACTTTTGGTCCCTTGAAAAGCGGGAGGCATATATGTAAACTTGTACTTCCTCAACTGTTCCCCTGATTTGGGTGTAAATATCCTCAAATTAAACCTCATTTTAAAAACCCACTATCAATTTCAGCAAAGAAATGTTCTATCACATCAATGTACATTTTTTTAACGTAAAGGAAGGTCTAGTCATCTGTAATTATATGGGTCGCGCCTCAACGTGCAGCAAGACATGTCGTCTTGCCATTCTGCCAAGGATTCCTGAAAGGGACAAACATAGCGAATTGCATATTTGCTGGATCACTGACTATAAACAAATGCAATACACTTATGGGAACACTAGAAGTCATTTGTAATGAAATTTTGTTTGCACCTCTGCTGAAGACATTGTTGTAAGCTTGCCAAGTGTAACCCTGCTTTCTACTAGTTCACCACTAGATGTCATTAAATACCACACGCTGTCGCACTAAAACATGCTCAACCAGTTGACTGTTGCTTGTTGACCTTAAAGAGGAAGTCAGCCCCAAATTTTTCTTTGTGATATGTTCTGTTCTGCCCAACTCTTTGAAAGCCAGTGTTCTGTTTAATGTTTTGTTTGTCGAGTATGAAAGGTAAAGTTCACCTATTTTCTTTTTTATCTCAGAAGGTGGCCATTTTGCCACATGCTGTCGACTGAAAATTACATCACAGTTGCCAGGTCTCACATCACAACCAATCATCAGTTTTTTTAAGCTGAGCCGTGATTGGTTGTGAACTGAGACCTGGAAACTGATCAATTTTCAGCCGACAGCAAGTGGCAAAATAACTGCCCCCTGAGATAGATAAAAATGTGTGGAGTTTGCTGCTTAAGTCATATTCAACACAGTATTGTTAAGAAAATTTGGAAGTTGACCTGCCCTTTGATTTTTTCCTCCTTAGGAGTTTGTACAGAGACCTCCTCTTCCTGTCCCTGGTGGCTCTGGGTAAAGACAACATTGATATCGGTCAGTACATAGTTTGTGTTTGAAAGAAAATGCAAAATGTTTTTGGTGTACAATTTCAGTCTGTGACTTCTGTATCTGAACTGGCACTACTACACTAGACAAGCAACCTGCCAGGAAAAGTAAAATCCAGTTTACAAAATAGCTAAAAACGTTTCCTGTCCACTCCAAATCATCTTCAGGTTTAAGACTTAGTGTCAAGACTTGAAGTCTTACGTTTCTCTAAATTGTGCTTGCAACTGGGTATCAGGTCTGCATGCTTTCACTACTTGATGTACTAAACAGGTAGACTGGTTCATCAGGAGAATTGAGTGGTGGGAAAGTTCCAAAAGGGACTTCATGGAATAACTCGGGTACATGGTGCTCTTTACGCAGACGCCTTCGATCGAGAATACAAGCTGGCGTACGACCGCCTGTCACCAAGCCTGGTGAAGCTCACGCGCAACTGCGACCGCCCCCCCAGCACGGGCGTCATGGAGTGTCGTAGGACGTTTGGCGAACCTTACCTCTAAAGGTCATCAAGATGAGCTCAGGAAACCTGCCGTCCTGTTTGTGAATAAAAAAAATATTCACCATGTAGCCATCCTCTCATTTGTACAGGGATCATCTCCACTGAGCCTCCTCAAAGAAAGACTGTTACTACGCACCAGAAGAGTATTTTTCAAGGCAATATTTTTCATGAAAACATGGCATGCAAATCTAAAAGGAATGATATTTTCAAATGAATTCTATTTATACAAAGTCAGATGTATTTATTCTAAAGTCATCTGTTGATTCTACTGTGGTTGTAGGTGTGTTACAGTTAGTTTCTGACATATTAATGGGAATGTGACTTGAATAGAAATGACCACTCAGCCACAATTCTGATCTGAGCACCCAAAATAACAATTTGTTTACCTTTTGTAACTTTGGTTGATTGATACATCTGGAGTGGGATTAATGCACATCACTTGGGTTTTGGACGCAGTTATGTTCAGCCCTACCTGTTGGGCAAATTTGTTCAATCTGTCAGTTTTCTCCTGCAGATAGATGTGCTTTGGTACAATGACAGCAAGATCATCGGCCAAGTCTAGATCTTCAAGTTGAGAGAACAAAGTCCACTGAATACACCTGGGTCTGTCAGTTGTATTCCGCATGACCCAGTCTATGGCAATCAGGAAGAGAGTGGGGGAAATAGTACAACCTTGCCGCACACCTGACTTCACAGTGAACCATGTAGATAGCTCACAATGACGCTGCATTCAAAGTGATGGTAGAATATTCCTATGAGAGTGATCAGTTTTGGAGAAACTCCAAAGGCCCTAATGCTCTTCCATAGGGTGTCAACGGTGTAGGCTGTCAAAGGCTTTATGAAAGTCGATGAAGTTGATGTGCAGAGTGTTCCATTCTACACACTGTTCGATAATGTTCCTCAGAGAGAAAATCTGGTCTATGCAGATTTTGTTCTTTCTTCAATTCTTTGCCAGGTGTTAACCATTCTTTGTTCCCTCTCTTTTTATAACCCAAGACTTTGGTGGCTGCCCCTACGTAAGACTTTTTGATGTTCTCCCACTTGCCTTGGGTGTCCAACTCTTCGTCTGCAGGTTTGGCGAGAGCACTGAAACGCTTCTTCAGTTCCAGGCAGAACGTTTTGTTGAGCTTAGGGCATCTTAGTTTGGCTACATCAAGATGTTTCCTACGTTGACTCCGCTTTTGCGCTGTCCTTAGTTTCAGCTTAATAATGGCTGTTAAAAGCCAGTGGTCACTGTTGACATCTGCGCCACGATAAACTCAAACATGTTGGAGAGACCTTTGGCACTTTACGTTGATCAAGATGTGATCGGTCTGGTTGTTGGTGGAACCGTCAGGTGTTTTCCATGTGAGTTTATGGATAGTTTTGTGTGGAAAGATGGTACCATGACACAGTTGTTGGTCATGCAGAGGTCAACAAGATGCTCGCCATTGTCGTTCATCACACCGCACCCGTGCTTCCCCATAGTTCTCTCACATCTCAGCTCCCACCTTGGTGTTGATGTCACCCATGGTCACTAGCGTGTCATACAGGGGAACTTCAGAGACTGTTGTAGCTTCTCATACCACTGATCTTTTTCCTCGGCCTTCGCTTCATTGGTTGGTGCATAGCATTGAATGATGGCGAGCTTACAGTGCATGGAGTTGAAGTGGGCTCTGATCAGCCTGTCGCCAAGGGGTTCCCAGTCCAGCAAGGTGTTGACCTTCTCCTTTAAGACTATGAGGGCCACGGCACGCATGTGTTGATCAGAGTGCCCAGAGTGCAGGATAACTGTGCCATCGCTCATCCCCTGGTGTCCAGAACCGGTCTATCAGCATTCACATATTCCCAGGATGTCCAACCTGTTTCTTCTCATTTCACTCGTGACCTGAGCTGTTTTGGATGTGTCGAACATGGTACGGACATTCCATGCACCCAGGCGGATCGTAGTTTTGGGTCCCTGTAAGGTGCCTCGCGTGCTCCTGACTTCCCAATTTGAAGGCTTTCATCAGGGGCGGTCATACTGCCAATAGGTTGGCTAGAGCCTACTGTGAGGTCCATTGTAGTATAGTTTTTAGAAGTTTCCGTAACGGTAGTGTCTTTTTACGGGGTGGGGTTGTTGGCCCCCACCCCCAACCTGGAGGACCAGGTGCTGTTTTTTGTCTGGACTCTACCTGGAATACCTGCCCGACATGGTTGAACTTGCTGGCGGCAGAGCCCCCGTCGGTATAGCTATCCGGGTCACAGAAACACGCAAGGTTCCCCACCACGACAAGGTAACTGCACAAGAGGAACGGATAAAAAAGAGATTTTAGGGCCTAATAATGAATTGCTATTTTAAGTTGTTTTATGAATGAATTTAGTTTACTGCATAATTTCAAGAAAGATCTTATCACTCCATTTTATTTATAGAATTGTTTTTAGAAATGCTAACATACTATATGTAGAGCAGCAAACAGAGACAACAAACAGATGAAAGAAATCTTTAGATTTTTTTTTAAATTAGCACATTACAGCCGTGTGTAGACTAGAAGGTTCTGATTGACAATATCCCCAATATCAGGTGCTTAATTGCAGAGATGAAAAAAATGTAGTCATAGGTGATATGGCATGACTCCTTGTGAATGGCCTGAAGTCAGCCTTCTCAATCACTCAAAAGTTCCAGAATTTGTCCCAATGGCCTCTCATTTTGCCTGCGTTGATGCACGGCGGTGCAATTTGCACACATTGATTGACATGTGCAAGCCAATAGTATATGACATGACACCCAAGAACTGCAGTATATCCACAAATGCCATTGCCATATTAGATGGGGCAAAATAGAGCAGGCAGTAAAAATGCCATATTGTTTTGCTGCTTAGAAATATACCGACTGTTTTACACTCCTAGCAAGATCTTGGATAATTAACTCTGACTTTTGATTGTATTTGCAAAACAAATACAATTTGCTGATTTAATACTTAATACTCGGAACAAGTACATTTACAGGAATAAAACTGTGAATTCCCACATCTGGCCTATTAAATGAAATTGCCCCAAGGTAACTTCTCTGTTGTGAGTTACCTACTTTAACTTTTCTAAAACTGTAGCTTTTTCAAAGCTAAAGAAATGAGAAAGCAAAAATACTAAAATATTTGTAATCACCATAACAGTGTTATATATTGGTAGCTGTCAAATTTTGCAGCACATATGGTACCGGTATGTTGGTTTGGGGCTGACTTCTATCATATCCATTAATAATCATCAGATTGAACTTTCCATGTTGTTGATGTGTTTTTAGTCTGTGAAAGGGTGAATGAGCTGACACATTGGAGCAACAGGCCAAGCTGGTCAAGACTTTGTATATAGTGTTTCACACCCATGTGCATATCCATCTAAAATATATTTTAAAAAGGGAATGACTGAATTAAAAAAAAAATGCACCAGTGAGCCACCACCAGTGGTCCTAAAACTGCACAGAGAACCAAATGACTCTCATTCGGTTAAAGTCTGGCAATATGAATTATAAGTAGCTGAAAAGTCTTGCATAATGGAAGTAACTTCTTATGTCTTTAGTGTTATGGTGGTTGAAGGAAGCCCTCATGTCAAGAGAAGGTCTTATGAAAGTCAACCACTTTTATGACATGGAAGAACAATTGTTTAAAGTGCTGCACTTTTGCCCATAAAAAAGTGGGCTGATTTTAACTTGAACTAGCTCAGTGATGGCAACAGTTTGCGAAAGCTGACATTGTTCATCTGTAAAATGGAAAATGTATAAAGGAATGACTCGACAAGCTACATTTTGATGTTTTGTTTGAAAAACATATATATACAGTATGTATAAGTAAGAGTTATTCACACTTGTGCCGAGTGTGGTGATGGTTCTGTGAAGGACCACGCATTCAGGGCTCTTTGGATTTAAATAAAGTCATATAATCTCACATTTGTCCACCTCCCCTCTTTTTCTAAACATCAGACTAAAAACATTTTAAATATATATATGTATTTTTATCTCCATATTTGTTCAAGACAACAAGTTAAAAAAGATGAGGCTGTTAAAAATATTTTTATTGCAGAATGTTTTAAATGAAAAATTGTTTTCTTTCTATTTGCATCCATTTCAGTTCATCAACTGTTTAACGAGACAATATGACACCATACTTTAGACACCATATGACACAAAAATCAATTTTCTGCAAAACTGTGAGCTTCTATCAACAAAACTACATCTGTATTCCCACACAGCCAACATCTGGCACAAGTTATATACAGAAGCACAATACCTTTAGGCTGTCAACTCTAACAATGCTGTATGTGGACAATATTGTTAGTACCCCTCAATTAATCAAATAAAACCCCAGAATGGTCACAGAAATAACTTGAATCTGAAAAAAAGGATACATGATGACTGTCGTACATACCATGTCACCCAACAGCACAGTGATTACCGGTAGCCTGATATATAGGCCCACTGACTGATTGTAGTTGACACCAGTGTTGTAATTAGTGAAAACCTTGATTTAACATGTCCCTTTGGTCATACCATTTTCAGGGGTACCATCATTTTTGTCCAGACCTGTTTCATGAGTTCCTTTTTTAAACTGTTGAAGTATGGTTTAAAAACAATGCCTGACTTTCATTGGTTAATTTTCACAGAATTGTTACTTTACTTTTTCTTTCATCAACTAAGGGGTAACAACAATTTTGTCCACGTGTGTATAGGCGTTGACTACACTCTCACTGTTATGTTAAGCCCTTTTCAACCGCACTTGCTCAGCGTGAAGGAGTCATGCAGTAATGCAAAATTTCCGGTTTCCAATGTACCTATATATGGAAACCTACTAGGAAATAAAAACCAAATGCCTAACCGCTGGTTAGACCCATGGATATACGTACATATTAAAAAGATGTAGATTGCACCTTAAGATGTATTGTTCAGTTACAAAAAAGCCTTAACTGCCCATTTTAAGAGGGAGGACACGAGCAGCAGAGAAAATCTAATAGCTCAGTGGGTACTTAGTTTAACCAAGCTGTTACTTGTCAATAAGTTCGCCAAAATAACTAGGGTGACCACCTGCTGATCAGCCCAAGGGGTATGTTTCTGAGGGACAAGGTGGGACACTGCTTGACAGGGCGGGAATGATGCGTCTCCACCCCACGGGCAGACTCATTGATAGTGGTTCAAGGCTAAAATATTTTTCTTTGCAGAGCAGTTTTGTGAATCAACAACTTCAGTGGAGGTACAACTTTATGATTTTGTGGAGCAGTTTTTATTTTTTATTTTTTTTTGCTTGCATTAAATCACCGGAGAATACTCACTAGGTCATCGGTGTCAAACTCAAGGCCTGGGGGCCAGATATGGCCCACCACATCATTTGATGTGGCCCGCCAAGACAAATTGTGCATCGAGTACAAATTGTCCTCAATTAAAAAAATAGAGATATTGCTAGCAATCTTTTTAAAATATTTGATGCATTTTTATTAGTCTGATATCAAAACTACTCATTCGTTAGTTTGTTGTGTCGTCTATACTGTGTATCAGTTTACAATCATATTGGCCCGCCAAAGGAAACTATGGCTATGATGCGGCCCGCGACAAAAATGAGTTTGACACCCCTGCACTAGGTGAATGCCTTAATAACGTTGGGTATTGGAATAAATTGGATTATGTGCAATTTTCACTTAAGAAAAAAAAAGTTCTTCACTTTAGGGCAAACCAAAAAATAAATCATTTTCTGGGCACTTTGCTGCCACAAGAGAAATCCTCTTGGTGCACCGCGACGCCCAGCAACACTCCAGCAACACTCCATTCCGCGGTCCCCGCCTCGCATAAACAATGAATGGGTTTGACAACAGAACGCTGCTCGGTGCGGCGTGAAAAGGGCTTTAGTGTTTCAAAGGTTGGTTTTGGTTGGTTTTTAGTCTTGTAACTACCCCCTCGGAATTGTTGAATATTTGAACAATCAATGCACAAATTGTGTGGCAGTTTTACTTTCATTGTTCAGTGGTACCTTGAATACGAGACGTCAACACAAATGGTATTAATCCATTCTAGCTTCTCAATGAATGGGGGGGAGGGGGGGGGAAGATTTTGGTGCATTCTGTGTATAATGTATAAGCAGGATCATACCCACATTTGACTTTGAAAAAAGACCCATGGAAGGCTATCATCTCATACCTGCTCACATTTAAAGACAAATTATTGACAAATCTTTGTGAAATTGAAGACAATTTGCGATTTTTGTATTTTAGCAAGAAACCTGACTGTTTGCTTTTGAGGGACCCAAAAACTGATATGGAGGGCAGGATCTGTCCCCCGGGCCTTGAGTTAGACACCTGTTCTTTAATCCAACGTATGTTTTTTCCATTCCATTGTTAGAAGAAATACATTTTGTGAAATACGTACCTGCACAAAAACCAGAAACTGCTGGCACAATCCACAATTGTATTTGTACTTCCACTGCAAAGTAATCAGTGTGAACTGATTGTGGCCAGATGTTGTGAAGCTTGCTGCCTTCATCTCATTCCTAAGTGGCTAGCCTCGTAACTTTCGAACTCATTGTCAAGGTACCACTGTACATTCATTTCCTTCAGAGTCACCTATGCACCCAATGTCAAATTGAGTAGTAGCCTAATTAGTATGAAAAAGGACCTAATGCAGTTTTTACATAATCATGTTATATGGAGACGGGGCAAACAAGGACGCGGTCCTCCAGTAGGACACTGAGGACAAGGAACACAAAGTAGAGCGCGAACATGGTGAGGCCCAGCGTTCGGCTCATCTTCCAGTGACACGTAGCGATGGAGATGATGACGAAGAGTAGCATAAGAAAGAGGAGCACAATGGCGCAGAACAGGCCGTTGGAGCTGACGGTCACTGGCTGGCCGTTGTGCAACAGCGAGTACAAGAGCCACGGGACCGGTAGACTACAAGTGCAAAGCAAAAACAGTACGAGAGGAGTCAGTCTAGAATTGGTGGACATTTTCTCTCTTTGCCCATGAAATTTTCAATTTTCATTGTTTTATTGCACGTCTCTTGGTTTCATTCTCTGACGATAAGTAGATCAAAAGTCTGCATTTTTATTTTTCACATTATATTTTATTTCTTTTTGACCAGCTAGCATTGCAGATAACATAGCTAGCATGTAATCTTATCAGCAGAAACGGTAGCAGTATTAATTTGCGGCCCCCGTTACTGTAATTTAAGTACATTAATACTAAATTGAAAATATCTTTTTTTACTTGATTTCATAATAAAGGATGTTTTCAGCAATATTTTAAAAAGTGTTATTCAGGTGTCGAAGTATCTGTAAAAGGTTGTGCAATACTGTTCAAAGGTTCGGTGTCACTTGGAAATGTCCTTATTTTTTAAATAAAATGGCTATTTTTTTAATGAGGTTAACATTAAACTCATCAGGAACAGACTCTTTACATTGTTAATGCGGTAAATGATTATCTAGCTGCAAACGTCTCCAGTGTTCTAATAATACATTGTGTTTGCTAATTGTTAGAAAGCTAAAGATGATTACAAAACCCTTAAAACTCTTGCACAATTGTGTTAGTTTTCATGGAAAACATTCATATTTGAGTGACCCCAAACGTTTGAACAGTAGAATACAATGATAAATGAAAGCTCTCAGAAATAGTTTCCTTTAATGATTGAATCACTCTTTTGCTTTCGAAGTAAATATATACATAGATTGAAAAAAAGAATGAATATTATTAAGGGTTAGGGTTGTGTTGTTGACCCATGTGAGATTGATGCCAGTATCCTCAATTTGCTTTATGTCAAAAGGTACAATGACTGGGAATATCATCTGACAGAGATCTTTTTTTTATTTTTAATAGCAAAAAGTGCTTTCCTTTTGGAGGTGAATGAATTTTATATACCGTATTTTCCGGACTATAAGTCGCTCCGGAGTATAAGTCGCACCAGCCATAAAATGCCCCAAAAAGTGAAAAAAAACATATATAAGTCGCTCCGGAGTATAAGTCGCATTTTGGGGGCAATTTATTCGACAAAATCCCACACCAAAAACAGTCATGAACGAGCAACAACAGGCTAAACGATAGCAACAACAGGCTAAACGATAGGTATGCTAACGTGACAAACACAAACAAAGAGCTGAGAACGGGCCTGACGTAACATATAGAGTGATTAAGGACAACTATTACATGAATAACATGTTTATAAAACCATCGATGTCACTCCAATTCATTAAATCCATCGATCGTTCTTTGTCAACAATGGGTGCGCACGGCTGAGGGCGCTTGCGCTTCAAAATATTCCACAGGCTCATATAACGATAGATAAACTATATTTTAAATAACTATAATACAAGCCAATAATATTATCAAACCATCCGTGCACTTTAATTCCATTAAATCCATCGATCAAATTCCTCGTCCTTTGTCAACATCGCCGCGCGTGCGCCCTGACGTCAGCCTCGTCTTTATTCCACAGATCTACTATATAACTATATTGTAGCGTTAACAAAGTACAAGGATAGACGTAGGTTTGGTAAACGGCTCTTTATTAAACAAAACAAACTTCCAAGCGTGTGGCGGCGTGGACTTCCAGACAGACCGGGCGTGCGTAATGGCCATGTCCGAGCCCCGCGCACCGTTCGCGGACAGCCACTCGGCCGAGCGCCGGCCCCCGACTCAGTAGAGACCGGGCGTGCGTAAAAGCCATAATAGTTTTTCAAACCTTCTATGTCACTCCAAATCCTTCATTCCTTCAAACTCTTTGTCCTCCGTGTCACTTAGAAATGATCACCGCTAATGATGCCGGTAGTCCTTGTGTGGGCACGTTTGTATGTAAACAACCGGCGCGCCGCGCTACTGACGTCACTTGAAATAGTAATCCATTGGTACATCACGGTTCTCCAAACTTTCTTTCTGCTGCTCGATTACTGTTTTCAGCTGCATATTTTACAACTTGAAGTTTGTAACCTGCAAAATATGAGTTTCTTTTTGGTGCCATTTATCTTAAGCCCACCCAGTTGATGAGTCATGGCCAACGGTAAAATTTAGAGCGCCCTCATCCATTTTCGTCTGAAAATATAATTTTTTTTGGTTGTTTTATCAAAGTCAAAGTCTGCTTTATCGTCGATATATTTTTTTATATACTAAGACACACAAAGAGATTGAAATTACACTTCCACTATCCCTCGGTGAGATAGTACACATATGCATACAAGCAACACAAAAAAAAACAAGAAGGCACTAACAATGAATAAATAAGTGTTGAATAAATGATAAATAAACAAATAATAATAAATAATAATAATAAATATAAGAGGAGCAAAAATGGAGCAAGTGTACATACAGCAGACAGTGGACTTGGATATGGTGCTTTAAAGTGTTAATTGCTTTATTTGATGTTTTCTCTATTTTTTATGTTTTGAATATGTTCAAGATAAAGAAATAAAAGCATGTGAAGTGATCAACTATACTAAAAATAACATGGGAAGTGGTCAACTATACTTGTAAGTGATGTCTTAATGATCAAGTAAAAATTTGTGAAAAAAAAACATATATAAGTCGCTCCTGAGTATAAGTCGCCCCCCCACCCAAACTATGAAAAAAACGCGACTTATAGTCCGGAAATATATATATATATACACGTATATACATATATAGATTATTTTTTTTTTTTTTTTTTTTTTTTTTACATTGACACCACTTTCTAGACAATATAGCAAGAACAGTTATCCGCTTGCCTGAACCTCAATAGGTTAAACAGTAGAAAATGGATAGTTGTGAAATGTGGATTGCTGTGTGCATATGGTAATACATGCACATGAAGACACCGTACTTGAGTCAGAGGCCAAGTAGACTTACCCAACAGTGATGTCAAAGATGTTGCTGCCAACTGAGCTGGACACAGCCATGTCGCCCAGACCTTTGCGAGCCACGATGACACTGGTGATGAGGTCAGGGATGGACGTACCGGCTGCCAAGATGGTGAGACCCATGATTTCCTCCGAGATACCGATCGTCTCACCCACCTGGGTCCGAGAAAATAGACACGTACTGTGTGCTGAATTTGATTTGGTTTGAGACTTCTGAACTCTAAAGTGAGTATAAGTGAATATGAACTGACCTGATGAGCCCACCACACCATCAGGTAGGAGAAAACTGCAATCCACAAGATTGTGCCAATAAATGTAAAGGCAAAGTATTTCTTGGATGTCTGGGAATTACAAAGGTGAACATTGGACAGAGAAAGAAAAGCATTATTTGTTGAAATGTGACTTGAATGGCTCCTTTGGTCAATGATATGTCAGCCTCAACATCGAGTAAAATTAAATAACTTATAATTTTTTGTCAAACTACTAAGTAAATGCCAGTGCAATGTAAATATTCTAATACTTTTGTCACTGAGTTATAATTAGTATCATTTATACGCCCACGACCCCAGTGGGAGCAAGCGGTATAGAAAATGGATGGATTAATATGATATTAGAATCAGAATCAGAAAACCTTTATTGTCATTCTACATAGTACAATGAAATTGGAGACCTCCATCCAGTGCATGAGGTAGATACGAGTAACATAGTCAAGTAATCGACTAATAGAAAAGTAGATGAATAATCGGCCTGCGATTGGCTGGCAACCAGTTCAGGGTGTCCCCCGCCTACTGCCCGATGATGGCTGGGATAGGCTCCAGCACGCCCGCGACCCCCGTGGGGACTAAGCGGTTCAGAAAATGGATGGATGGATGGATGAATAATCGGAAACAGTAGTGCGGACAAAGTGCAGTAGTAGTGCAGGAGGAAAGTGTCATCAGTGTCGGCTGGAGTTGAGGGCGGCTATGGCTTGGGGAAAGAAACTGTTTTTGAGTCTGTTTGTCCTGGTCTTCATTTGCCTGTAGCGTCTTCCAGAGGGCAACAGGTCAAACAGGGCGGAGTCAGGGTGGGAGCTGTCCGCTGAGATGGCCTTAGCCCTGCTGAGGCAGCGGGTAGTGTAGATGTCCGTAAGGGAGGGGAGAGGGCGGCCGATGATCCTCTGGGCTGCCTTCACCACTCTCTGCAGCTTCTCCCTGTCAGCGGCGGTGGAGCTGCCGAACCATACTACGATGCAGTAGGTCAGTAGACTCTCAATGGAAGATCGGTAGAAGGTCAGCAACAGGTTGGTGTTGAGGTTGTACCTCCTGAGGACTCTCAGGAAGTGTAACCGCTGCTGAGCCTTCTTGACGATGGTGGTGATGTTCTCTGACCAGGAGATCCGGTCAGAGATGTGGACGCCCAGGTACTTGGTGCTGTGGACCCTCTCCACCTGCTCGCCGTTGATGAAGAGGGGAGTTGGCTCAGGGCTGTGCCTTCTGAAGTCTATGATGAGCTTGTTGGTCTTCTTGGTGTTCAGAGCGAGATTGTTCTCAGAGCACCAGTCGACCAGCTCCAGGACCTCCTCTCTGTAGGCTACCTCATCGCCATTGGAGATGAGACCGACCACAGTGGTATCGTCGGCGAACTTGACAATCCGGTTGTGGTTGTGAGCCGGTCTGCAATCGTGAGTGTAGAGGCAGAAGAGGAGGCGGCTCAACACACAGGCCTGTGGGGAGCCGATGCTCAGCGTACGGGTGGAGGAGAGGCGGGAACCAACTCTCACAGCCTGGAGTCGGTTGGTCAGAAAGTCATTAATCCAGGCACATGTGAGAGAGGGGAGTCCGAGAGTGTCCAGTTTTGTGGTGAGTCTGTCCGGGAGGATGGTGTTGAATGCCGAACTGTAATCCACAAAGAGCATCCGGACATAGCTCTGCTGCTGCTCCAGGTGGTTCACCGCACAATGGAGGGCTACGGCGATGGCGTCCTCTGTGGATCTGTTGGTCCGGTATGCAAGCTGGTGGGGGTCGAGGTGTGGGGGAAGATAATCCTTGATGTGCTGAAGAACCAGCCTCTCAAAGCACTTCATGATCAACGGAGTGAGGGCCACTGGTCGGTAATCATTCAGGCTAGAGATGGCCGACTTCTTCGGCACTGGGATGATGGTTGAGGTTTTCAGGCAGGGCGGGACGGTTGCTAGGGCCAGGGAGCGGTTGAAGATCGTGGTGAAGGTGGGGGCGAGCTCCTCAGCGCATGCCCTCAGCACCTTGCCGGGGACCCCATCCAGGCCTGCGGCCTTTCTGGGATTCACTGCAAGGAGCACCTTTCTGACCTTGTGCTCCTGAACAGTAATGTGTGCAAATGCAATGCCTTGATCTTTGTGAAGTTGGCAGTACACTGTCATAGGCATGAATGCAACTGTGAAATCATCTGATATTCATTTGATTTCCCACCACCCCAAAAGGCTTCTAAGGACAGTCCAGTTGTGATGGGCCAATTTTCATTAACAAGCTCATATGTAATTTGGGGGAGATTAAAAGTTTCCAATTTTGATTTTATTCATTCATTTTGGAGGGAAAAAAAATAATGGCTTCAGAATCACCCACTTTTATTGAAGAATATGGCCACACTCCCTCATCTCCTCGTCACTTGAGGGAGCAATCACCATTTGTTCATTGGAAATCATTGCAGACATTGCAAGATGTCAAAGTAACGGGGATCAACCAGTGTCAAATTGTATGTCGACACCTCCCACTTCAACCGCTTAAAAATATATTTGCCTTTCCATGGCTGACTTAAAAGGGCAAAAAAAAAAGGGCCTCACTGTAGCTCAAGTGCCCTGTCACGTCTGTCTATTTCCTTTCACCAGTCACCAACATACGCAAACATAACGCGTTCCGAGAGGCTTTATGTAAGAATTGTTCATATGTCGTTATATAGTCAATTGAAATTGACCTACATTTCTATTTTTCCTATCTGAAAAAGAGGCGCTCTGTTGAAGAGTGTGTTATCTATTGCTGTTTGCTCTCTGTTTACCGTAATTTCCGGACTATAAGTCGTGGTTTTTTTCATAGTTTGGGGGGGTCGACTTATACTCAGGAGCGACATATATATGTTTTTTTTCACAAATTTTTACTTGATCATTAAGACATCACTTACTTACAAGTATAGTTGACCACTTCCCATGTTATTTTAGTATAGTTGATCACTTCACATGCTTTTATATCTTTATCTTGAACATATTCAAAACATAAAAAATAGAGAAAACATCAAATAAAGCAATTAACACTTTAAAGCACCATATCCAAGTCCACTGTCTGCTGTATGTACACTTGCTCCATTTTTGCTCCTCTTATATTTATTATTATTATTTATTATTATTTGTTTATTTATCATTTATTCAACACTCTTATTTATTCATTGTTTGTGCCTTCTTGTTTTTTTTTGTGTTGCTTGTATGCATCTCACCGAGGGATAGTGGGAACGTAATTTCAATCTCTTTGTGTGTCTTGGTATATGGAAAAAAAAAAAAAAAAAAAAAAAAAAAAAAAAAAAAAAATCGACAACAAAGCAGACTTTGACTTTGATAAAACAACCAAATAAACAAAACAAAAAACTACATCTGAAAAAAATTATATTTTCAGACGAAACTGGATGAGGGCGCTCTAAATTTCACCGTTAGCCGTGACTCATCAACTGGGTGGGCTTATGAAAAATGGAAAAAAGAAACTCATATTTTGCAGGTTACAAACTTCAAGTTGTAAAATATGCAGCTGAAAACAGTAATCGAGCAGCAGAAAGAAAGTTTGGAGAACCGTGATGTACCAAGGGATTACTATTTCAAGTGACGTCGGCGCGGGGTGGTGCGGCGCGGCAGTTGTTTACATAAAGGACAAACGTACCCACGTAAGGACTACCGGCATCATTAGCGATGATCATTTCTAAGTGACACGGAGGACAAAGAGTTTGAAGGAATTAAGGATTTGGAGTGACATAGAAGGTTTGAAAAACTATTATGGCTTTTATGCACGCCCGGTCCTACTCTACTGAGTCGGGGGCCGGCGCTCGGCCGAGTGGCTGTCCGCGAACGGTGCATGGGGCTCGGACATGGCCATTACGCACGCCCGGTCCTATGCCATGGAGCTCTCGTGTTTGGAAGTCCACGCCGCCACGTGCTTGGAAGTTTGTTTTGTTTAATAAATAGCCATTTACCAAACCCACGTCTATCCTTGTACTTTGTTAACGCTACAATATAGTTATATACTAGATCTGTGGAATAAAGACGAGGCTGACGTCAGGGCGCACGCGCGGCGATGTTGACAAAGGACGAGGAATTTGATCGATGGATTTAAAGTGCACGGATGGTTTGATAATATTATTGCTTATATTATAGTTATTTGAAATATAGTTTATCTATCGTTATATGAGCCTGTGGAATATTTTGAAGTGCAAGCGCCCTCAGCCGTGCGTACCCATTGTTGACAAAGAACGATCGATGGCTTTAATGAATTGGAGTGACAGCGATGGTTTTATAAACATGTTATTTATGTAATAGTTGTCCTAAATCACTCTATATGTTACGTCAGGCCCATTCTCAGCTCTTCGTTTGTGTTTGTCACGTTAGCATACCTATCGTTTAGCCTGTTGCTATCGTATCGAACGATCGATGAATTTAATGAATTGGAGTGACACTGATGGTTTTATAAACATGTTATTCATGTAATAGTTGTCCTTAATCACTCTATATGTTACGTCAGGCCCGTTCTCAGCTCTTTGTTTGTTTTTGTCACGTTAGCATACCTATCGTTTAGTCTGTTGCTATCGTATCGAACGATCGATGAATTTAATGAATTGGAGTGACACTGATGGTTTTATAAACATGTTGTTCATGTAATAGTTGTCCTTAATCACTCTATATGTTACGTCAGGCCCGTTCTCAGCTCTTTGCTTGTGTTTGTCACGTTAGCATACCTATCGTTTAGCCTGTTGTTGTCGTTTAACCTGTTGTTGCTCGTTCATGGCTGTTTTTGGTGTGGAATTTTGTCGAATAAATTGCCCCCCAAAATGCGACTTATACTCCGGAGCGACTTATATATGTTTTTTTTTTCACTTTTTGGGGCATTTTATGGCTGGTGCGACTTATACTCCGGAGCGACTTATAGTCCGGAAAATACGGTAAATGTGTTTTTATGATTTCTAAAAGTGTGATCCTTAAGATTAGTTTAGTTTATTGTTTAGCACATATTATTATAGCAATAACAGTGCAAAGGAGGGAGACGAAGCCTAGGGCTTGTAAAAAGCTCCACTCCTGTTATATATACAAACAAAGTGCAGAACAAACAAAGTGCTGTGCAGTCAAATGTCATTCAAGTGTTTAAGAAAAGAAAAAAAATATATATATATATATATAAGTAAATAAACAAAAGCATAACAAGCTAAATATTAATTTGTCATATTTATATATGCATATATACGAGTGTGTATGTATACATACATAAACAGATACACGATACAAAAATAAGAAACAAGCGAAACAAAATAGACACTTATCGATGTTGAAGCAATCAAAGAGACACCAGATAGGAATAGCTAAAAGGGAACAGAAGAACTGTAAACAGAAAATAACAAAACAAAACAAGGAAGAATCTGAGTCAAAATTGTGGTTTAAGTTGATGATCATAGTATGGATCAGCTGAGTGCGGTGGAGTAATTATGGACTGGTAGGATCATGAGTGGAGAAGGTGGTGTTTCAGGTGCTTTGTAAAAGCAGCCTGTGCAGATATGGATCGGATATGGATCGGATATGGATGTTGTTAATGAATTAATTGTTAATAATTAATAAAAAGGGGTAGTATTACCGCTGCGATGTAAAATTGAACAAGTTCATTATTTTATCTTTACGTGACTGTTTTGTGGTGTGTCGTGAGATTTTTTTGGGGGGCGGGGCTGATGTAATGTATGAACTAGAACCTACATGAGTAATAATAGTAATAATATTTTCCTTCAGCACACCTGAATTTCTTATGTGACACTCTTCAAGAATCACTGGTGCATATACACACCGGGTTGCGGACGTCAGGCAGCGTGAGCCACAGCGGGAACACGATGGGCAGCAGGAGCAGATACGTGACCTGCTTGCGTCTGCTTTCGGGCCAATCTAAAGACAAGGGCTTGTTCTCCTCCTCCTCTTCCTCTTTGTCTCCATCATCATCCTCACTTTCACTCGATGCATTGCTATCTGCGTCAGTGCTCTCGTCGCCACTTCTACCACCTGAGCTTTCCTGCGAGCAAGAGACATTGTGACCGTCAGTGACTGATGCAAAGGGGATTGATTAATCGAGGGTTACTGATTACATTGGTCAACAGCAAATTTTAATCAGAAATGGCCTGATGTGTCCCTTAGCAGATTTTTGATGCTGCTTAAAAAAAGAATCTTTTTTCTACCACATTAGGTTTTTGATGTGTTTTCATTTTTTGGTTTTAAGTTTGGCCTCCAGTAAAAGCTTGCACAATACATATTTTATCGCATGTTGTCATTTAGTATCCATATATACATTTATTCACAGGCCACCCGAGTCCTATTCCTTTGGAATAGCAAGGGTCAACTTTTGCTTTGTTGCTCTCGCACGAGATCTGCTACTGCCATAAACTACAACGTGAGTAGGCCTAATACGTATTCTGAAATGGCATGCAGGACCTATAACACCATAATAATATTGGCTTTGAGTGAATAACTTCATTGTTTTTCCGGTTGTCCCATTGCTATATGTGGACGCTTTTTTTTTCACCAGCTGCAGCTGTTGTAAAATTCGCTAAATAAAATGTTTAGTGTTGTATAATTTCTTGTGTGTTTTTGTGAGAGAAAAATGAAACAAATTGAGTTCTTACGTTTACTGTCTGTTTGCTGATGAGCAATTTTGTGCCATTCATGAATGTTAATTTTTATCCGAACTTTGGAACTGTGAGGCAGCTGTGATGCTCGCCTGTTTACTGTGTTGCTAATGTAATCATTACTTCAGCTAATGCTATGCACCGTATAATCCCCATGAATCAGCGCAAAGTCAGCTGGGAGAGGCTTCAGCTTATAATGAGGACATGTGGTATACAAAAGGCTATGGTACACACGCAATGTGTACAGAATAATACAAGCTCTTGTACATATTTTGCCTCTCCTGCCAAAGAAACAGACAAAGACAGACCTCAAAATCAGGAACAACATTACACAACAAATGGAACAAACGGAGAAAATTATCTATATCGCAAATGCACACAAAAGCTCAACCTAAAGACAAATTTATTATTTGGTGAGCAATTATTAAATGTGGGTCAAAAACAACCTGCACACCTTTGAGCCATCCTGTTTGTCTGTCATGTTCTTTGGCACCTGCTCAGCTGGAAGCTGGGAGGTCGACGGCTCCTCTGTACCAGGCGGACACTTCTCACATTTTGCCTCGTGATCGTCATCTGGACGTAGAACAGGGATAATAGAAAAAAACATGTTTTCATTATCACAGATGTTTCATACGTTTAGTAACAATTTGATGAATTCACAAAGGAAGATGTCACAATGTTCAAATGTAAATATGAACACACACACGCGCACATGTGCGCGCGCACACGCACACACACACACACACACACACACACACACACACGCACGCACACACACACACGCACACACACACACACGCACACACACACACACACACACACACACACACACACACACACACACACACATACACGGGGGGTTGGGGGCAACAATCAGCATGTTGGTCCACTGGCGAACTGATTTGGACTCATTGAGACCCCTTCAAGTTCCCTGCAAAAACACTTTGCTCTGCTTTCCAGGCTCTGAAGCACCTCATTAGTCCAAATGCAATGTATGGACACACACACAGGTCTGATTGCTGAGATCAACCTCTTTCAAGCCTACACCATCAGTAATGTTCAGTAAAAACCTCGAGAGGGCAAAAAAAAAAAAACAAAACATGCTTTAAATCAGGGAGCACAGACCTGTAACAAAAGCAAGCTGTCAACAAAGGTGAATAGAAATTCCAGATCAGTTTTGATTCAAATAATTGTCTCAATCAGTTCAACCTGCTTAGACACAATAGATAACCAAAAATCATGACTCGGATCTTCAGTGAAGGTAAGCAAATGATGAACATCACACTGGTCACTTAAAAAAGACACTTACTTCCTTACAATCCCTTTTATACAAAACTAGTAGATGAGTAAACCCTCATGTTATTTGTTGTTGTTATTTGCCGCAGTTAAGACAATTATCGAATCTCAATTAGAATAGGTTCAATGCCGCAAGGTGCAATGAAATGAAACAGGCAACCCTTCCAAAAAAAAAATAAAAAATCAGCAAACAGTCACACATCGATACATGACACAGACTAGCACATGTGGAAGTGTGTGTGTGTGTGTGTGTGTGTGGGGGGGGGGGGGGGGGGGGGGTGACCATTACAGCCCAGGATGCTGAGCAGACCAGAATGTGACTTGCAGTGTTTACAGTGAAAGCATCAAGCCATCATCATCTATTTTTAGCAAATGATCATGGGCGGGCGGTCATGCAGTTAGAGTGCATGCGTATCGCTAGAAACACTTTGAAAACACATATTTATGGAGCAAGACAGGAAAAAAGAACACCACATGCACAGGTTACCTTTTTTCTGCATAAACCCCTTCGCTTTGATGTCACCGTTAAAAGACGTCTCTGAGAGAAATACCACAAAATGTGACTCTTCAGTCACACACCACTACTGTTTGTAGAATAATTAGTTCCTCATTTAAGAAGGTAAAACAATAACCCCGCTTTAACATTTCTTACACACTAACGAGTCACTTCAAGAGCAGCACAAACTCAGACCAAGAAAGTTCTGATCCTAAGCTTACCTCCCCTAGCTCTTCTCGCGCCAGGGGGTATGTGCGCCCCTCCAAGGGTTGAGTCTAGAAGAGAAACCACAATGGTCTAGTTCTGATCTTTATCATATTTTGCACAGAATGTTTCTGATTATGTACTGAATTGGTCAGAGTGCCCATCAGATGTACCTGGAAAAGGTGAGAGACCGGTTATGCTCGGGATTGATAGCCTGCCAATCACAGCACAGCCACAGAGACAAATTCACACACACACACACCTTCTCTTTTTCCTTTTTTTGGGACCAGGAAGAACACAACAGGATTTGATTTCAGCACGCTTTTTAAAGCTGCATACCTGAATGTGTACTAAGGCTCAACCAATATGGATTCTTTAGGCCGATTCAGATATTTAGTAGAATAAAATTTTGATAACCAATTAATTACTGGATTACTTTTTAATGATCAATTTATTAACACTTCAATACTTTACTACTGTAATGCGTAAAGAAAAACAAAATAAAGGAACAATTGCCAGTTCTAATAAAGCTAATATCTGATTAATCGGGCAGGCTCAGGCACACACACATGTACTGCACATTCAAACTTCTTATTTGAATAAACTGTAAAACTGACAAACCAGCTAACTTAGTCTTAGTGTGATCTAAAAGATGCTGATGATGCAGGTTGCCGTGGTGATCGCTGTACCATTTCATTAGTGATAAAGAGCTTGGTGTGCTAGCATGCTGGCTTTTATCCAGCTTGTATGAGCGTATATTGGAAAGCTGATTAGGGATTGACTGTGACTGAGTGCTGCAAGAGTAAAGAACCAGTTGCAATTTTGAGGACGGCCCTCAATAAGATACACTGACCCACAGGTAGGACAAAGTAGACCATATGACTTAACTACGCTAATTATGTTTGAACTCTTTTTTTGATAAAGCTCCAGTTAGATAAATGCAGAAAAGTACTTCTCTGCATTTATTGTACAGCATCATACAAATATTTGCTATCGAGCAATAACCGTTGTTTTATTATCCGGGGTGTCAAATTCATTTTGTCGCAGGACACTTTGTAGTCACAATTTCACTCAAAGGACTGTTATGGGAGTTAAACCATAACCGAGGCGAGGGGCAATTGATGGGTGCAATCGTAAACATTTTTAAACAAGCTGACATCACGTGTTGTAAAAAAAAAAAAAATGTTTATTGTATATGCTGTATTTTGTTACCTTCCCCCAGAGGGTCCAGGGTGTGGATCATCAGTTGGAAGATGGTGCTCCTCAACGAGGTGTTGTGGAGGGAGGCTGTGCTCCCGCCTCGCTGCAGGGCAGGACGCACCTGCAAACATGAAAAGAAAAGCCATGACATCTCAACCACGTTAGCTGACTTGCAACATGTGCTGTTTTAAAGAATGAGATGCTATCCCAAATATATATGATTCTTCCACATGCACATATCATTAAACTGCCATTACATCTTGTATCCTCAAACTACAATCATCCAATACACCACAGGTGTCAAGCTCAAGGCCCGGGGGCCAGATACAGCCCACCACATCATTTTATGTGGCCTGCAAAGACAAATTGTGCATCAAATTCGTGTCATTACTAGAATTGCAAATTGTCTTCACTTTTAATAATATATAGATTTATTTAAATATTTGAGCAGTTTTTACTCGTCTGATTTGAAAATTATTAGTTATTAAAGTTATTTGTCAGTTTGTTTTGTAGCTTTTACTGTATATAATATGAGGTGCTCATACATTTATTTGGGTTGACAGTCATAATGGCCCTCCGAAAGAAGCTATGACTACAATGCGGCCCGCGAAAAAAAAATAACTTTGACACCCCTGCAATACACCAAACAAGAGTCACTAGCACCGAAACCAAAATACTATAATAAATACAAATGACAAATGTCTTACTTGTACCTTGAGTTTGGCTTTGTCCGATTGGAGATCTGTCGGTTTGCTTGCTAGAGAGCTCTGAGTTGGCTCTGGTTGTTCTCCAGATTTACCCTCATCGATGGACATAGCAGCAGGAGCGGCAGGTGGAGGGGGAGGCGGAGAAGGCGGCAACATTTCACCCTCCTGTGAGGGCAGAGTTTGTGATTGATAATGAAAGAACCATGAAAGTCCAATAACAAGCGAGGAGAACACCAATGCATGTAAAATCCACTGCAACTGTATAAAGACAGTGGTTGTGAAGCATTGCTCGACTGTGCACAGAAATCAGCATAAATTTTCCAATCAATAGAAAATGTTGAAGAGGAGGGGTAGCACCTCTTTGGATATCAATTCAAGCAGCAATTGTACTTTGGAGTGATTGAAAACAAAATAAATCCAAAAATAAAAACATTTATACTGAAAAAGTGTGTCCTAATTGTTACAAAAGGAGTTTTGAAAGCTCAAGTTGGTTAACGGAAATGTAAGATAAGAAGGCTTGAGTATGCATAAAAGGACCCCATGTTCCAATAATTACAACCCGTTGATGTGGGCTCACGCATCCTGCATACTTGAGTAAAGACGCAAATGGAATCTGTGAATGTGCTTGATGCTAATGGCACAATGTGCAGTGGGGGTGCTCATGAATGCGTCCAATTGTCTTGTCAACAATACCTTTGATCAAAACATAGCAACGATCCATGACGCATTTACGTTGGTCGCTGTGTCCATGTTCACTAGCGGTATTTTCGGACGCAGCCGAACACCTGGACTCCTTTTTTGCTCAGCATCAAAGGCTTTTACACAAACACAGGCTGCTCATACTGCAAATCACTGTGTAGTGTCCTTCTTACACAGGATCCAAAAGGGACAGAAACGTGGGCAGAATGATGACAGAGCAAAAAAAATGACTTTGTATGACATGAAGTCAACAAAGATGTCCAGTGTTGATGATGGGCGTTCCCATAATAATAATAATAATTGTGTCTTTTTGTTGATTTTGTGTTTGGTTGGATTTAGTTTAGTTTTATTTGTGTCCCTTTTTTTCATGTCAGTCTATTTTTGTGTCCATCTGTTATTGTCAACTGGTTCCCTCGTGTCGTCCAATCAGCTCCCTCAGTCACTCGTGTCTTATCCGATGTTTCTTGTTGTCTTTTCGATTTGTTAATTAGTTTATTGGTTTCCTTTTGTCTTTGTCAGATTATTGCTTTTGCTTGGTTGCTGTCCCGGACCCCGAGTCATGTCATGTCTCGTCTCTACTACATTCCTTTATTTTTTGTTTTGTTTTGCTACCTTAATCCTATTTTTGGCAGAATTTAATATCGTGATAATTCCACACATCTTCCATTTTGTTCTTTTCTGAATAAAAAGGGTGCAAGGATTGATCGATTGTCAACAACTAATCGATTAAATATTTGTAATAATCAGTTTGCTGTTTAGTGATCTAAAATGATTATGAAAATACAATATGATGGAGAAAACCGAGGTATGATTTCCACTCAGTGTAAAAATATAATCTGGAAATATTTGCTTGCATCTTGTTAACCAGTATTATTGTTGTGTTGAATCAAAACAAGACATTAACAAACATGTGCTTTTACACTGGAAAACATTTTTGCCTATATGATGATACAGAGACCAAACCAATCAGTGAATCATGGAAATATCTACATTGCAAAGGGTCCATGGGTGACTCATAATTGTCCATTGGTGCGAATGGGCGCGTCTATCTATACCCTGCGATCGGCTAGCAACTGCTGTACGCTGCTACTCACCCCAAGTCTGCTGGGATAGGCTCCAGCTCACCCTTGAACTTCACGAGAAGTGCGGGAGAATAGAAAATTGATGGATCTGATGTTATTGATAAAGTATTGGTCTCCATCCCAAACAAAGATGACTAAAGTTGCACTGCTGTTAGGAACACATGGTATTAAGTTCAATAGACACAGAAACAAGGGTTTCTTGTCTTTGTGACTAACCTTGTCAGGCTCATCAGTGGTCCAGGCTTGTACGATGCTCACATGTTTGTTGAGCTGTGTCTTCACCAAGCGCTCAATCTGGCTGTTGAATTTCATGCAGCACACGTAGCTTATGTAGCCTAGTACCAACATGGTGCTCTCCCACCACAGAATTGTGTTATCCAGGAAGAAGATGATGAGCATCATGAGGTCCAAAATGTAAAAGGACACATCCCGGAAGAGCGGCCACCAGGTTAGGTGCAACATCTCCCGAGAGAAGATGGCACACATGCCTATCACGAAGAGGATGTTGAAGACCGCCGAGCCTACGATTGTGCCGATACCCACGTTGCTGTGGGAGACAAAAACGCCAATCAGGGAAGTGAAAAGCTCCGGAGCTGAACCACCGGCTGCCATGAAGGTGGCACCGGCCACATCATCGGAGATTTCCAGCTTGTTCGTAATGACCTCCAGAGCAGGGACAAAAAATTCATCGCAGACGATAGCAAGGGCCACAAACATATAAATCATCCCAACGGTATGGAGAACCACCAAGCCTTGACGTCGCTGTTCCACAGAGAAGATATCCTCCGGGTACTCGCCCTTCCTGGTCGGCGGTTGGTGAGGGGGGGTTGCTACGGTGGGCGGTGGAGGTTTTGGAGGTTGGGGTTCCACATAGATACACTGCTCAATATCTGTCCTGTTAACAATAACGACAGTGGCTTGGGTACTCTTCGGTGACTGGACTTGTTCCTGTGTTACATTAGGTGCCGTTAATTTTGGAACGCTGACCTCCTCAACAGCTTCATCTCCTCCTTTTTCTTCCACAATGTCCCGCGTATGGATGGAGAGTGACACTCTGAGGTTTGACAGCCTGGCTTTCAGTGTCAACATATAGAAGAAACACAAGAGCACACCTGAGATGAAGAAGAAGACACGACTGCGTCGGAGTCTCCTCGGACGAGGGGCCACATTTATTGTCCCCATGTCAAAACAGCAAATTGTGTCAGACGCAGTCCTTCATGGTTGGTGTACTGCTTCTATGTGGCCAAAAGACACACATAGCAGTAGTCCAAAATGTTTCATCTTATACGTAGTGTTTGACTTCCACCTGTGGCAGAGCTGCAAACCAAAGAAAAACGAGAGAAAAAGTACTGTAGCTCATTTTTAGTGCACAGCTGTAGATCCCAACAGCCACCTGTTACTATGACTACACAGATGATTTGGTACCGTTTCGCACGCATTAAACATATTTTATTTCGTGTATAATTAGTACAATCATGCGCGGCAGGAGAGAATACAGATATAATGTTAGGTTATTCGGATAAGATCGCTAAACTCTCACAATTAAAACACACACACACATTTAAATGCGACTTGTTTTTAAATGCAGTTAAGTACGGATGATAATCGGGGGAAAAAATGAAAGTTTATCATATCCCACTTAGATATAGAGGCACGAGTTGTATAGCGAACGGTCTCTTACCTGCACGCCGGCTGCTCTGCCTGCTTCTTTCTCCCGTGAGCGAGCTTCACTCGACGCCACCTGAGCCACTATCAGAGACGAACAAGGCTCAGCATAATGCTACTAAGAGGATTTGGAGCCACCTCTCACCTTCCCATCCAGAAATATTGCTGTATCAATTAGCCAACATTCATATCAGTGACACCGCAGGCAATTACCGTGACGGCAGTCACGCTCATTGCTCTGTACTCTGCAATAAGGGGTGTGGTATGTGTTGGGTGTGGCCAAGACTTTTTCTTCTTATTTTAAAGCATTTATTGTTTGAGCAATCAAAATCATCCCAAACAACCCCGGAACAATGGTAAGATATTTGCAACTCACAAATTATTTTCCCTATTTTATTAGCTGTTTGCGTGCGTGCGCGTATGCGTGTGCGTGCGTAAATGCGTGCGTAATCATGTAAGACTTAGACTTAGACTTAGACTCAACTTTATTAATTTTTGGTTTTAAAAAAGCTTTCGAATTTGGTGGGTTTTTTTGGGGCTGGAACAAGGGAATGCATTCACCACGAATCATTTTTGTAGCTGACATCAATAACTTAACATTCAATAAGATCAAATCTGTTCAGTTATAATTATTGCTTCTACGTACTGCTTACCCTGTTTTTTCCTGCCTTAGAAATCCCCAAAAGCTCTATCAGTCAATTAATCAAGGTTTCAATTGCAGTTGACTTTACCGCCTTTTTACATCGTGTCATCATCCGCATAGGTTGAAATGCAACAAGCCTATTTTGACAAAGGCATAGAAATACTGATATAAAGGAGTAAAAATAAGTCATCATAAAAATTTATATTCAAGTACTGAACAGTTACCTGAAAAATCTACTTAAGTACAGAATCAGATTATATATACCTACTTTGTTACTCATTACTGAACAGTTACCTGAAAAATCTACTTCAGTACAGAATCAGATTATGTATACCTACTTTGTTACTCATTTGAAACATTAACCTTAAAAATAAGAGCATCCTTATGAGTGAGAAAGAACAGATGTGTCATTCACATCCATTTCCTATCATCTAACCTCTCGTTTACTCTATTTGACACTAAAAACACATCTGCTTCCTAAACACAAGATTTTCTTAATTTAGTTTCTCAAAAACATTTCATGAAATAAAATATAATATATAGAAAGCATTCACAACCAAAACTGACTTCATGTCAATCAGTGTCTCTCGCTCCCTCTGTCTCTCTGTCTCTGGCTCTCTCTCTCACACACACACACACACACACACACACACGCACACACGCACACACGCACACGCGCACACGCGCACACGCGCACACACGCACACACGCACACACGCACACACGCACACACGCACACACACACACACACACACACACACACACACACACTCTCATTTAGTATGAATACATTATTTAATATACAATGTATATGAAGCATGCGACTTTTCAAATTTCTCACAAATGAGATTTGAAGTGTCGTCGTGGAACTGCTGTGTTGACACACAGCAGTCATTTGGATTTAGCTGTCACGGAAATCTTGCCACCAAGAGTACACAATTAGCTCAACTAGAGGCGTTATGAACAGGCCACAAACAAAAGATACAAAAGGTTACTATTCAAGTGTATGAACATTTAGCAAGAACATAACACATTGTCATTTGGTGGAATCTGTACTTATAATCTATATGTCCATCCTCTCTTCTGCACTGCACACTGAAGCATAATGCAGCTGACGGGTGAAAGGCAGACTGCTTGTCAGCCAATGTCAGTACATAAAATCTTTATTGTGATTTGTCAATGATGGCGGGTTCAACCTGCCAGCAACATTTTGCAAGATGATAGAAGTATTCTTTTTTCCCCTCACACAGAACAGATGGAAACTATTCACATACACTGGGGCTAAAAAGTCTTTACATAGTCAACCACTGATGCATGTGCAATTTCTGCCACTTAAAGGGGAAGTCAACCCCAAAATGTTCTTTACAATATGTTGTATGTGGTCCCAATATTGTGTTTGTGGAATACGAGTTAAGCAGCAAAATTCACTCATTTTCATCCATCAGAGGGGAGTGGCCATTTTGCCACTAGCTGTTGCTTGAAAATAACGTCACAGTTGTCATGGCAACTGATGGATTTAAAACATGTGGTGTGATTTTAACTCATATTCCACAAAAAATAAAATTAATTAAAACAGTGTTTCCGACTAGTTACGCTGTACAGAACAAATTACAAAGAACATTTGGGGCTTGACTTCCCTTTAAAATTATGACAGGTTTTTAATTTAAACCATAGGTACACTAACTGTAAGAGGGACAGGATGTAAATAGAAGTTCTTGAAATTCACAATTAACATTTTTAGAGAATTTATTTGTAAATTATGGTGGAAATTAAGTATTTGAAAAATAACACACACAAGGGCTGATTTAGGAACAATGATGAAAAATTCCAGAACTACACTGCTGAATGACCTGCAGAGAGCTGGGCCCAAAGTAACTATGGTTCTCAAATTTACCATCAATAACGCACTTCACTCACAGGGAATCAAGCTCGAGCCAGTTCATATCCAAGCCCACCTGAAGTTTGCCACAGAGCATATGGATGATCCAGAAGAGGAACCGGGACTATTGATTTGTGTTCAAGACAGCATTAATTGAGTCATGCAACGTGAGATTTCGAGCAAACATCTCATTGCATCAATGAGAGCATTCAAGATGAAATGTGGATGGGTCTTCCAGCATGACAATGTTTCCAAACATGTGGAGGGAATTGCAAGCATGTGTTGCCTTCATCTCTAGAAGAGACCCGCATGGAGGAATGAGCCAAAATACCAGCAACAGTGTGTGCAAATCTGGTGAAGAACTGCAGAAAATATTTGCATTGAATTTCTGTTATTGACCAAATACATATTTTCACCATAGTTTAAAAAAAAATCTTTAATCTTAAAATGTGATTTCAGTATTTTTTTAAATCCAAATTCTGTCCCTCACAATTGAAATCTACCTTTGCTGAAAATGACACAACTTTTTCATTTCCCATCATTTTGAGTTGGAATCATTGAAATCATTAACTGAGGAAATACATTTTGCCTCACTGTATGTCCACTATATAGGGCAAAAAACAACAACTGGAATACTATAAATTTGTGTTTACAAATTAAAACATAACCAAAACGTGATCCAGTCAAACCACCTGTGGGGTGGAACTCTGAGTTTAAGAGAGGGCAAATAAAGCAAATCCAATCCAGGCAAGCAAGGATGAAATTAACCAGTATGAATTCCATTGAAAAGGCAATGAGTAAAACAAACATTGCGTCTCAGAGTATGTCTCGCATCTTGCTCCATTAGTGAACTTTCCTTTTCCTTGATCGAAAGCGTCTCCTCCTCTGGTTGTATAGATATCGGAAATTGATGAAGAGTCCTGAGGAAGAAAATATTTACTCCATGGATCAAAGATCACATACACAATCCACACTGGTGAGGATGCTAGTGTGTGATTGCTGCCTTACCCAGAAACATGAGAACCAAGTAGAGCTGCAGAGTGTATGAAAAGCTTAAGTAGTGTCCCAAAAGCGCAGGCAGGGGGAGGCTGAACAAACGTGTTTCCTCAAAGATGGGGAGGGACTGGATCACAGCCACCGCTGCCCAAATCCAGAAAAATACAAGTTGTCACCAACAAATGACATTTGTTTATGAGATTTTTCTCAACACAGCCACAAGGGGGCAAATTACCTTCCGCAATAACCCCAAGTGGGTACAGTGGGATCCAAAGGCTATACCTGAGCCACGTCAACAGCTTCCACTCAGTGCCAATGCAAGCCAGCATGTAGAAAGGGTATCTGAGAATGAGAAGCCCCACCGGCCAGCAAGGCATCGTCATCGTCTTCATCATCATCAGCAGCAGCATAAAAGTGTGTCGATATCTTACCTGAAGACTTCAATGGTGCTCCACAGGTAAAACACAAAAAAGACAATAGGTTTGCTCTGCATCTCTTCCAAGCAGCCGAAGATGACAAATAAAATGACATTCCTCCCTGCGACCTGTGAGACGAGACGTTAAAGGGGAAGTCAACCCCCAAATTTTCTTTGTAATAAGTTCTGTGCAGCCCAACTATTCAGTGTTCTGTTTAAGAAGATGAATTAAACAGGCAAAATCCACCTGGTTTTATCCATTTCAGGGGGTGGCCATTTTGCCACTTGCTTTTTACTAAAAATTACATCACATTTCACATCACAACCAATTGTGGCTCAGCTTCGGGAAAATAGTGAGTCGTAATTGGTTGTTACCTGAGACCTGGCAACTGTGATGTCATTTTTGGTCAATAGCAAGTGGCAAAATGGCCGCCCCGAGACGGATAAGAATGGGTTAATTTTGCTTCTTAACTCATTCCATAAACGCAATATTTCTCAAAATGCTGTGTTTAGACTAGACTGGGGGCACATAAAACATTATTGTCAAGAAAATTTTGCCTTCAACAAGTGAGCATATGAAAAACATACTACAGCTCTAAAAATGGTGGGTTTAAAACAACACAATGCGGGTTAAAACGCCCCAAACAACCCATTTTTGTACAGAACATCCAATATTTTTTTTTAAAGATCAAATTGACCCAAACTCTAGGGTTGGCCAAACTTTTAATCCAGCAGATTTAAAGGTGTATCGACACGCGAGTATAGGAACAGGTTTTCTTTACCTGAATCATGGCAGGAAAAAAACCCGTCTTTACCAGGCCTAACAAGGGGTTGATCACCTCCAGAACAGCCATCATCTGGCAAAAGTACATCACATCAGCTGTGGTGTGGAAGGTATCATAAAATGAATCTGTGGAGAAGGGAGAGGAACAAAATGCTAACATGAAACAGCGTATTGCTTGCGACACTGAGCATAATTATCATTAATAATCATTGCCATTTGCAAAACAAATTGTTGCCGTCTCCCGGTGATTTGGTTCTCCTCAAATGGCAGCCCTACAGTGTTTCCTTGACCTTTTTGTTCGCTCCGTGCTAATCATGTACAACGCACTAATGCTAATTACACTCACAATTATAATCCAGCCAAAATTATTGTCCAGGATTCGAAACTGGCTTCCACTAGTTAGCGTTAGAGAAGTGAGAGTTGTTTGGAAAAGGTCAAATTGGTGGTTGGTTGAAGTGAACTAAAAGATGATCAAAGCAACATTAAAGCAGTCTTTTTGTAACTCTAAGACTACTTGCAGGACTGCAAGTCAGCTCAGTTTTTATTTTTGGGGGGCGAGGGCAATCAACATCAAATGTAGCTGGCTTTGTCCTCTTCCTCTCCATTGTCTTTAGTCAGCAGTTCAAAATGGAGACCATATTCTATTGTCTACAATTTATGGATGTTCTTTAGTAGTTTTATTATTTAATTGTAATTTTATTGTATTTAGTACAGTCTTTCATTTTTATCTACAGCCTGACCAAAGACTAATACAGCAAATTAGCTGAATCGTGCATATCTTGCATCTCATTTTGTCATCATGTTGAATCATTCCTGTTAAATAAACATGAATTCAAATTTTAATATCCATCCATTTTATGAATTGCTTATCCTCACGAGATTGGCATGGGTGCTGCAGCTTATTTTTGCTGTATTAAGGCAGAAGGTGAGGACTGATTGCTAGCCAGTCGCATGGCACACAGACACTTTTTTCCCTCAAGGTCACCAACCTAGTCGTCCATTACAATTCAGAAAGACTAAAAAGAAACAGCAAACAAATCCCACTTGGAAGTAGGTTGATGCAAGTCGGACTACTTTTTGATTGAAAATTATTCAGAACAGTAGTTAGAAAACATGTGCAACTTCGCATCAAGAACAGCATTTGAACAGTTGACTGATTTGTGTAGCATGCAGAATGTGTTAAAATTGTGGGAGTGGGTTCGGGTTGGGAAAGGTAGTGCAAAATGGCGGGCCATGGCACACCCCTGCAACATTAACAAACCTTGACCAAGAATGAGGAGTCGAACGGTCAAGTTGACGAAGATCCAGGAGAATCCAAGGAACTGCACCAGATTGTACATAAATAAGTAGCCTCTCTTCAGACCCAGGTATGCTATCGAAGAAAAATCAAGTCAAAAGAAAGCAATGGTGACATGTAGTGTCTTTGATAATTTTGGATTTGTATGCAGATGAGGATTCAAACAGAACTCACGATCTTTACGAACTCTTGACTCCACTCTTATCTTGTTGAGCTTTGCTTCCTCCAAAAAAAAAAAAAAAAACATTCAGCGTTACACGTTCCCATTTTATTATTCCCAAAATTCACAATTCTGTCAATCTACAAGAGTTTTTCTGTCAAGCTAGCAATAAAGTCCGTACTTAAAAACAGAGAGAGGAGACATATCATGGAAAATCCACTTTTTTTGTTTAAATTCATTTTCTTGTGTATTTGGAGTCATAGAAAAGTGTAATCTATCCCTCCAGGTGCTGCAGAGATACTTTTATGATCTGTTTTGGGGAGCTATTTTTTACTCTCTTCATTTTTCTCCGTTTTCTATTACGTATTTTTATCTATTACGTCACATTCGTTCGGGCGGGACAAACCAAATAAGGTAATGGGTGTTGCCAAATAGTTTCGCAAATCCGCCATCTTTATTACTCTGAGAGACTTTTGTTGTCCAAACAACTCAAGGATGCCGAAGTGGAGAGATGTTGATTTATGGTTTTACTACGCAAATGACAATACTTCAGTAACTAAAAAGTATAGCAACTTTGTCAAAGAAAGTGAGGGATTCTTAAAGCTATATTGGAGATTGAAAAAGAGCCCGGCTGTGAGTTTGATACCTTTGCCTGAAGCTCTGTCTCAGCATCAGATTCATCCAGCCAGCGGTTGAAGTCAGGAGCCAGAAACACGGGCTTCTTCTCCTGCAGCGTCAGACGGTCCCACCAGCGCTCTTCTTGCTTCTTGATTTTGATGTCGACCTGACGCTCGGTTGACTTATGTTCAATCTGAAAGGTACACAAAGATGAAACAACGTGGTACAAACGCACAATACACGAGCGAGTTTGGAATGTAGTTATAAATGTGACGGTAACTTGTCACTGGATGTTTTTTTCGACATCCTCCAACCCGATGCATTAGCAGGAAGCAAGATTGAATTGTTTTCTCTTATAAGCCGGAACATCTGCCATTCCTACATTGTTAAAAGTCTGTAACGGTCATAGAAAGTTGAAATACTTGTATGGCTCTCCCGGTAGTTTCTCCCACATTCAAGCTTTTTATGGAATGTTCAAAGATGTTCAATGTCACACCACACTGCACACATTTAGAGTTTGCTTATTCATGGAGGCAATCTCTTTTTCTGGTTGAGCAAATGGCACAATGTCCTAACTGGATCAAAAATAATAAAGAAAGGAAATCACTGGCATTACAAAAAAAGTTGAATGAATTTAGTTTTAAAATGGTACTAGTTTTATCTAACATTCATTCATACTTTGGCTGAAATGAAGATTTGAAATGTGCCCAAGACTTCTGGAACATCCTGTACTATATTTTTCTTTTCCTTGAATGGTTAAAAAAAAAAAAATAGCTGACATGAAAATACTTTGGGGCACAGCCTTATCTTTAAACTTCATAGTGACACACTTCATCATTTTGCATGTCAATATACTTTTTAACAAAGATAAAAACTCGAGGAGTTGTCAGTTTTATTTTGCACTTTTCTCAATTTATTACAAATGAATACTAAATCAGAGTGAGTTGTTTTATTTTACTCGATATTGGTATCAGTGAATACTCAAGAGTCGAGTACTTGTACTGGTATTGGTCAGGAAAAGTGGCATGGAAATTCCCTACCACTTGACAAAGTTAGATGATTATACTAAAAAGCTGTTGACATGCATACTGCTTGCCTTTTGACTTTGATACAGCAAACCAGCGCTCTTGCCCGCACTTAGATATAAAATGTATTTAATTGCGTATATGTTGGGGATACTGAAAAGGTTTATCATGTTGGGGATAGATACATCATTTGAGCATCTGGATTGTCAAGTAGACAGACAGAAAGACAGCGTTCGTGAAGTACAATGATGTGGAACTGAAAAATGAAATGAATAACATAATTAATACCTCAGGTCTGACAGGTTCCAAAAAGTCCAAACTAAACTTGTATTCATTATCTCCTTTAGCTCCATGGCCTTGTGCTGTGAAGGATAAGAACATTATGAAGAGAACAATATTTGAAAAAAAATTGTGCTGAAGTTGGTCTCTAAACTGAACTAAACTGAATAAGGAAGTTGAATGAAGTGTAACATTCTTTAACCAGCCACACTTCACTTTGCTTCTTTAGATAGACATTTGCAAAAATATGAAAATACACATACAAACCTCTAAACTGAATTGTGTTGTCTTGCGTGTTGATTTCAAGATTCTGAAAGACATGTATTAAAATTGACTAAGATGAAAACTTAAGAAAATACAATGAGAATTTCATCACGACAGAGACCACTTGATTAAAGACACTTGTGTCGTCGTCAATAAAAAGAGTGCATCGCATTGAACAAATAGAACAAATAAAAAAAATACTGCTGTTCTGTTTCAGGTCTTCACTGAAGAGCTTGAACAAAAGCAAGCACTTCCAGTAATTAAATCATGCATCTTTTATTAGACATTGACTTAACAGATGCTGTACAATGAGTGTTGAATGTCACAAGTGTTTGCAAGGAATGGGCTGTTTACTGCAGACATAACAGCGGCATGAACCAAATACATACAACACTTTTTTAGTATTGAGACGAGAAGACATAATCACGACATGATCAATACCTTGCAGGTATATTATATAAGGTAGTGTATATTGCATATTAAATATGCCCCCTTGTGCATTACAAAGGATGACATCACAGCCATCTGATTGGACGCTTGGTAAGTTTTCAAGCAGGTAAACCGATTCTAAAAATAGTTCACTCGTGATGGGACATGGTCATTTCCAAGGAATGTTGTAAAAGTGATCATTTGAAAATGCCTACGTATGTGCAGAGATGATAAAATAACATGTTGTGTATAGATATGTTTTAGTAAATTGTAAGTTGTGAGCAATTACTAAAATGACCACTAAATTAAAATATACGAATAGCATGAATTATTAATAGTAGCAAATAAGCACTGGTAATTTGAGCTAATTTGCTCTACCCCGCATAAGGACAATCAGCGCGATACCTTAAATGATGTTATTTGTATAGAGAGCAAATATCAAAGAAAATAATGATGTATACATTATGTTCTGTACAGTGTGTACAAGTTAAGGTTGAAAGGTGCTAAGCAGATGGACTAGTTTACCTTGGTATCGCTCAGCTCCACTCGGAGATAAATCTCTCCATGCCGCTGAGCCCAGTAAACTCGAGGCGTGAGGACTTGCATTGCAACCAAGTTCTTTTACATGCCACGACAATGTCGCCGAAAATATGAACCGAATACTGACCCACCAAAACACCGCACAATAAACGCTACATACACACGAGGACGGAATGTACTTCCGGGATGTGGCGGCTCACCTACTTCAAAAATAAAAGTAATGTTTAGAGTTATAGTTTAAGAAATAAAATAAAACGGAAACACAAAATATTCAAGGTATTTCTGCAATTATATCGTTTAAAAATGCTGTAATATGTGTCTCATTGTAGTCGTGGTTAACAGTAGTGATAAGCAATGTGCACGATTAGTATTGATTGATAGTATCATCATTCTGTTTCCTAACATCATTATGATAAACACCTGGAAGAATACTGGATCATTCTCATTTTTCAGACTATTTCAGAACCCACGTTTGAATATTTCCAAACATCTCAAATAAACCAAATTAAAATAGTTGGGGTGGAAACACAAGTGTACGTTCTCTAGAGAAGCAATTGAATGCGTCTTGACCGAAACGTTCAGGTCCTTGGGAGATGCTCAACCTCGACCTTTGATTACTACCTGTTTTAGGATTACGTGAGAATTTCGTTCTTGTTTTTTCCCCTGCTGTTTTGACCGATAAAAAGATGACTTAACAGTTTAGGAAATGTTTTTCGTAGCGCTTTTGCTTCATGTTAATTTCCTTTGCAAATCCAAATTCATATACTTTCAGTTTCCGTTCCAAAGTTCAGCTATTAACGAGTTTAAGGTTGCTGTCTCTGGCAAAAGACCGAACTAACGCACCTCTGAGTTTGACTCAGCAACCTATCCGTGGAATAATAATACAATACGTTCTTTATTTTTTAAGCTTTATGCAAACATGACAGCAAGAGTTGAAAAAAGCGACGAAACTGCTTCAGTTAGCTTTAAGGCTGACGCGGCGACTCATTTGAAGAAGAAAACAACTATTTACATCGTTTATCTAATCGCCGCTCTGGACATAACATGGATGTTTATACAGTTCTCAATAACGCCTGTAAGTGTTTCTGTAACGTTGGACAAGAAAGTGATTTTTTCCTGATTGCCGTAAAGGAGACGCTCTTCCGGAAGTGACCGACGTCCATATTTCATAACCGCATTAATTTTGAGCAAACTAGAATCCACGATACACTGCAAAGTTATCATTGGTGACAGTTTATTGTGATATTTTCAACCTGTGGATAAAGCACTGTTGATTTTCACAAATTTCCCTGTGCACTCTAAAATTGAATCAGTTATGCTCATTAGGAAAATAATAATAATGCGGTGGGGGCATTTGTTACCTAGCTGGGCCTACAGTGCTGATTTACCTGACTTAATCTTCCTCTTAATTTTTAATACATTACACTAGAGGTGCTGGTTTAGTTTGGTGAACTAATCAGCCTCCCAAATGCTAGTCATCCTCAGGCGCCTTGGATGATACAGAAGAAGGTTATACATTTATCAAATACATGTTTTGCTGTTTGAACTTGGCTTGCTCTGACAGAACATCAGGATAGAAAAAATGCTGACGTTATTGTGATCCAGCTCGCTGCAAGGCCACTGAAGTGAATTTGAAATTGGATCAGTTAAAGAAACGTCCCCATTAATTGAATATTTCATACAGATTGTTTAGTTAATTAGTTTTAAATAATGGCCTACAGCAGGGGTCACCAACACGGTGCCCGCGGGCACCAGGTAGCCCGTGAGGTCCGCATGAGTCGCCCGCAGGACTGTTCTAAAATTAGCTCAAATAGCGGCACTTGTCAGTGAGCTGCATCTATTTATTTTACAGTCAAACCTCGGTTTCCGAACGTCCCGGTTCTCGAACAAATCGGAATTTGAACAAAAAATTCGAGATTTTTATGCTTCGGTTGTTGAACAAAATTCGGAGGTTGAACCTCACGAGATGAGCCGGGAGGACCCGAGAAAACCCGACCGCGCGGCCCGGATGCCGACTGAATCTGTAGTAATTGTATTGTCGTTACTTTGAGGATTGTATTAATCCCTAATCATGCCTCCAAAGAAAGCAAGTGGGAGCATTAAGCCATCCTATAACATAAAGACGCTCTTAAAGCAATGCGACACTGAGCGCCCGGCGCGCTGCAGTTGCGCGATCGGACCAAATAAAGCTCCCCGAGCACTGAAGTCCACTTAAATTTTAGCAAGTACATCAGGACTTTAAAAATATTTTCTAAATTTCAGCGACGGCTCTGTCACAATAATGCGACCAGCGCTGTGCAGTTGCGCGGTCGGCGACGCGCTACGGTTGCGCGTTCGGTGGTGCTCCGCAGTTGCGCGATCGGAGAAAAATGCACAAATGAAAAAAATGTTTAAAAAAAAAAAAAGTTTTTTTTTTTTTTTTTAGTCTTGGAACGGACTAAAATTTTTTCTATTATTTGTAATGGGAAAAATGGATTCGGAATTCCACCGATTTGCTTCTCGAACCGCCTTCTGGAACGGATTGTGGTCGAAAACCGAGGTTTGACTTTATTTTTGCTATTCTTGTTAAAATCACACATACATGAGAACTGGAAATGACAATAATAACACAAAGTGAAAGCTAAATTGAGCAAATTGGCTATTTCAGAAGTGTGTGTCAAACTGGTAGCCCTTTGCCTTAATCAGTACCCAGGAAGTAGCTCTCCGTTTAAGAAAGGTTGGTGACCCCTGGCCTACAGAGTTGAAAAAAACTGAAAACTTTCCATGCTAGCTCAAATAATCACAGTGGGGTTTTTTGGCAATAGACGTGTTAAAATTTCTGTTCTATGCTTTTAACAGTATTTGGCGAAGAAACTGGGATTTGACACTTTGTGGTTTGGCTATCTACAAACCACAGTTGGTGTCATCCAGCTGTTTGGGGGTCCTTTGTTTGGAAGGTAAATACAGGCACCGGCGTCATTTAGATGTCGTGATCAATGTGTTGTTGTGCTTCATTTATTGTTTGTTAGGTTTGCAGATATTATCGGGGCCCGAGCGGCCCTCTCATTGGCGTGCGCTGCAAATATTGTTTTCTTCATTCTACTGGCTATAGCAGACTCTCCGGCCATGCTTTTTCTCCACAAGCTTCCCACAGTTGTCATGCATGTCCTACCAGGTGAGCCTCTCACACTCAACATCCACTGTTACATAACTTCTTTTGATATAAGCATCACCAAACGAGCCTAAATTTTTATCACTTTCTGTCTCCAGCTTCTCAGATGGTTGTAGCAGACCTTTCGGAACCTGAAAAACGCGCCGACGCACTTTCCAAACTAGGTCTTTGTTTTGGAATTGGAATGATAGCTGGCTCCACTTTAGGTGGCCATCTCGTCACAAGCTATGGGTAAATGTCACACTGTCACTAATTTGCACTGTGCTCGTTCATTTCTCCATGCACCACCACTAAGTGTATTCACTATATTAATCAATTTGTATCTCTTCATCTTGAATGAATGGTCAAAAAAATAACAGACCATAAATGGAATGTCTCATTGAATAGGAAGTGATTACATTTGATTTTGAATGTTTTTTTTAGCAGATGTGGGCATTTTTATGTTGTCCGGTTAACGCTAAGTTTTCCTTGTATTTCCCAGGGAGAGATTTGCTGCGTATGGTGGTGCTGCAGGCAGCACATTGAGTTTGCTGCTGGTATTAAGCTTTATCCCTCAAAGCACTAAAGTTCAAAGTCCAGCAACCAAAACAGATTGTAAGACGCACGCACGCACGCACGCACGCACGCACGCACGCACGCACGCACGCACGCACGCACGCACGCACGCACGCACGCACGCACGCACGCACGCACGCACTACCATGTCAGAGTTCGTCAGGTGACATATGTTTGAGTGTCGTCACCCATGGGAATGTTTCTCATCACTTGTAGTTATGTCTCTCATACTTATCATATGCTTTGAATCCAATGAAGCCGAAACCAAAAGAAAGTCCATATTCAGCCTGGGCGAGATCACAAGACTCATGAAGTTTCCAGGCGTGACGGCAACCTTTCTTGTGAAGATTGTTACAGGTTTACCATCAGGTGATGATTTTTTTTATTTCTAACAAAATTGTAAACACAAAAACATTTCAGTGACAATTTGTGGTTGTCTTTGTTAAGGCATTTTCCAAGTGATGTTCTCCATAATTGCATTGGAATTTTTCAAGTTGACACCTGAGCAAAATGGATATATAATGGCATATTTTGGAATAGCGCAGATGGTGAGTCAATAAAAAAAAAAAAAGTACAAATGTTTTGAGTGTAGAGTTAATATTATTTGACTGCACTGACTATATCGCGGCGTCATTAAATCCCAAACATTTGTTCAGGTGATTCAGGGAGGAGTGATCGGGCGACTTACAGCAAGATACAATGAGCGTTCACTGCTACTTCTATCTATCGGAATTTCCGCTTTTGTGGGCCTTGCTCAGGTACACACAGTACTCACACATTGAAAAAACACGAAACACGCACATCACATAATGTACCATTTTGAACTGGTCTGCTGACATCAAAGGTTGTCTCAGGATGTACTTGTCCTTTTTTTTTTCCTTTAGATCTTCTTTTACGAATACACAATCACACATTGAAAAAGACAAATTACTTTGTTTTCATGTGAGGCACATCTTGTACCTCGGACTAAAAGTGCAGTCTAAATGCATCCTTCAAATGAATGCCCTCTGAAAATGTCTTCTTCCTGCAGGCGTACATGCAGAATGTGTTCCATTTCTGCCTGACTGTGGTTCCCATGATGTTTTCTCTCAGTGTATTTAATGTTATCACAGACAGTTTACTCACCAAGAGTGTACCTTCCTCTGACACAGGTGAGATCCTGCTCAAATGTGTTATTTCTGCAAGGTGATACCTCTTCTGCTTCCTTTTCTAGGCACAATGCTGGGATTGTGTGCATCAGTTCAGTCTCTACTTCGTACAGTTGGACCGACCATTGGTGGCTTTCTCTATGTGAACTATGGGATTTTCTCCATAGGATTTCTTCAGTTTATTGTAAATAGTGCTGTGTTTTTGTATCTGCTGCGGCGTCGACTCAACAGGAAAGCCGAATACAAACAATGATACTTTTTATCTCCTTTTATAATCTCCCAACTAGCTGGTAAAAAAAATCAGGTGGGCTGTTTCAACTGTAATTGAACAATTCCAGTGTATAATGTCAGTTTATTAGACACATTTCTAAATATTCTACTTTTTCCACATAGGGCTGAGAAGCTTTGAATTAGTGGCAATTTCTCATTCACCTCAACAAGTTTTTTATTGAACATTTGGATGCTAAGCATCTACTGCCTCGATGAGGAAACATGGAGTGGGTTGTTCCACTGCGCAAAACTGAACACTCATTGGAAAAATTCTGGGCTCCATTGGACGCTCGGTGTCTCAGGAGGTCTTCAGGACAGTAGGCTGGGCCTGCTCAGCTTCTGCATGATGGATGACCTGAGGCGGAATCTCTTTTTGATTGACAGTATAAGAAGGGAATTGGCGATCATGTAGTATAAAAGTTAACTCACTAGCATTGTTCAAGTTTTTCACTCCGTTGTTCTGATCTAATCCGGAGACGATACCGATCCCCAACAACGTTCTTTTTTTAAAATGACTGGCGTGGAGTTTTGCAACTCTGCCTTCTAAATATATACTACATATGGTAAGAAATGGACTCTGAAACATATTCTTGTTTCCTTTGTGTTTTATGCAACTAATTTTGAAATCGACTACTATAAGAAACATTTATACAATCCTATATTTTATGCATTTGGTTTTGCATTAAACCTTTTAATGGTTCAACTGTTTTTGTGCATTCAATGCAATATAGAAGGACCTATCTTCAACTTAATGGTTGCTAGGTCCATCTATGTAAATATTCATATTAGAGGCAAGGAATTTGAGATTTATTGAGGTTAGTTTAGAGAGCAATTTTGTGGGTTCCCAAGATATGATCACTACAAATTAGCTAACAACACATTCACTGAAGGCAATTTAAACAAAACATTTTAACTTGTGGGCTGATGAGAAAAGAAATGACTCAAGGAGGGTATTTGGGGGGGGAGATATCACAAACTCAAACATTTTACAAACCTATTTTTTGAAATGATATCTTGTGAATCTTCAACCACAATGGGTCACATTGTTGTGGCATGTAAATAGCACAGCATTATATCTTCTGTATCAGCACTTTTATTTACATAAATATTTCTGTTGCTTTGACAAGAGTCAGAAACTCTTTTTTTGTATACACTAAAGGGGTGGTGGGTTCGTCACTTCTTCTCAGGAGCCTCAGCTCCAGCTTCCAGTGTGGGCGGAGCCTCCTTGGCCTCTCGATGAGCTGGAAACACCTCCCATGGTGTGTTCAGGTCAAACTTCCTAAACTCCTGTGCAAGCTCCACCGGCTCAGCTACTACACGCTTCAGTTCATCGTCGTAACGCACCTGGCAGAAAGACAAGATCAATTATTGGACAATTGTGAAATAAAAATGTGTCTTTGTCCTCTCTATTATACTGCTAGATATTTGAGGCTAAAGTAGCTATATTTTAGTTTTTAATTTCACAGCTGTGATGGGTGTGACTTTATGCAATCTTCCACTGCTTATAAAACGCAAATGAAAATGAAATTTTTCAAAACTTTTGTTTTTTTTAAACCAAACCATTTTGTTTCTCTACTGCTTGCAAACGTTTTATGATGGCAATGATTTTAGTTGACGGCTGTGATTTTATGCAATCTCCCACTGCTTATAAAACGCAAATGAAAATGAAATTTTTCAAAACTTTTTTTTTTTTAAACCAAACCATTTTGTTTCTCTACTGCTTGCAAACGTTTTATAATGGCAACGATTTTACTTGACATTATTTCCTCTGAGTACTTGGGAGATTCCATTGTATTAAAAGGAAGAGTGGTTGGGTTAGGTGCATGTGTTGCCTCTGAAGTCACCTCAACATATCCTGATAGAGGGAAGTCTTTCCTGAAAGGATGCCCCTCAAAGCCGTAGTCGGTCAGAATGCGTCGCAGGTCAGGGTGGTTGGCAAAAAATACACCATACATGTCCCAAACCTTCACGTGATAACCACAAACGTGCAGTTTGGTAAATCGGTGATGAGTATGTTTGGCAGTGGCATTGAGTAGTTTTTGACTCACCTCCCGCTCATACCAGTTGGAAGCAAAGAAGACGGGAACAGCAGAATCCACTGGCGTGAGTTCATCCGTGTATGTTTTAACTCGAATACGAGAGTTGTAGCGTAGTGACAGAAAATTGTACACAATCTGAAAACCAACACAAAACACAAAAAACATGTTTTCTTCTAGTTGTGGCACAAATCTAAAGTCATACTGCCTACAGCATGCAGATTGGGAGGGTGGGGGTTTGCTTTCTGATTTTTTAAGTGCAATTTGTATTGACAATTGTCAAAGCAATCAATTGTCAAGCATATTCAGCAATATGCATTGATATTGAATTACTGCTCAGTCCTACTCCTTGCAATATTTGCACGAGAGCGTATCACTGACATTATTATGAGATCTTTGTTTGAAGAAAAAAAAAAAAAAGGTTCATGTTTACGCAAAAAGCAAAATAAAAACATAAAAACTGCTGTACCTCAAAGCGGTTCTGCCTTGTAGGAATGTCGACAGCTGTTAGGTCGATCATGTTTCTGAACTGAGCGTTGGTGTGGTCCTTCAGGAATGTCAGCACAGGGATCACGCCATCAGGATGGATCATCACCTCCAGCTCATTAAAAGACGTCACCTAAACACACACTTTCGCTTTTCAGAACACTACTGAACTGGGCTGTTCAGTCGTACAATTGAACAGATGTCTTTATCTGAGAGCCAAAAGGAAGTCTGCACGTTCGGGAGTGTTATTTATTCAGGCTCTGGTATGCCCTGCCCACTGACATCAGAGACACGAGCGCAGTGGAAATATTCAAGAAAGGATTAAATACTTATTTATACACGCGTGCAATTAGTTAAACTACAATTTTACTATGGCTTCTACTATATCTGCTGCCCTCTCCTTCGCAGCTTGGGGAAGGGGTGAGCTGATGACCGAACTAAAAGTTGCTGTCCGGGACGCTCTGAAGTGGACCAGTTCCTCGCTGGCGCTGCCATGATGACCGACAGTGTCTTCCTGGAGCACTTCTTCTGATTAAATAGACTTCTACACTTCTTTATTCCATATCGTTTCGTATTACATTGAGAGCTAAATTTTGCCCACTCGCCACCCATTGTTGCAGCCTGGTCCTATCTGCGGTCCCTTCTTAATGGTTCTCATCTTTCCGCAGTCAGGGTTTTGGGAGTTTTTCTTTGCCCTTCTGGAGGTCAGGGATGTCGTCAATAATTGTGGGCATGTGAAGACCTTTGAAACGTTTCTTTCATTAGGTGCGATATAAATAAATTTGACTTGGCATGTCGGTTTATGGGAGGATTTTCATTATCTGTCTCAACTAAGGGCAGGATTATGACGCCAGCATGTGTGGAGGCCATATGTGTAAAACACTAAGACTTCATCAGTGTCTCATTACATTTGCCCATACAGTATTGTCCCACGTAACCATACTCTTGGATCAGAGTGCATTTACTGTGGCATTGAACAGACCTGAACCTGCTGAACGTATTTGGGCATCATCTCAGCCACATACTCCCCAAACGCTGTCAGCTGGTTATGAGTGACTGCATCCTTAGGCCGCACAGTGGCTGTGGAGAAAAATGCAAAGAAGTTGCAAACTGTTCATACGAGTTCACACATTGTCCTCCAACTTCACTGACAGAACTTGCTCTTTTAATTAAACACTAACGGAATATTTCAAATTAGTTCTGCTTTAAATGCATAATTTGAAAGAATATTTACATCATTTGTATTATAGAACTAATTGTATAACCCCAAACAATACATCTGTTTACAACCAAGTTCTGTTTTTACTGAAGCGAGATAAATACTGCCCCGGCCTTCTTCTGCTACATGACAGCATTAACAATCTCCAAATGCCATATGCTGGGACAACCACAAACTGATGCCCATCTCGAAATCACACTTGCATGTTAAGCGATTTCATAACGCGCTGTCAAAAGCAGTGCGTTCCAGCAGTACTTACGTTTTGTCTCAGCAGTGGAACTCTGCAGTCTACTCTGCTGCAGGAGAAATGAAGACCTTGCAACTGGACACATTAGAAGGCAAAGTAAATACGTGTTTTGTACACATTATTCTCCTAGACTGTAGCACCAGCAAGACGCATTCAACTTTGACATCCTGTGTTCACTAGAATTGAATAGGACAGGAGCGACCTAACACTAACAGCACAACATAATCATAAGCGAATTCAAAATAGATAGATGACTTAACGCGTCATGTTAAGTCAACATGCAGTGCGCAAACGAAAATCATATGAAGCTGGGTTGCTAGCATTAGCTAGCTCGAAGGTCAAACCTCGTGTTATATGGCAGTAATACTTGACTAACATTTACCAGTCGCACACTCAAACCAAAATCCTTTAGTGGCGTTTCGTCTTCAATAACCTATCATTGTGTACTGTTAACTTACTGTTGTAACTGCGTCCGAGACCTCCACGGACAAAGCGAAACAGGGACGCAGCCATGTTGACTCAGTGCTCGCTCTTCTCTTGTGAGTTTAACCTCTATCGCAACCTAGTGGACTGGGTGATGAATGAGTAATAGTCGTGCGAGTCCCAAGTTACTGTGGTGTCAAACAAAACAAAAACAACAAATAAAACACACACGCACGCACGCGCGCGCACACACGCACGCACACGCACACATTTTTTGAATTAAAAGCTATTTCTACTGATTCATGTAAAAGGCTACATTAAACATACATTATCAGATATATTACATTATCAGATACATTAACGCATACTAATGTATCTGATCACACTACTGCAGTTAAATGAACACAATTAGGCAGCAATTCGATATTTTATTCATGAAACAATGGCAGTATTTCAAACTACACACTAAACAATAGGAAACGTGAAAACATTTAAAAAATTGCACTGTTGTGCGTAAAACTGTTGTGTATAAACTATTAAAGGAAATCCCTTTTGAATTCACTCGAGACATTTTGAAAGGTATATATGATTGATGTCCCATTTAATAACTTGAATTACTGCACCTCTCAAAACAAAATATATTTTTCAGACTGCAAAGCAAAAACTATCAGGATAAGAATCTTTCAATACATGTTCATTTTTTGCTGTACAGTATTGGATTAACAACTAAAAATATGACCAATGCAGTAAAACTTTGAAAATGGTGATTTAAAAAAAAAAAAAAAAAGTTCAAAATAATTATGCTCTCTTGCCACAGAGTGTACAAAACGGTACCAAGAGGAGACCAATGCCAAAAGACCAATATTAAGTATGGCCGAGTCAATCTGTCCAGCAGTCGGTGCTTCACCTCTATTGGGAAGGCGCACACACCTGCAGATGGTATTTCCTCAGCATTTCCAACTGGGCCGTATGCACCATAATGTGGGGCCGGATAGACGCCAATTTCAGACATGCTTCCTCAGGGGTCCAACAGTGGAGCTGTCAGCAAACAAAGCAATCAAAATCAAACAACTAACAGGAAAAAAAAAAGACTTCAAGAATAGATAGAAGAATAGAAAGATTTTTTTTTCCATCATACGCCCTGAGTTTTGGAAATGAAATGTCACTATTTGACTACCATACTTTCAGCAGTAGTTGTTGGTAAGATGCTAGTCTGCTGCCTGTGGTCTTCAACAAGGTTTCAAAAACTTCACGTTATCTTTTTAAATGAAATCCTGAAGTGTGCGGTTTACATCAAAGTTGTGTTTTCAAGACACACACATAACCCATACTTGTTTACAAATTGAAACATACGTAGTCTCCATGATGATGATGATGATTACTGTTTGTATCCAAATATAGAGGCCATAAGCACAAAATAATCTAATTAAAAACTGAGAAAAAGAAAAATTCCTCACTGTTAGGGTTTTCCAGGTTATCTTGATCATAGGATTATGTTGGAATGCAACAGGTAATAAATACCTTACCTTGTCCTCCTTATCACAAGATCGTAAAACATCCCCTGAGATGTTTAGACTAGAGGACAAGGGCTTTCTATTCAGCCCACTCATACCCCCACTCTGTTTCTCTTAATAAATATTCTCTTGCAGGAAGGAGAGTCCAGAGGTCTATTCGAAGATTGCTGCACGCACAGCGACGAATGGACTCTCCACCTGCAGGTGTCTAAAAGAACTTGCTTGTCTACCGTGTGGTTCTTGCAAAATAAGTTGGAGTGAGCAAATCTCTAACATTTTGGTGCCGAAACCCGGGACCTCTCATACCCGCTATCTGGCTGACGAAGGAGGACGTGCTGCATTGTCGACAAGCCAGCGTCCATTAAGAGGACCTGGAGGAGAAAGTCCTGGGAAGAGAATTCTTCGCTGGGCCAGCATCTTAGGTCTGCCTTCGTCTGACAGAGGTGGATTGACGGGACCCGGCAGTGCAACGAACCAGGGGACAAGTAAGTTAAAGGCCTGAAGTTGTGTGATTGTGTTGTTGTGAAACGCGTAAAATGTAGAGGTGCACGAGAGCCAGCTTGGGTTCAAGTCCCAGTGGAATGAACAGGCTAAGAAAAGCAGAGCTTCTTTTTTGTTCTTGGAAGAGGTGCGTAGACTCTTCTTTGTCTGTTCTTCCGAGCTGAGGGATCTGGCTTGGGTTAGAGTCCCAGTGGAAGGAACGTGCTAAGAAACACAGAGCTTCTTTTTTGTTAATCAAAGAAGGGCGTAGATTTTTCTTTGTATGTTTTTCCAAGCCAAAGAACAGCTTGGGTTCAAGTCCCAGTGGAAGAAACGGGCTAAGAAAAACAGAGCTTCTTTTTCTTAATTGAAGAAGGGCGTAGATTTTTTCTTTTGTCCGTTTTTCCAAAGCTGTTTGGGAGGGTTTTACACCCATCCCTGGATAGGCCTAAAAAAGCGCTGGAGTTTGTGTGATTGAGTGTGTGACTGGTAGGATAAATTGACTAAAAAGCAGTTCTAGCGTTGATCCACGGCAATAAAACAGGCTAGTAATCTGTTGAAAGGTCAATTTAAACCTGCATTGAGGATCCTCAAAGAAAAAAAAAATTTGAAAAAAATTGTAAAACCTTAAACTACCGTATTTTCCGGACTATAAGTCGCTCCGGAGTATAAGTCGCACCAGCCATAAAATGCCCCAAAAAGTGAAAAAAACATAAATCGCTCCGGAGTATAAGTCGCATTTTGGGGGGCAATTTATTCGACAAAATCCCACACCAAAAACAGTCATGAACAAGCAACAACAGGCTAAACAATAGCAACAACAGGCTAAACGATAGGTATGCTAACGTGACAAATACAAACAAAGACGTAACATATAGAGTGATTAAGGACAACTATTACATGAATAACATGTTCATAAAACCATCGGTGTCACTCCAATTCATTAAATAGCAACAACAGGCTAAACGATAGGTATGCTAACGTGACAAACACAAACAAAGAGCTGAGAACGGGCCAAATAATAATAAATAATAATAATAAATATAAGAGGAGCAAAAATAGAGCAAGTGTACATACAGCAGTGGACTTGGATATGGTGCTTTAAAGTGTTAATTGCTTTATTTGATGTTTTCTCTATTTTTTATGTTTTGAATATGTTCAAGATAAAGATATAAAAGCATGTGAAGTGATCAACTATACTAAAAATAACATGGGAAGTGGTCAACTATACTTGTAAGTAAGTGATGTCTTAATGCTCAAGTGAAAATTTGTGAAATAAAACATATATAAGTCGCTCCTGAGTATAAGTCGCCCCCCCACCCAAACTATGGGAAAAAAAGCGCGACTTATATTCCGGAAATTACGGTACTAAAATTAAGATGGGAAATAAGAACGGTACATCTCTTGCTCTGCTCTTCTTTAAAACGAGAAGTTCATGGCAAGTAGATTTCTTAATTGTATGCAATAGATGCTAGAGTGGAAGAAAATGTATGGAGTACAAGGAAATTTGAAATGTGGAAGAAGTGGTAGAAGTGCTAGAGTGTGGTTGAAATCTTCACAAAGAGATGAGAACGAATTCAAGAGACAAAAGCTAGAAAGATGAAAACTGATGCGGTCACAAGTGTTTGTCAGACCAGGAGACAATAAGGCCCCTGTGAGCAGGTGCAAGGCCGCAGCTCAAGCCGCGGCTCAAGCAAGGGGCAAGAGAAGTTTCCGGTCCTATGCAAATCATGTATCGAAATTTAAAAGATCTGAAACCTCTCCCATATGACAGCAAAACATGTCATTGTCAGGTTATCAAAAATCTTTTTAGATTGTTAGAGCCCATGTCCACACAAGAAGTATGACAATGCTGTTTTTAGGCCCAATTACAAATGAATAGGGATCAAATTGTGTTACACTAAAGTTAAAATATGCAAATCAAGTGGTAAAGAAATGCAACTTGCTTCTAGAAGATAAATAAATAAAATTAGAATGTGCTGTCCTCGTGTGCATGGGAGGGACCAGCTCATGATCGACCACAGGAAATGGCCAGCCTGTGACGAATCATTGTTGCTGAGACCTACCTTCCGCACGCGAGAGCTGTGCATGTGTGTGCGTATGTGTTAAGTTGATGAAGATTGGCTAAACTTTTAGTATAAAGAAATTTGCTAGACTGTTTTCTATTCAATTTACACCGCAGAACAGAAACAATTTTGACAGATAAAAATGAAAGAAAAAGAGAGAAATCTGTTTGCGAGCAGAAACTAATCCACACTAGTGCATGTTAGTGTCAAGCCCTCATGAGAAATTCGGAGTTAACAAAACAACAGAACATGCTTTCAGGAATTGGAAGAAGCTAAATTGTGAATTTAAGATTTTGCAATGCTACATTTAATAGGAATAATTGATTGGTTGTGTTATAAGATTATGCAAAATTCTAAATGCAAGCTAAATCTGAGAGATTGAGTTCTTCAAATTTAAAAACAAAGAAAACATTTAGATTAATTTGCCAGTTGTTTGTTTTAGTTAAGTTTTTTTGAATTGGTGGATTGTTCTACCAGGAAACCTGAGTTGAAAATGATATATGAATGTTGTGTGGTGAGCTTGGATGAATTGGGACCAATGTGATGGGAAGACTCCTTTTTGGAGACTGTGTGAGATGCATATGATGAGCATTGATGAATGAAAGGTTGAATGGTTGAAGTCGTTGGCGACTACTATAGAAAATTAGTAGAGCGTCTTTGATGAAAGAGTGATTTTGAGTAGGTTGAATGTTAGAAAGAAACACGTAGCTTTTGGATTGATAATTAACTAGAGAAAAAAACTGGAGAACCAGTAACACATGTAGAAGATGTGTGAACTGAGAAATTGAGAAGCGTTTTGGAAAGAAAGTCAAATTAAATGATGATGGAATCGTATGTAGTAAAGAACGCATTCTCCCAAAAAGTTGGTCAAGGTGTGAGGCATGGGCGTTGCCAAGCCTCAAAAGGGGGGAGTGAGTAGGACAGATAGTGGAAGATAGTAATAATACAACACTTTATGACAATGAATTTTCGAATACATTTGGTGTTATATTGTGGTAATTTTTTTGTTCTGGTGTAGATAGGTTAGCAACACGAGAGATTTAGAGGTTCAAAAGAAAGACAGTTAAAAGAAAACATTTTTGATTTGGACAATTGCAGGCTAACAGGAACATGAGAACGATAAGAACTACGAGGTGGGATCCAATTTCATTGGGGAGATTGAGAATTCACAGCACCATACTCTAAGTCACATTTTTGAGCAAGCATGACAATAACATGTGAGAGGTCAAGACATACAGATCAGGGCTTGATGTGGAAAGCAGACCTCGATGAGTTGATTTTCAATAATGATACTGTCCGATTAAATTGGAACTATAGATAAAATGTAGCTCAAAAATAGGATGAGTTGCAGGATTTACGATATAAAAACGAGACCGCTGTTATTAGGAGAAGTTGAAGTTTGGTAAATACATGTTACCAGCAAATTGATGGAAGCAGCTACATTTGGAGATAGTCTTACAAGTTTGACGTCCCAGCCTGTCATTCTCAGTGTCAGGGCCCCTGAAACCCAATCCGAGTCTTCGCCTGCAGCCGTGAACAACTACAAAATGGTGCCTGGCTCTGAAGCACCTTTGACCTTTGGCGAAGGACAAGAAAAGACTGCTGTCGTGCTTGGAGAAGGACAAGTACACTCCGGAGGACAGACAACATCCTCGGGGACGAGAAAAGACAGTGAAAAGCGGAGGAACTCACAATGATGAAAATTGACTCATTTAAACAATGGACTCATTCAAGTGTGATGGATGGGGTCGCTCTGAAGCAACAACAAAAGAACACCAACTTGAGAGGGTGAAGTGCAGCAAAAAGATATGGACTTGGAGTGTCCGACAACCAAATCGCACTCCTTGCTACGGCGTTACCAAATATGGTGAAGCTTGGTTCAAAGTGGAAGGGAGGTTCATTGTGCACTGAGTTTGACAGAACTGAGGAGATTTGATAAATAAATAAATAAAAATTTGAAAAATACGTAGGGCTACAAAGAAAAGCATTATAATCAGAGATTGAACGGATTTGGATAAAACAAATAGGCTAAAACGGTAGGAAACAAGAGCAAGATCTGATATTTTGGCTCATCAAGCTTAAAATGTAGAGGTCGAGTTATATAAATTTTAGAACAGGACATTTGGCAGTCAGGAGGAAGCTAGGTTGCTTAATGTACCTACTCAATACAATAGTAAGGTTTTTTGTTCCACAGTGGAGGTTGGATGGTCAGAAAGTTAGGTACGTTCAATTTTTGACATTCACACAATCATGCATAGGAGTCACAAGGCGACAGTTAACAAGACAATGACTGCAATAGGGGCCACCTACGACTGCACCGACATGAAAAAGTAGAAGCGAGAGAGCAGAGTATGGGATTATATGCTAAAACGTCTGCTATACAGTTACCGATAGGAGATTGTATCAAAAGAAGCTACATGAGAGATGGATTAGAATCCCTTTGTCTGTGTGTTCTGTTTGTGAGTAATCTCTGTAAAATTGTGACAGTCTTGTTGTCGTTCGTCTGAACTTTGTATGCCGTTTTGTGTATGTGTGCGTGCAGATGTGTGTGTGTGTGTGTGTGTTCACACCCTGTGTGGGTGCGAGCGTGTGAGGAGAAAGAAGGCATGGGTAAGACAATCTCTTTTAAACCAGGAGGCAATAAATGGGAACGCCACTGTCATAAATAGTTTTTGGTTAAAGGGAATCATTAGGAGGTGTTCAAACTCTTCCCGCAAACACTCCTATTTGCCAGTTAAATGGGCACGACAATTGACTACGAGAGTTGCAAACAACAGATGAAGAGCAGTCCTTGGCAGATTATATGATCAGGACGCTCAAACTGTGTCAAAGACAAATTTACTGCCGCTTGATCTTTCCTCCTCACAGGTCGACAACCCCATCAATCCAGGAGACTGGGTCTACATCGAGGTCATCAAAAGAAGGAACTGGGCCAGCCACGACGGGAGGGACCATTCCAAGTCTTGCTGACTACACATGTTGCATCCAAGGTTGCAGGACCCACAAATGCATTAACGACGACTGCTCTCCAGGAGGAAACTGCATGGGAGCTTTGGACATCACCGCTGTGTGCCAGGATGAGAGAGCCGTTTTCAAGGTGTAAGGGCTCTACTACCAACATGGCTGCACCATCGGATGGGACCTACTTCATCCAGAAGTTCAGAAGCACTGCCTCACCTGCATCCTATGAGTGCACGTGCCTGTTCAGTACGGATCATGGTTTTGTGGTCACGAGAGTTGTCCGATGCTGCCTGCCAACTGGACACGAGTGTGTGCGCCAGTGTGTGTGACAGACCTCACCTACAGACTAGAACATCAGCAGCTGACGAAAACGCGAGCACATATACAACTTCTTAGACGTGACAGATGTGATAATGATAATGAGACGTGGATTGCGTAGATGCTGTTCTGTTGAGCATGTATTACGGAAACTTGTTGATTTGACCATCAAATATGCTTTCTTTGTTTTTCTTTTTGTTTTTATTGATAGCATTCTGGTCGCCTTAAGGCAAAGGGACCGTGTAAGAATTTTCCTGCTAATAACATCTGGCCAGCAGGTTTTTCGCTTACACAATAAGTTTGATCTGGGGTATTAAGGTAATGCCTCATCTTCACTGGAAAGTGTTGCTATCATTGTTTGTTGTTTTTATTTTTCCTATTCTTCTTTCTTCATTATACATATATATGTGTTTTTTTTCTTACTTGTCTTTGTTGTTTGGGGTAGCATAATCATATGATAAAACAGGAGGGAGATGTTAGGGTTTTCCAGGTTATCTTTATCATAGGATTATGTTGGAATGCAACAGGTAATAAATACCTTACCTTGTCCTCCTTATTACAAGATCGTAAAACATCCCCTGAGATGTTTAGACTAGAGGACAAGGGCTTTCTATTCAGCCCACTCATACCCCCACTCTGTTTCTCTTAATAAATATTCTCTTGCAGGAAGGAGAGTCCAGAGGTCTATTCGAACATCGCTGCACGCACAGCGACGAATGGACTCTCCACCTGCAGGTGTCTAAAAGAACTTGCTTGTCTACCGTGTGGTTCTTGCAAAATAAGTTGGAGTGAGCAAATCTCTAACATTAACACTCACCATTATTCCTGTGTTTAGTCATAGTCATGCATACTGGTGGGGGCACAAACTATTTGTTTTTGAGTGTCCCTATTACCACTTTTTTAAATTTGAGCAGAAACATGTATTACCTTAAAAATCTTCAATTTGTAAACAAAAATGCAAAAAGAAAACTATGAAAGCAAACATATAAACTTCATGTTTTCTCAGATTCATAAGAAATTCTGAACTAACCCGTATGAGGTATGCAGCAGCTAGTGTGGCGCTGCGGGAACGTCCGGCCTTGCAGTGAACATAAACGCTGTTTCCCTTCTCTCTGTGTCTCAAAGCAAACTCGACTCCTCGGTGCAGATTCTCTAAAGTGGGAACACCGATAAGATCCACCGTGCTCAGCCTCAGTTGCTCCACCCCAGCAGCCTGCCACTCCTGCCACACAAGCATGCATTTATATCTAAAAAATTCTTTTGAATATCATGGAAAGGTTCAATACTTTGCCATCACTTATTTCAAAAAGTGAAACTACATATTCCATGCTGCTAATGTGTTGAAATATTTCACATTCTGTGTAAATGACTCTACACTGAGGTCACAAACGTTTGGACAAGGCCTTGGCCTCTGTGCTGAAAGTCGATTGAGTGTTTGAATAAATGAAAAGCATAAAAAAAAACCGACTTGCTTTTCAGTGTTTAGCTGCTACAATACAGGTGGGAAAGAAGTCTCTGGGTCGGAAGATTCTCTCACAACGTAAAGCGTTTCGAATTATTACAGCTTCGATGTCGATCGGATTTTGAATGAATCCATTTCTGGGAGGAGACGGGTAGAAACTCTCTCTTGTGGTAAACCTGCCAGCAAGCAGGTTATGTTCACATATTAAGTTACCGCAGTAACTGACCCAGAGTTTAAGTTACCTCTCTTTCTGGAATGGATAAGTCAGAGTTTCCCCTCATTTTAGGGTTAACTTACTCAGAGTTTTCACATAACCCGCTTTCTGGTTCACAACTCACAAAATAAACACAGGGATTGTTAAACTTTGCATTCAGGCAGAACAGCCCTTGTGTCAACCTCTTACATGCCCCAAGATAAACACAGTCCTTTTGAGTGTCATTTGTGTTCCTTCAACTAACAAATAAGACTTTTTGATGAACTCACCTCCGCAGAGTTACAAAAGTATTTGGTCTCATAGTTCTCATTCATTGTTATAACTCCTCTGACGTTTTCAGAATCCACCAACTGAAAGACAAAGAAAATTCACTTTTTCAGAAAGATATTTCTACTGTTGTAAATTTGTGATAACCGCTAAATGTATGCAAATACACTAAAACCGTACAGACTCCTGTAGACTAAATACTTGCCCTTACAGCCAAGAGTTGAATAAAAATATATACAATATTATTTATTTTTATTAAATACGAAGTCACTCAGTAGGCATTTTCGATAATCTGATGGCTGGAACTGGGGTCTGTGAGAAACATAAAATCGCTACAATTTGAAAAGGCCAGCATAGTGTACAGTATTTTGTATTTGCTAGGTTTGCCTCTACAGGATGCAGTACGGAATTATTTCCGCACATCTATCTATCTATCTATCTATCTATCTATCTATCTATCTATCTATCTATCTATCTATCTATCTATCTATCTATCTATCTATCTATCTAGTGAAGTCCAGTTACAGAAAAATAGAGGATTAATTACTTTATAGTAAAAGAGAAGCCATACCTGTTTGGTCATGGATCTGAAGGGCAGTGCTCCAAGCAGGACCGTTTCATCCACACGGTCAAACCACCTCCGTGAAGACACCTTCTCCATGATGACATTATAGGCGAGTGTAGGGTAAAAGAACAGCCTTGCTAAAACTGCAGACATGATTAAATTACTCGGTCTGAAAGTGATTTTCTTCAACCCGGTGTATTTCGGCAGCACACACGAGACACATTTGAGTGATGCATTAATGTTGAGACGGTGGCCCGCCCCCACTTTGTTGTTCCGGTTGTAGTTGAACTTCCGGGTAGCCCCTGCAAAATAAAGATCATTTGGTCTTATTTTTCTTATTGTTTGATTAAAAATCTAAAATACTTTTTATGAAAGCTTGTCATAAAAAAGGAACCTTCGTGATTTTGAAGTGAAGTGTGACATTTTAAAACTGTTATCATTAGTGTTTAAGTTGCAATGGGTTTTAACATTATTTAGAAAGAAATTAGGTCAGATAAGAACGCTTGACAAGTTGACACCGAATTTAATTACAAAGAAATGGCGTAAAGATAATGTCACTAAAAATAATTTGTTTTTGCTCATGCATTTGGTTGCTGACAAAGCTAAATTATAAACGCTATCATGGAGCACAAATAAAACACCCCCAGAGGCTTGTACAGTTAAGTGCACTCAAGTCCCACTTTGTTCCTGATTTAAAAAAAAAAAAAAAAAAAAAAAAAAAAAAGATGTAGTAGAGGGAAAATAAATAGTCATACACAAGGAAGTGTTCTATTGTCATTTGCTCCGTAATTTATTTCCACCACATTCACCTCACATTTCAGAGATGCAGGGTTCGATTCCAGCTCCGGCCATCCTGTGTGGAGTTTGCATGTTCTCCCTATGCCTGCGTGGATTTCCTCTGGGTACTCAGGTTTCCTCCCACATTCCAAAGCCATGCATGGTTGGTCGGTTGACCACTTCAAATTGGCCATAGGTGTGACTGGCTGCCAGTTCAGGGTGACCCCTTAATTTTTAGTCTTAAAAATAAGACTGTTGGGATAGGCCCCAGTACGCCCACAACCCTTGTGAGCATAAGCTGTTTGGAAGATGAACGAATGACGTGAAATACTGTTAGTTCATGTATACAAAGTGAGACACATCTTTTATATTTTGACGATGGTTTACAGGTCACTTTAACTATTCTGTCATTTGTAAAAGCACTGTTATAGGACATATTTACATTTTAATAGGCTATTCAGCTTGTCCAAAAAACAACATTAGGAAAAGAAACAAAACAGTAGGTAAAAAAAAAAATTAATACATGTACACACGTTCATTCATAGATTGCAAACAGTTGGGAAAAATTCAAATGGAACAGTGTGTATAACTCCAGAATGAATTGGGAAAATTTTTACAAAAAAGTGCGAATATTTATACATTTGATTTGTAACCTTTACATTGCACAATTTCACAAAGTTCATTACTTAAACTTCAGTTTGTAAAATAAAATAACACCAACAGTAAAAAGACAAGGTAGCGTTACTATAACTTATGTTTCTCTGTTGACAGTGACAGACTAGGCAAACGTGTATGATAGCAGGGCTACTAATTAACCACATTAACTTCACTTAATGAAATAGTGCCACAATATATTGAGAAATGTGTATAAAGTTAAAAATAAGAAGAAACAAAAACAAACATTTTTAAAATTGGGTGAACTTCTAACGGAAAAAACACTAAACACTGGTGGAGTCCATCAAAGTAAAACATAATTGCGTATTTATAGTGGAGGTATCATGTCCAAAGGTGAGAGGTCAAAGTTTGGTGATGGTAGAGTTCAGGATGTGCTGCTGGATCTTTGGGTTAGAAGCCTTGGACAAGTCTCGCTGTCAAAAAGGCAAAACAAGACAATATTTAGAACCAAGAAAGAAACAAGTCATTATCATGCCCCTTTTTCTGTTGCAAGGACTGTACAGTGTGATCTTAAAAGGTCTTTATGTATTTGCTGGCTGACTGATGAGTTAATCTGGAGGCAGCATTTATTGCCACACATCTCGAAACAAAGTTAGATAGAATAATAAACACTGGAGGGTAAGTTAAAGTGGACTCATAGTCCAAGCATTAAAAACTAACCCTTTATAATTAATTGTACATCCTCACTTGTGAGACGTTTTACACATTGTACTTGGTTTGGAGGCAGGGCACTCAATGGAATGGCAGTGGCACAACAATCTTGACATACAGTATATGGCGCTGGTTGCAAAGTGACTAAATGGGAAATACCATACAAGCCTCATGCCTTTTTCTGCTGGTCTGAACGTAAAGTTGGCCACAATTTAGCAAAATGGATTTGTCGCCACTGTTACCACATCAAGCCTGTAATAATGGCACTGCAGGATCTGGGGGAGATTTCATTCTGCTGTGAGCTACAGCTGTATGAAGACTGCTTCGAGGTGTACTTTGGGCAAGAAACATTTTGATGGCCTGTTGGAGCATTTGAGCCAAGGCACGAGAGACAACCTTTGCCAACTTTCTTGACCTCAAAACACGAATACACAAATAAATCAATATCCTCCTTCAAGCTGTTTTCACCGAGTCACTGATATCAGCCACAATCTGGCATACTGTGACGTCATCACCGTGCATTAAGGTTAATTAAGTTAGGACTTTTTTTGTTTTGTTTAATGTCTGACTGTTGCAGTTAAGTGAACTACTGCATTGTTTTTACACTGACAGTTGAGAATGTTAAAAAGCTTCAGACAATCTCTATACACTTGATGCAAAATACAACACTGTATTTTAACAATATTATTCGGTAGTGTAAGAACCGTATGTCGTTTTTCAAGACATGGTATTATTACAGCATGCCAGATGAAGGATATTTTTCAGACAAAAGAGCATGCTTTAATTGACAGATATGAGATGTACATACTCAAATGGATTTGTTGGAGTCACTCAAAGAATGACAAGAGCGTTAGAGGAAAGAAGAAAAAAAACATTAAGACAACAGTCAATTACCACAAACTCCGAATACGTGCTGGCAACAGAGTGAAGGCTGATGTCACACTGCCGATGAGGGGAGGCCACCAACACACCACCTACAGGGGTCCCCCTTAAATGGGTGTCATTCTCTTTGTTACAGTTCTTCACAAGTGGATGGGGAGGTTTACCACCAGTCCTTTGTGCAGGACCCTGGAAGCGACACATTCACCAGTCAGTCACATAAGAGACGCCGTTCGGGACATATTGCATGTCAGGATTAAATCTTAATCAGTGAAACACTACCACACACGCCACTGAATTCTGCATGCTAGTCTAGTTTTAGAAAATAAAAACTAATGACATTTTAGGAAATTGTATTTTGGACTCTTTTCAACAATGCCATTCTATTTAACCCTGTCAATATTGCATAAATCCCAAAGGAAGCAAAGCCAAATCCAATTGGTGCCTCATAGCCAGAAAATACATCCATTTCAGACATGGAGACTGTGATTTGAATTATGTTCTACAACATATTTTCCACACTTTATGCTTCATCTTTTAAACGCGATTAAATTATTGTCAATACTGTTTCTCAAAATAACTGCAGCTTCACGGCAGTCACTCTCCCTCCCAAGCGGTCTGTGCGCCTGTCTGCGCGGAGCGCATGATGACGACCAAATCGGACACTGACCTGGCTGCTCAGACTGCGCTCGCATTGCAAAAAATCCGAAACATATCCGATCTAGGACTACATATAAAAGTAGCCCATTTCGGATTTAAAAACAAAAATCTGAATTGTAATTTTTGTACTTAAAAAAAATCTATTGGCCCCCGGGCCCCTTCAATTTATCAAATCTGGCCCTCCTTGCAAAAAGTTTGGACACCCCTGCACTACACTAACCCGGAGGAGAACATGCCGAGCCAAACCAAAGTGAACCGCGATTACGCATTAATCTCCTGTTGCATTGTGGTCCAGTACACAATACTAAAGTTTTGTAAACCCTCCCCAATACTTTAACGCTACATAAACCTTTTCCTTAATAACCATTCTCACACTGTTCTGTGTATGTATTGTACCTTTACAGTAAATAAAATAAACACGTGAGATTGTCATGTACTCCCCATGCACCGATTGGAGCTTCTTCCCTTGCGCGTGGCCGAATACCACCTCCTGCGCTTGAACTCAGACACATCCGCAGTGACGCACATTGCTCAGAGGCACGCCCGCACTGTCAGCGCTCATTGCCACTGTCGCAACTCCTTTTGCACGCCGGTGCTTTAACTTCGCGCATAGCTGGCTGACGCGCTTCTCGCGCTTGTCCGCAGTGACGCACATTGCTTCGAGTGACACCTGGCACTATTAGCATGTATTTAAACGCCGTCCTCCAGTCACTCATAAATTTGCGAAATATGGAATCCGCTATAGGTGAAGCACAAAGTGGCGACGGGTTACTGTAACTAAATATCAGATACAGGTTGCATTTGGGCAAAAAAAGAAATGAGGTGCAGTGTGAACAGATTGTTTTCCAGCACCTGCATTTTTATAAAAAATAAAATCTCAATTCTTTCCACCAACCTTGTTAGGAGTTAAAGGCGTCCTTGGCCGTGGCCGTGCCACCGGTGAACGACAGACAGTTCCACTAAAGGCAGAACGCATCGTGCTGTTGGGTGTAGCCATAGAAGTACTGGATGTGGCATTCTGAGAATGAGAGGCAAAAGAATATTACTGATTAAAAAAACAAATGACCACTAAGCTAATACCACAACAGAAGCACTGGAGGAAAACATATGCTTTTTTTTTTTTTTTTTTTACCATCCCTCGTGATTTGTAAGGTTTAAGGTGGCCCAGCATTCTGCGCTTGGTGGTTTGTACAGCTGTTCCATACAACATATCCTCCTCAGTCTGCTTGCTCTTCTTCAGTTGCTGTTCCAAATTTGGAAAGAAGAATGTTAAATCATGCAGAAGCAAATCAGTTTCGCATATAGTCAACATGCTTACCCTTTCTAATTTTTCTCTTTCCTTCTCTGCAAGATGCAGCTCCCACTGTTCCTCCACATACTGAAGAAACTTTTGGCCATTGACCAAAAACTCACTGCCCTGCTCACTTTCCCACGCATCAATCTGGGCTTTGAGTTTCTTTTCCAACTTAATAAAACAAACTTGGTTTATTATTATTATTATCAAATATTCAAAATTTTAGCTTTGGTAGTTCTTACCTTTGGCAGCATTTTATGCAACTCAGCCCTCTGTTTCTCCTCTTTGAGCAGATTCCCACCTCTGTTAGTAAATCTCGATGGATCTGATGTTTTTTTCTGAAATAAAAATTAAACTTTTTATCTAAATGCCTTGCAACCATTGTGTTTCTACAACTTTTGAGTGAAATAAAACTATTTTCAAACTGAAATGAACTAATGTGGTTCAGAGCAAAGCAACAGTTTTAGCTGCACTCACAATTACTTTTTTTCCTCATTTTTCAACATTCAAGAAGACTCACTTCTAACTCCAGGAAGAGTCTCCAGCTTTCTTCCCACTGGTGAACACCATCAAAAAGCTCTTTGTGATCCTCGTAATACTTCTTCAAACGCTGAATCTCAGCATCATGCACACTCAGAAGCTCCTCAGAGAAATCCTCTAACGTATCAAGTTTTACATTTAGCACAAAAAAAAAAACAACAACAAAGAACAACTTGTACCAACGACCAATATTTTTTTACTGACTGGGAAAAAGTCAACTCACCGCTGAAATATGGGGAAAACGACTGCCGTTGCTCATTACTTAAGAAGCACTTCTCCCAAAACACAGCGATCTCAGAGCGGATGACTTCTGTGACTCTGTGAATGTTATGTAGTTTTAGTTCTTCCAGATGATTTATTTCCGCTTGCAACTGAAATGGGAAACAAATGCATTAAAAAAAAAAAAATAAATAAATAAATAAAAAGCAAAACTAATACAGTATTACAATCACACAACAAAAATATAAATGGATAGTAAGAATGACATTTTACCGCCTTCATGTTGCGCTTCTTGGACATGACCATGTGTTCATCGAAAGCTTGTCTCTCCTCCTGGGACACCTGCAATATATCCCACAGCTTCTGGATCTTCTCTCGAAGAGCCTCACATGCTGCCTCGTTCTCTGCCTTGTGCTGCTCCAGCTGCAACCCATCCGTTACATCAGCCATCGCTCAGGTTGTTTTGGGTAGCTTCTAAATTCCAATCTGTTTTGAAGTGATTGAAGGCCATCTAAAAGCAGGCATTCTCACAAACTTTTCCTCAGCTCCCCGTCCAGTGCATAATGGTAGGAAGGTTTTCACAACCCCTGCGACAGTAGTAGTGGCGAGACACTGCCAGTGTGTCATCACTGAGGTCACCAAGAGCCCAAATATCTGACGCCATTCAAGTTGCAACGGGCAACAGATGTGCGAAAAAGCAGTTTGGACAGGGCAAGCTCTCACTTTGGTGAGTTCTGTCTGAAAGGGCTTAGTGAATTGTCATCAATTTGCAATGCAGACAGGGTGGTGGCAGCTTATTATTAACAGGTTGGACAGCATTCAGAGAGCTCATTTGCAAAACATTGCGCAAGATTCAAACTAAAGGCAATGCCTATACGAGGCATAAAACAGTCCCATCAATGACACGTTCAATGAGAATTTATGTCCTTGAATTTAAAATGAAGTGATCAGGCCAGATTGATTTAAATGCCTTCATAGGGGATCTGTGTAGTAGTGCAGGAGTAATGCCACACAACACACAACAGTAATCAGGTGTTGTTTTGACACAATTCAATTGAAGTAAGGTCAAGTGTTTTGAACTTGATGAAGGAATTGGATTTGCATTTTCCGGCTCAGTCTTAAGCATAGGCACGTGTAAAGGAGACCAGGAAAACCCATCTCACCTGACAAAGAAGCAGTTTGAGTGAGGTAATATTATCACGAGACAGGCAAAAAGTGTCCTCATCCTCGCAGACAACATCCTTCTCAAAGCTGGTCTCTGGAATGTGATCCAGATCGTTCATGCACAAGATGATCTGCTTCTTGAGGCCCACGAACTCAGCATACCGGTTTGTCTGTCCATAGAGGAAATGGGAAAACACTGAAGAAATGACATTTGGTTTGGTGAGTGTATTCATTTAATTCTCATTGTCGTCGTTTTCTTCAAGCATTACGTGATTTGTCTCAATATGCAGAAGATACTTGTCTGTCAAGCTGAGTAGGTCTGTGTGTGCGTGCTGTCATCAATTGAAGATTTCAGGAAATGATGGATGGAAATAGTGCAACAGAGCACCTACCTTCTCTGCATTCTGGTTAGTAATATGTTGTTGAAAGCTCTCCAGTTGGTCCAATGTGGGAACAGAATGTGGGGAGATATCAAATGGAATGGAGCACAGGATGTCACAAAGCTCCTGGTCCTCCTCAAGCAGAGCCTTCAGCTGTTGCATGCGGCGAGTCTTCTCCTTTAGCAGGTCCTCGACTTGCGTACGAAGGGTCTTCTCCTGAAGGAGCATGCTAAGACCAACCTGATCCTGAATCAACATAGAGAAATTAAAAGAACATATTCATTGTACAAAATGTGAAGTTTCGTCAAATTATCGTTAGTTTTCTTTTTTGAGAGATTTCCTTTTTCAGACTAAACCACACACACCTACATAGAACCTGAAACAAAACTAACTTAGCACTGTGAATCTTCTAAATTAGGGTCCAGCTTCTTGGAATGAATTGTGTTTGAGCTTAAGGTTCGTACTGTACTGTACTGTACAACAAACTGCCTGGAGTGAAATATTACATAGCGATGTAATCAGTTTGGTATGAACAATTTGCTGACTGTAACACAGTATGTATTAGTGAACATTTTTAAGACATTGACAGTTGACACTGACTTGACACATTGGAATCTGAAGTTCATGACAGAGCTTCTCCACTTCAGTTTTGCAGTTCTGAATGCTGCTTATAACTCTGTTCCTCAGGGATTCTTCTTCTTTGATCATCATTTTGAGTAAGTCCTGGAGGACAGAATTATCACTTAGTTAACCGAATTGAAATCAATACACTTGAGCCAAACAACAAATTATTTGCTAAAGATTAACTTTCAAAAGTATGACAACTTGTATAGTGTATTACTGTATTACATAGCAGCAGGATTAGAAAAAAATGAGTGAGGAACTCCAATTCGGGAGTTCACCCTATTCTAGACAAGCACACTTACTATCCATTTTGAGTAGCTGGCTCAAAACCTGTCTATTTCTTGGCCTTGAACACCTTGAAATTATGACCACTGCACTTACCCAAAAGTGATATAAGTAAGTAGTTAATAGGGTTGAGTGCAAACACCTATCAATCGTCATCTTACGTCAGACACCATTTGGTATACTCAGTTTATGCAGTATTGCAAAAAGAGAATACTCAGTCTGGTCTGGAAATGTACCACACTACCACAGTCAATAGCACAGGTGTCAAACTCAAGGCCCGGGGGCCAGATACGGCCCGCCACATCATTTTATGTGGCCCGCGAAGACAAATTGTGCATCAAATTCGTGTGTCATTACTAGAATTGCAAATTGTATTCACTTTTAATAATACCTTTTTTTTTTTTAAGTATTTGACCAGTTTTTACGCGTCTGATTTGAAAACGAGTTATTTGTCAGTTTGTTTTGTACCTTTTACTGTATGTAATATGAGGTGCTCATACATTTATTTGGGTTGACAGTCATAATGGCCCTCCGAAAGAAGCTATGACTACAATGCGGCCCGCGAAAAAAATGAGTTTGACACCCCTGGCTCAAGCGTAATGAATTCTAAAAAGAAACATTGGTGCAGTTCGAACTTTTAAACTCCAGCTACGATAATTAATACGTAAACAAAAAGCTCAAAGCGTCGTTCAAAAAGAAATATTGTGCGGTGTAGGCACCGAGACGAATTTACTCATCCCATTAGAATATTGCAGGTGCACCTCAAGTTTTAAGCGAGTATACATGATGATTGCACCCTGAATAACATTCAAAGTGCAGTTTCGATAAGCTGTAATAAGCCTCACCTCGATGTGTTTCTTGACAGCATTAGTTCTCTGTAGCCTTTGGTCTTCTGGTATGCCAATCTCCTCCCAAATGTCCTTCAGGTAGACCAAGGCTTTGGTGAGGCATGACACAGACTCCGCTGCTAATACCTCACTGCATAAACGACAGCATTTAGTTACGAAGACTACAATTGCTTTAAATCACTGAAAGAGGATTCAAACAAATGCTGTGTTCGGTGCATTGGCCCGAAACCGTTTAACATATTTTATAAACACGTTACGGCTTGTTCGATACCAGTACAAAAATGTAAAATTAAAACCATACCTTTTTCTCATTGTTAACGGCGTTGCGACTGCCCCCGTTCGAATAAAAGAGATGAAAATGCTTCAAAGAAAGGAAAATACTGATCAACTCTGGGACTCGCCTTCAATCGTCCGTTTGTCTCTGTCGTTCAAAACACGCACCGTGCAGAGTTCTGCTCTCCGATTGGCTCGTTCAGAAATGACGCGCACGTTGAGTTTCACATGAACGGCCGATAGCGCCGTGACATTCGCAAGCACTTCACGCGTTGCACCGCCCACCCCAAATATTTCCACTTAATCTGGATTTCAAACAAGCACACAACAAATTTTTAATGACCAGTCATTCTTGACCTGGAACACAAATAAAACGCACAAAATTGTATGTCAATAATTTACTTTTTGTCCCTCTAAATTTGGACAAAGTAAAGGAATCTTACATCAGTGTGGATACGATTATGAGATTTTACTTTAAAATGTTAGCACGTGAGCCTCACTGTGCAGAGGTTGTGTGTTCGATTCCAACTCCAGCCTTCCTGTATGGAGTTTGCATATTCTCACCGTGCCTGTGTTGGTTTCCTCCCACATTCCAAATAAATGCATAGTAGGATTGAGCACTCCATATTGTTTGTAGGTGTGAGCGTGGTGAGTGTGAATGGTTGCTTGTTGGCTGGCGAGCAGTTCAGGGCGTTCCCCCCGACCCCTACCACCCGAAGACGGCTGGGATAGGCTCCAGCGACCCTCATGAGAAAAAGCGGTTCGGATGATGAATAAATGAACTTTTCTAGTCATATTTTAGTATGACAAAAACACAGAGAGACATTCAAAATGACAAAATAACCGTAGATAAAAAAGCATTTATTTGATGTTGCACATCTTAAATCAATTCTTGTCAGCCTATCTCTGATAAGTGAGCAACTATCAGAGTTGGTTGTCAAGTGAGAATAATGTTTGTGAGGTCCATCATGTTGTCCTGACAGGCATCATCATCGGTTGCCCAGCAAGGCCTCCAACATTCTTGAACTGCTTGTAATGGCAGTCGTTACCACGATAAATTTATATCCTGTATGCAAAAAAGGAATCAGTATTAAATTGTGTTAGTGCATATTGCACATCACAGCAAGAACTTATTAAACAGAAATTGCCAGGAGGGTTTCTACTGACAATTAGTAGCTATTCTATTATTTTCGCCAAATTTATTAACTAATCTACTTCTTAGTTCTTACATAATCATGGGTGCAGATGACACGGGGAGGGATGGGTCCCGCACAGTTTCATTAGGTTCACGATCAGTCCCCTTCAACCTTCGCCACGTAAGGTGACAAAAACAAACAGCCAGTAAAACAGAGGACTAATGTTCCTCTTCCATCAGGACGGGCAGGGAGCCTGCATAGCATATGCTGCAACTAACTGATGTGTTTAAGTTCCACCAAAGATGTGGGAATTTCTATTTCTGTCAGATTTTTATGTACTGAATGTACAAGGTCCACGTCTCCCCAGTTCTAAAATCCCATCTGCGCCCCTGATAATAATCATGTGTTAAGATTAGAGTAGATGTCGAGCTTGTTGCAGTGTAAGCTCTATTTCTGTTAAAAGGATCAAGTTTCAAGATTATATTTTAAATGATCAATAATCCTCTTTCAGAGACAACAAAATTCAACAGCAGCAAAAAGGTGGTGCAATAAGAAATTCATGGGACTTGTTTAACATATATTTGATATTAAATTGTTTACCTCTTTCTCTACCAAGAAAACGTAAAGCTGAAATCTCAGAGTAGGTGCACCCCCCAAGGAACATGACGACAACGATGCGTTGCGCCTCATTTTTTGCTCCATTTTTGCCTGACACAAGACAGAAAACTTTTAGGACAAGCCCATTCAAAACCATGGTGCATTCACTGGCACTCTAACTGATAGAGACTTTAAGCCTGAGATGGATATTAAGAACATTAAGAACATCACAGAAGCGATATTATCACCAGAGATGGGCACATTAACCTTTTGCGGGTCCGCCCTCCGTCCTCGACCTGAACACCCTTCCGTCATCGCCGTCCCTCCGTCCTTATTCATAAAATAATCGCCCCTTCGTCCCCACCCGTCCTTGTCATTGAAAAGAGCTTCTGTTACTGATCTGGCAAGAGCCAGATCGGTACGTGAAAATTGAGTACAATATTTCAAGCCAATTGGGCAATGTGGCAACTTGCACAGCCTATCAAATTTTTGTTTTGTCCAATCAATAACCCTTACCAGATGACAATATATAACAAGATTTAGTTGGAGTCAATTTCTTTTCCGTCATTTTTAATCTGTCATAAATAGGATTTCAGAAAAATCCCTTTACTTCACTTGAGTTTCCTTTTGCCACCTCCCTCACGTAGAAACCAAATATCTTCTTTTTAACATTCGCATCTGGTCTGAACATACGGATTACACGAGCGAGCAAAAGCGGAAACAGAAACACTGTCGTTTTATTAAAAACCTCTCATCCTCTGTCTGCAAAATGAATGCTGTCCGCAAAATCTTGGCCGGACGGACCATTCTGTCCCGAAAATGCAATGCCCATCTCTGATTATCACAATTTATATATTCAGATGACTATATACGCAAAGGAAGAAATGATCAGCATTGTAGAAAAATTCAAGAATTACAGATGACTATAAAGTATCACAAACCTCCAACGTTACTTTATTGTATTTGCATGGCAATAAATATAATGTGCAACAGTCAAACTCATGCAATGACTGTTTTTTTGTAAGACAATATTATGATGCCCATATTAATTCCATGTATAATATTGTCTGAAAATATGTAATGTATACCGTAATTTCCGGACTATAAATCGCGTTTTTTTTTCATAGTTTGGGTGGGGGGGGGGGGGCGACTTGTACTCATGTTTTTTTCCCCACAAATTTTTAGTTGATCATTAAGACATCACTTACTTACAAGTATAGTTGACCACTTCCCATGTTATTTTTAGTACAGTTGATCACTTCACATGCTTTTATATCTTTATCTTGAACATACTCAAAACATAAAAAGTAGACAAAACATCAAATAAAGCAATTAACACTTTAAAGCACCATATCCAAGTCCACTGTCTGCTGTATGTACACTTGCTCCATTTTTGCTCCTCTTATATTTATTATTATTATTTATTATTATTTGTTTATTTATCATTTATTCAACACTCTTATTTATTCATTGTTTGTGCCTTCTTGTTTTTTTTTTTGTGTTGCTTGTATGCATATGTGTACTATCTCACCGAGGGATAGTGGGAACGTAATTTCAATCTCTTTGTGTGTCTTGGTACATATATGAAAAAAATAAAGCAGACTTTGACTTTGATAAAACAACCAAATAAACAAAACAAAAAACTACATCTGAAAAAAATTAAATTTTCAGACGAAACTGGATGAGGGCGCTCTAAATTTCACCGTTGGCCGTGACTCATCAACTGGGTGGGCTTAAGAAAAATGGCACCAAAAAGAAACTCATATTTTGCAGGTTACAAACTTCAAGTTGTAAAATATGCAGCTGAAAACAGTAATCGAGCAGCAGAAAGAAAGTTTGGAGAACCGTGATGTACCAAGGGATTACTATTTCAAGTGACGTCAGTGGCGCGGCGCAGCGCGGCGCAGCGTGGTGCGGCGCGGCGGTTGTTTACATGAAGGACAAACGTACCCACGTAAGGACTACCGGCATCATTAGCGGTGATCATTTCTAAGTGACACGGAGAACAAAGAGTTTGAAGGAATTAAGGATTTGGAGTGACATAGAAGGTTTGAATGCACGCCCGGTCCTACTCTACTGAGTCGGGGGCCGGCGCTCGGCCGAGTGGCTGTCCGCGAACGGTGCATGGGGCTCGGACATGGCCATTACGCACGCCCGGTCCTATGCCATGGAGCTCTCGTGTTTGGAAGTCCACGCCGCCACACGCTTGGAAGTTTGTTTCGTTTAATAAAGAGCCGTTTACCAAACCCACGTCTATCCTTGTACTTTGTTAAGGCTACAATATAGTTATATACTAGATCTGTGGAATAAAGACGAGGCTGACGTCAGGGCGCACGCGCGGCGATGTTGACAAAGAACGAGGAATTTGATCGATGGATTTAATGGATTTAAAGTGCACGGATGGTTTGATAATATTATTGCTTATATTATAGTTATTTGAAATATAGTTTATCTATTGTTATATGAGCCTGTGGAATATTTTGAAGTGCAAGCGCCCTCAGCAGTGCGCACCCATTGTTGACAAAGAACGATCGATGGCTTTAATGAAGTGGAGTGACACCGATGATTTTATAAACATGTTATTTATGTAATAGTTGTCTTAAATCACTCTATATGTTACGTCAGGCCCGTTCTCAGCTCCTCATTTGTGTTTGTCACGTTAGCATAACTATCGTTTAGCCTGTTGCTATCGTATCGAACGATCGATGGATTTAATGAATTGGAGTGACACCGATGGTTTTATAAACATGTTATTCATGTAATAGTTGTCCTTAATCACTCTATATGTTACATCAGGCCCATTCTCAGCTCTTTCTTTGTGTTTGTCACGTTAGCATACCTATCGTTTAGCCTGTTGTTGCTGTCGTTTAGCCTGTTGTTGCTCGTTTCTGACTGTTTTTGGTGTGGGATTTTGTCGAATAAATTGCCCCCCAAAATGCGACTTATACTCCGGAGCGACTTATATATGTTTTTTTCACTTTTTGGGGCATTTTATGGCTGGTGCGACTTATACTCCGGAGCGACTTATAGTCCGGAAAATACGGTATGTACATTCAAGGTATATTATTCTTAGGGAATTCACTTCAATATAAATAGCCATGAATAGCGCACAACTTAAAAAAGCAAACAATTGACGACAACCGCAGCTTCATGAAATCCGTTCAATATCTTACCTGTGACAGCAAACTCATTTCCATTTAGCAACCTGGTAACTTCTTCAAGCCCAGTCCAACAATCTCGCTCTAACACCTGTTAATTATGCACAAAATTGGTTTAATCAATTTTGATGCAGTTGAATAATAATAATAAAATAAAAAAAATAAAAAATAAACCCTGCTTATTTACCTGCTCTATGAGCTTGCAGCTCAGTGGGATATAGGCGCCACTGAAGATGTAAGCCATGTCCCTCGGGACATGCAGGTCATACCCTTCATCTGACTTGGGCACCTTTGTGTGAAAGAACAACGTATACGTGCAGGGTCATGACCAAAGAAAAGCAACATGATATCATTGAATATGATGAACATCAAATAAAACTTGATGTTATACCAAATTCAGTTTTCTGCTTAGGGCCCTGAAATTGCTTTTCTTTGCCAAGGATGAAAATGCATCTGTTAGCTTCCCTAGAAAAAGAATAGAAAAAAATAGCAAAATAAAAGAACTCCCCACAGTTGTTATGTCATACTGAATCTTGCAACAGAAAACTTGCCTGCTGTCTTATCGTTGACCAGTTTACCCACTTTGCTCTCCATAACAGCCAGTGTTTCACCTTGCTGTTGCTCAACCAGCAGCCCCGACTGCTTGAGGTTTGCAAATGTGAGCAGGTGGTCCACTCCATAACTCTAAGCCGAGAAGAGATGACTTCACATCACTAAATTAAACTGCTAGTCACAAAACTGTGGGCAAATAGTTAATACTGATGAAGGAAAACATTTTCACCAGATTGAGATTGCAGTTTTAATGACTAATGTCTACAAGCCATTTGATGGGATACAATTATGATTTTCGCTTTTTCAATTTTGCTGCAAATGCTGATTGAATGAACTTTTGCTCTTAGCACACAGCTTCAATTTATTTCAATAGTTTGATTGGAAAAGGGAAACCCATAAATGGAAAGATATACAACACGGAGCAAAATAATTGATAATTTTGTTTGTATTTTTAATGAATATTGTTTAGGGCAAAGAACAGCCAATAAGTCACCATTTCAGAGAAACCTAAACATCATAAAACATTAGGCAGGAATATTTTCTTTATAAAAATTATTTGCAAATTGGTTTGGTTAATGTATATGATTGAGGTTTCCACCTTTTGAATTTAACTACTCAAATAAATGAAAAGCTATGGTAACTGTATTTAACATATTGAGATGCAGCTATGTAGTCTTAGAATATTCAACTAGAGCAGGGGTTGTCAACTGGTGGTCTGAGGCCCTCAAGTGGTCTGTGGCGGCGTTGCATGTGGTCAACAAAATTAGAAATGGAAAACAATTGTTACATTTTTTTAAAAATAAAATAGAATTATTATTTAGACTTGATCCATTTTCCAGTTAATTTTGTGGATCATTCAAATTATGTCAAATGTAGCTGAGATTGCCAAAATAGACATATAGATGCAAATAAATAGCCTGTATAGGTCTATCCTGCAAAATAAAATAATATTCCGCCAAAGCATCCATCCATCCATCCATTTTCTGAACCGCTTAGTCCCCACGGGGGTCGCGGGCGTGCTGGAGCCTATCCCAGCCGTCATCGGGCAGTAGGCGGGGGACACCCTGAACCGGTTGCCAGCCAATCGCAGGGCACACAAAGACAAACAACCATTCGCACTCGCACTCACACCTAGGGACAATTTGGAGTGATCAATCGGCCTACCAAGCATGTTTTTGGGATGTGGGAGGAAACCGGAGTGCCCGGAGAAAACCCACGCGGGCTCGGGGAGAACATGCAAACTCCGCACAGGGAGGGCCGGAGGTGGAATCGAACCCGCACCCTCCTAACTGTGAGGCGGACGTGCTACCCAGTGCGCCACCGAGCCGCCTCCGCCAAAGCAGTGGTCCCCAAATTGCTTCTTGGTTAAAATGGTGGTCCCTTGGACAAAACCAGTTGGTAAAACCCTGACTTAGAGGATTCAAACATTTCACTTCAGCTGCTGTTGAAGCAGCAAAAGTTGTTTTTTGGAATTGTTTTAGTCATGGTACCTATGCTATGTTATGACAAAAATGAAAAGCCAATAATGGTAGAAGATAGGAAATCTCACCTGCAAATACTGTGTTTTTAAAGACCGGTAGTCTTTTGGCAGGAGTCCTGCATGATAAACAAATTATGGTAAAGTACAATAAAATAAAGCCTGTATCTCACTGAGGTGTTAGCACGCGTAGCGAATGTCTATATTTTGTCAGTCTAAAAGATTGCAAACAGTTGCAAATGATTGTAAACAGTTTTTCCTGTCGCAAAGACATTTTTAACATGTTAAAGATTTGATGGTGACGAGAAAAACTGTTTGCAATTGAATGTTGCAAACAGTTGGAATGGCGTTTGCCAAACATTCCTAAACGGTTTTAATGGTTGCAAACAGTTTTTCAACAGGGAAACCTGGGGAAAAAAAAGTTGCAAGGTGGGCGAACCTTTGCTGCT